>NC_054492.1:17631642-17943846 GCF_017639515.1 Carcharodon carcharias | reverse complement strand
GAAAAAATACGTTCCTGTTTTGTTCGGTTGTCGCTCCCCGTGGTATGTACAGCTTAGGCACTATTAAGCAGTTTCGTAGAAGTTATCAAGAAGTGTTCATTAATATTACTGAACTATGTACATATTTAGAGTAGAGGGTATGGAGAGGACACCCTGGCATGCCCTTACATGCCGCTCCCTAGCCCCACACCGCTGACCTAAGCTCTAGGTCAGGTGTCTCCTTACATCACCAGTGGGCGGTACTGTACTCAGTCCCAGGTTAACGCTTAATATACTATATTATTCTAATACAATTCCTATTTACAACAAAATGAAAGAATATTCCTTGGATAAATTGACATGACAACATTTAATTGTGCAAAAAGCAGTAGTTATTATGATATTTTGAGCTGTCCTTTCTCCCTTGAGATGTTGACAGACATTGCCAATATTTTCTATCAGATTTTCAGCATTTACTGTTCATTTTCTTGATCACCATCTGTCTTTTATTTTTGTAACCCAAAAGTTTTTTTAATCTTGTAGCACTATTTTCTATAAGTCGGTTGCAATAGGTGAGATCATCATTCATCTTGATCAAGAAAGTACCTTTTGTTTAACTCCATTCATGGGATGTAGACATTGCTGGCTAGGCCAGCATCTATTGTCCATCCCTAATTGCCCTTGAGAAAGTGATGGTGAGCTGCTTTCTTGATCCACTGTGGTCTATGTGGGGTAGGTACACCCACAGTGATGTTAAGGAGGGAGTTCCAGGATTTTGACCCAACAGCAATGAAGGACTGGCGATGTAGTTCCACTTCCAAGTCAGGATGGTGAGTGACTTGGAAGGGAACTTGCAGGTGGTGCTCCCATGCATCTGCTTCCTTATCCTTCAAGGTAGAGGTCACAGGTTTGGAAAGTACTGCCGAAGGAGCCTTAGTGAGTTGCTGCAGTGCATCTTGCGGATGGTACACACTGCCATCACTGTGCACCAGTGATGGAGGAAGTGCATGTTTAAGGTGATGGATGGGGTGCCAATCTACTACAAGAATGACACTTTGAGGATTTTCATTTCATTCTGTGTTTTTCAAATTTGATCATGTTGTTGGAGAACTTTTCTGGAAAAAAGCATTTCACTTAGCTCTTGATTTGGGGAGTGGGTAAACCGATTTGATTTGTGTCACCTTTGTGCTGAGGCATAAGAACAAGTGAAAACAATATCACACAGCTTTCTTAAAAAAATGTTGAATATTTATAAGAGATTAAGGCTCTTGTATTTTATAGCTTTGCCTTATTTGTCTCCAATAAACATATTTTGACAAATTTTTGCTACCTCCTTTGTTGCGATTCATGCATTAAGTTGCACAGTTTATTTTTACCTGTTTGTATCAATGCTATAGAGCAGTATATACCTGGAAGTGATATGGCTCTCAGTAAATGTTATGAGTGGCAATATAGTAGAGAAAGAGGCTGCCAGTATGAAGTATTTATCCTGCGTGTAAGTCCACAAAATGTCTTTCTGAGCAGACTCCTATGTTTGGAAAATGGTCATTAGTCGAAGATCTGCTCTGTGAAGCTGGCATCTGTGACGAATGGATAAACTCCATGGGGCTTCCTTTAAAAAGAGAGAGACAAATGGGATGTTATGATGGAACATCAATGGCACAGCGCATGTGGGTTTGTGCTTGTAATCCTCACACTGCTGGGTTCCAAAAATCAACTACAATTATGGGAAAGTATTGAATGGAGCTCTCAGGCTTTCTTGGGGACAAGGTGGTCAGGAGTTGGCATGAATAAGGAAAACTGGAAGGGAGAACCATCACTCGGCCACTTCTGTGTGTCTATTGGTCAGTAGCTCAGCTTTGACAGAGACCTGATAACAACTTTATCTGCCTGTTGTCTTGAGCACAGTGGGTGTGTAGCTCACAGAGACCAATGGAAAAGGAGTTAAAAAGGGACCCAAACTCTCAGAAATGGAGCCCACTGATAGCTAATACATTATGATGATCCACCATCCTATGTTAGCCATCAACTTAAATAAAGTAACACTCTGCTCAGCCCCACAAAGGGGTCCATTCAAATCTAGATATTAGACACAGATAGCCTGGTTATTTTCTGTGCTCACAATACCTCAGTTTTTAAAATTATTCCCTCTAATACCAGTCCTCATTCATTAGCGCCAATGCTTTGTGCTAAACTGGAGTATAAACATTTTAATCAGAGACTATATTCATCACAAACAAACAGTTACCAACAAGTAATTTCCAAGTCAGAAGTGGTTCTAAAGGTTACACTGGTGTGGGCCAAGGAATTTGGGAAAATCCAATTTAACAAGATTAACATTAAAAATGATAATACATTGTTTTACCCTTTAAAAATAGCCACATTGGCTGGAAGGAAGGAGAAAATGTTCCAGTATTTATACATTTCTTTTGTTATCATTTTGGTTAAAATGCAAACTATCTTTTTTTTTTGCGCTACATCTCATTGTTAAATGTTGCAAAGACATATTAAACACTTTTCTTTTAGACATGTTTTCTCAAAAACCACAAGTCAAAGACATGGGCAGAAACAACTGAAAATAAGCCGATGCTGCCAGACCTGCTGAGTTTTTCCAGGTAATTCTGTTTTTGTTTTGGATTTCCAGCATCTGCAGTTTTTTTGTTTTTATTAATGAAAATAAGCTAATTGTGTTTTTCAGACAAACAAATTTTAGGTAGATTGATTGAAAATGCATTCTTTGAACTATGTGTAAATATGTTAGAAATTAAAAGATTGCTTCCTATTTTCTTACTTTATTGGAGTTCAGCTATTTGTTAAACAGTTTTTCTGCCTGATTGCCAGAGCAAGAATCCTGACACCTCTGATCCTTCCTGCCAAGAACATTAAGTATCCAAAAGTGATAAAGCTTCAATTTGCTAGACCATTAGACTAATTACTGAAATAATTAAGTAACTACTTGATTAGAACTAATGGGTACCTAATTATCCAGGAAAAAGTATCAGGTGGTTAATTAATAGAGTAGAGTTGGTGCTATATGACTTGAAACCCAACAGCAAGAAGTGAAATAGGGAAGAAACAAACAAAAGTTATCTTAAACCTCATTAAATGGAACAACTTCATTCAGTGGAGTTCAAGTAGGGCTTCACTTTTTTTTAGAAAATGCTGTGTCAGTGACACTGTTACTTGTTTAATTTTTACAGAGAATATAAAGTCAAAGCCTTTCATGGGGCCTGGATTGCATCCAAATTCACTTCAGTAAACAGAAATGATTTCTGATTAGCAGTCCCTGTAGAGGCTTACAGTATCACCAGACACAAAAAATAATCACAAGTGTTGTAATAGAGCTGGCAATTTATTGAACATAAAAGGTATTAAAATATTGATTGATTAATTAAAATCTAATCAATACATCGCGATATTGACTTGTTCACTGTGATCCCCGGTACAACAGGGTTTGTGGCTGTGCTACCTTGTGTAGTGATAATGGTGTTGTGGTTTGCAGAAGTCCACAAACTGAAATATAGCAGCAACTTACAAAACATGCAATGGTAATTAACCGAATCAATGCTCTTTCAGTCTCTCTGGGTGATTCAATGCATATATTTCCCATTTAAAATCCTGTAAGCACCTGTGTAAACATTTACAAACTACCATGCGAGTAGTAGTAGATTCTTTGAAAGTCGCTATGCAGAGAATTTATCTTTTAGCGGCCATTGGAAGAACAAATGACCAGTTGACCTTCAAAATGTCCATTACCTTTCTTCAAGTCCTTATCATTTTATTTCAAATTCTCTACTCTCTTGAGGCTAAAAGAAAGCACAGTCCTTCCCTTTTAATTACACAGCAGCAGGACCAAACACTTTATACAATTAAATAGATGAGTCAATTAATCAAAAAGGCATTTAAATCAATATGATACTGTTTTTTATTATATAGCATTATGTTTTTGTAGGTACTTTGGTATCCTCATTAATAAGGCTACTTTTAATATAGTTTGTCTCTTCAGACCCACAATTGTCCTATAGTGGCAATCTGAGTAGAAACTTTATACATTATTTTGAAATATATGTATTAAATATATGGATATATATCTCAGCAAGACAAAGCAATAAATGAAAAAAAGCAACCAAGTATTTATTACAGGAAACAAAGAGGTTTTACATGCAATAACTTTGTCATTAAAACAGATTTCTTTATATGCAATAAATATTTTTAATCAAATTTATACAAGAATAAATGTCTTATCTTACATAGACTGGTATTTGTGACAGTTTCACTGGCATTGAAGTAGAAACTTTTTATTAGTGTATCACAATGATAGGCATCTTTTACCACTGACACTTCGGCATTGGCAGAGATTACAAAGCAGGCTGTATGCTCATTCTCAGTCACAAAATGTAAGAGATAAAATGTAGAATTAAAATAAACCAGTGAAGTTAATATGTTCAGTCAAACAGGCAAATATGTGCTTCAAGCTTGACCCCACAGACAGGCAGAAATGGAAATGGTCCATGAACATGACTTAACCATTGAAGGGGGAAAATTAATTTGGTCATTGTGTTTAATAAATACAATAAATGTGTCAGTAAAGAGTTCATTGTCGAAACAAAAGGAAGATCCAAAAGATGGAAAGCTCTATCCTAGCTCCATTGTCAAGAAAGGCAATCAAATGAAATGAAGGCTAGTTATTGGGATATCAGCATTTTGGTGTTGATGATGCGATGTTTCTGGTATTGGACCAGGATCCCAGAGATCACAGGTTCAAACCCCCATGTGAAACATTGTGAAATTAAATTCAATAAATCTGGTAATGTGTAGGCAGACTCAAGGTGAATGCAATGACCATTAAAACTCGTCATAAAAATCTAACTGGTTTACTAAAGTCCTTCAGGAAAGGGAAACTAGCACTCATACCCAATCTGGCCGCTGATTCCATTTGCTGAAGATACTTTCAGAACATATTTACAACATTACAAGAAATAGAGAACAGAGCAAACCTTCATAACCGTATTTGTGACCAGAGGAATTCTTACTTGAAGGTGAGCTAGATGTCCTATAGAACTCTTTATCATTCTTAGATTGACATTAAATATTTCTTTTCTCACTTCATAGCAAAAAAATGCTAAATGCAATGTAACCATTGCTATTTCATGCTTTTGGGGCAATATAGTGTCTCTTTTTACTTGAATTCAAGTTGCTATAGAGTTGTGGTGCTGGCGAAGTACATTGAAAGACAACTCTTGTAAGTGATGTTGTGTTTGAATCCTTGAATAGTACAGATAGGACAATAAGAATTTTAATTTTTTTGTGATTTTTAAAAATATCAGTTATTTACTGAGGTAAATGTATTTCCTCTAAAGGGAATAAAACATTCTCCATTAGTTGCTTTTAATACAAATCTTTTATTCCTTAAATGCCACGTGCGGAACATTCTGTTTTACTGATTTTGTTTCTTCATGGTACTTAGAGTATATTTTCAATTGGACCATAAAACCATGGACCTGGGTTAGCTGTATGTGAATATTAGCAGAAAGGCTGAGCAGAAAAGAAGGGCTGAAACTCATTCTAAAAAAAAGATGAGAGAATGAGCTGCTGGCAAGATTGTAGAAAAGGAAAGAAAAAGGGATCATTTACAAGTCAATAAAAAAAATCTTCCAAACCAGGGAAGTCTCAGGACTGATCTGTTGTCTTTGCCAAGCCAGATGATCTTAGCTGGGTGATGATATCATTAATGAGTCACCACTGCTGAAGGGTGTGTGTATGGATGTAGGTTGATAACAGGATTATGCTGTGCTGTGATGACCTCACTACCTCCCTCCTTCCCCCTGGAGTGCAGGGATTTTTTGACATGCACTGCCTAAATTTGCACTAGAAGAGTCGTCACTGGGGCAAAGTGATGGAGTGCTGTCAGCATCTGTGAAATCGCAACTGCGCAAGAGTTTGATTTCCGATGAATAAGATGAAAGTCTCTGGTGCGAAATGAGTCTGGGGAGTCTCAACCCAGG
This sequence comes from Carcharodon carcharias, assembly GCF_017639515.1. NCBI lineage: Eukaryota > Metazoa > Chordata > Chondrichthyes > Lamniformes > Lamnidae > Carcharodon > Carcharodon carcharias. The sequence goes on along the minus strand of NC_054492.1, from coordinate 17,937,862 downwards.
CCCCACTGGGTTTGTAGTTCTACATTAATCACTGTGCCAATTCAGGAATACCTGAGAATGGCAAACAGGAATAATGTACTGCCGCACATGGAGTTAAGACATGTTGTTCGGCAGTGTTAAGGAGTTCTGCTGTGCATTTAACCTCTACTGCACCTATTTTAGCAGAGTGCCAGGTACGTCCCTGCCAAATAAATGTACCCTAAAAGGGGAGTGAAATTTTAAAAAAAGTGGAATGGAAAAAGCAGACATAAAATGGTAGAGATAAGGGAGAGCGGAAAGAGATAGAGGCAGGAATGAAATGGAGAAGGGTCAGAGAGGGAGGGAGTGAGAAAATAAATATTTCAAATGCAGGGTTACTCCATTAACAAAAATCAATTTGGATTAATGTAAGTAAAAACATAAGGACTATTGTTGAGAAACTGACTATAAACATCTTGAACTTGGTGACTTTTGAAATTCTACAGCCTTTACTTAATGGTGACAATCAGACACAGTGGCTCAGATTTTCGTCACGATGGAGAACCTGTCCCATGTGGCGAAAATAGTAGAATTGCCCAAAAATAGCAAGTCTTGCCCCTGAACACTACGCTTCCTATTTTTGTGGGGGCAGGAATGTGGATGTGGCACTTTTTACACATGTGCTTTTTGGGGAGGCCATTTAAATCGTCAGCTGCCTCCACTGAGGTGGAATTTTGGTAGATTGGCATGTGAAACCTGAAGTGTGCAGATTATATCAGGTAAGAGCAGGTCTGAACTTTGTAGTAGCTAGGGTTGATCTCTGGAGATCTAAGGTACCCCTTTGGATCTGGTCTTGGGACAACTTTGGTGGGGGTAAGGTGCCCTTTGGAATTATTAAAAGCAAGTGTAAATGCACATAAAAAGTGTATAAATTCATTACTGTCAAGCTCATTGGAACTGCCAAGAGACTTGTCAACATCAACTGTCAGAACTGTCAGAAGCATCTGTCAAAAGGACCTGTTAAAGGGACCTGTCAAAGGGAGATGTGAAGAGGGACCTGTCAAAAGCATCTGTCAAAGGGAGCTGTCCAGCTATCAAGGTATTTAAAATTCCTGCCCTTTAAATATTTGAAAAAAATGTCTGGAGTGTTCAGAAAAAATGATTGCTTGCAATTTCATTCTGTTTGTTGATCTTAACCTGAGGGCTTCAACTGCTGGATTAGTGCTGCATTACTGATTTCACAACCATCCATTATCACAGTAGGGTGCCTGCCATTTCACTGTTTGATTGACAGCTACAAGTGGTTCTAGATTGTTTGATGTAGGATTATGAATTTCAATGCTTGTACACTTGAATGAAATGTTTGTTGTTACAAGGCTTTATTTAGCTGAGCATATAAATGTAGTAAATAGGTTTTTAAGGGTAGGTTGTGTTTATTCAATACGGTGAAGTCTGAAACTTTATTTTCTAGAACTATATTTTATCTCTTCATGAGTTCTGAGGTCTGTCCATCATAGGTACTAGATGAGTTGGCATGGTAGGTATAAGGGCAGAGAGTAGTGGGTTGGAGCATGTGTTGGCATGAGGGGTCAAAGGGGTTGTTTGGGGCATACTTCGGCATGGGTGGCATGAGAGGCCATGGGGGTTGGGTTCAGGGTATGAAATGGCACAGGTTGGCAGGAATGGGGCATGGGGAATGTGTGGGAGGGACGGGGGGCTGGGGCTGGAGGGATGTTTCATGTTTTTTATATTTGGACGCAGTGCTGGAACCCCGAGTTGGGCCTTCTGCCCGGCCCACCTCCGCATCTGACATCCTCCTCAACCCTTCCTGGGTCACCCACCCTGACTTATAATCCAGCTCGCTCCCCGAGACTGAAAATCTGATAGCTGGGCAGCCATTTTTAAAGGTAGGCTTTGTGGAGCCGGGAATTCCCCCCTCTCTGCACACCCGACCTGGAAGGGAAAATCTGGGCCAGTGTATATGGGATGCAATGAATGGGAATGTGCTCTGATGTCTTGGGCAAGGTAACTTCTTGTGTGGAGCAAAGGGAGGTTGGATTTAAAAAAATATATATATGCAAAAGTGAATAGTGCTGCTATAAAATTGGATCTTATAAATATTTTAATATTTTCTTTGCTAATATTAAAATTTAAATCACAAGAATTAGTCACTGTATCTATATTTGACAGAAATTAAATAAAACGTGAGTTGAATGATTGAGAGCAATGACAATAAAAAACATAGCATTACTTTTTCTTAATGATTGGAATAAACTGAAAAATGAACAAAGTACCAAACTTATAGCATATTAAGTGACATGGTGCAGACTGATCATTAAAAATTAATTAAATTTAATAAAGTAAATCTAAATTGTTAAAATGATTAAGACAATATGTGAGTTTCTAATTTGTTATTCAATTGTAGTTGTTGTGAGATGGACTGCTGACAAGAGTGTACATTAAGCAAAATGTAACATGGTTTGGGCCTTAGTGAAATAATAATATCAAAGAATTCAAAAGAATGTGATGCTTTTGATCTACAGGCATTTTATTAATGTTCATATAACATCAGCCTCAAGGTTGGTCATAAATTAAAGCAGAGAATGGAGGTATAAATTTTTATGAGAATGAGTCATACATTATGTGCTTAAAAATGAAAGAATTACTGTGATTCCAATCGGGCCTGGAATTGTTTAAAATCCATATTTATCCAAGCTGGTTATGAGCAGGTTATACTGTGATACAAGAAATGAGCTGTCCTCTCAAGCCAATGGGGAGCCTTCATCTGAGCTACAAGCTGACACAGATAACCTGCTGAATCTAATCAGTGAATCAGCAGAGGCTGCTTTTGTATTCATTTCTGTGTAGTATTCACATTGTGTATTGGGAAACACTACTACCACAGATAAGAGAAAGAGAGGAAAGCTTCAAAATGCATGCCTCATATTCCACTGAGAGTGTTCTGTAAGGTATTAACAAGATGGAAATTAGGGACCAAGTTAAGTTGTCTCCTTTGCTTCGGTCAGGCTACTGCTTAAAGCACTTTTGGTGTCAAGATCATCTAAAAATAGCTCCCTCCCTCTGAAATTTTGAAGGGCCAAGACTGGCTCTGTTGCCTCTCCTTTGACAACTGGATGAGGTCTCAATTAAAGTGAATGAAGCTTACAATGTACGTTATTTCTGATACACAAAAAACCCAGTGGAGACTCCTTTGAATCTTGAATCATGGTGGAAAGGCCAGCTGAAGTGTTCTGTTTTATTCCTCCCACAGCCCACAAGCAGTTAAGGAATGACATTAAAAGGGTCAGGAACTGTTTGTGTTGGAAGGCCAGTCATATGAAGCACACAGAGGGAAGAAAGAGAATATATAAAAGCATATAGAAAAATAAGTGTGAAAGATTTTGATTGTTATTTTGTTCGAATTTCTTTTGCAATTTTTGCAATAGAACAGCAGATTACAGTTCAGTGATGATTAAAAAGAGCCATCTGTCAAAAACAGATATCAAAATAATGAGTAAAAGTATTAGTCTGCTGACCTTTACTATTTTTAGTGGATGAGATTACACCATAACTTGTTTCCTATCTATAAGTAATTATAATTTCAGAGTCTAGAGAGTTGGATCACCTGAGAAGAATGTTTCTGCATTATTGAGTGTGATGTTGTATTGTTGAAATCAGGCTACTGCACATGAACCAATCATTGAGTTTTTTAAAATAATTTCTGTGCCTGTCGGATATCCATATTTGCATTTGCTTCTAAGGCTCTTAGGTCAAATATGGCATGAGTTAGATGCACAGTAAAGCTGTCTTTACACTGCCTCAACAATGCTTCTTAACCTAAGCATCAGTAGAACTGTTACATTTCCATTTCTCACACCAGCCATTCTTGTGGCTTCAAAGTAGAACTGGCAATTTACTACCAATAATCAATGACTATGGGTGCTTGGCCTAAATAGCCAAGTGGTTATGGTACTGGGTTTGTAACCCCAAGATCAAGAGTTCAAATCTCCCAATGGCAAACTATGAAACAATGTAACTTCATCTGAATAGGAACAGATGGAAATGTGTTTGTACTCAAAAGAGTTACTCTAGTGATGTTGAGGCAAGGTGGTGGTGTAGCAAGATACCTTGAAGGACATATGAGCTGCTTCCACCACCCTGAAGACAGCTAACAGCCACAAGAACAAACAGATTTTTTCATTGTTTCTTCCCTTCAGTAAGGATAGGGAGCCACTGGAAGTGTTGTAAGAATAAAATCATCATGGAAAATTGGTTAGAATTTCCAATTAAATAATCAGGCAAAAATACTGAATCATCACTAATGGGTCATCACCAACCAACCAACACAAAACAAAAGCAGAGTTAGGGAAACTTAATGGGTAAGTGCTAATAAAATGTACCCAACGGCTCCATGATTCCACTGGTTGTGTTGGTCACTCAACCAGAAGTTTCAAGACAAAACTTAGTGCTGGCTGAATTTCAGATTATAATGTCCTCAATGAGTAGTTGGCTAATTCCCAGATGAGCTATGGGGCTATGAACATTAAAAGAGTGGAGTCCTTCACCTCTGGATCCTGGAAGCTGAGGGTCAGTCTAAGTATATCTTTTGTTAGTTAATCACTGTTGGCAGTTGTGGAAAAGTCTACATTCCTAAATGTCTCCCCTCCCAACAAAAGCAACCAAATGGAGCACAGAATTGATATACATTAGTCAGCCGTACAACATTAGTCAATAGCAGCTTGTGCAACATTTAGTCTTTTGCACTCCCCCCGACACACTCAAACTTTTGCACTCTCTTCCCCACACAGTCAGTCGCTTGCACTCCCCCCCCCCACCCCACCACCACCCCCCCACCCACACACACACACACAGAGTCTCTCACACTTACCCCACACATACACAGTCTCATGCACTCCCCACACACACAAGGGGAAGAATTTTCCCCCCATTGGAGGGGAGGTGCAGGAGCAGGCGCATGCAGGCATGCCTCCGATTGGTGCCCCCGACTCAGCAGCAGGTATGGATTCACTGGGAGTTGTAGCTGTGAACCTGCACACAGCTGGCTCAGGTCATATGGTCGTTTCTCACTGGAAGGAAACAGAATTGGAAGATGGCAGCTGGCTGAGCGACTGAGGAGACCTTTTTCAGGACCACACTGCTCATATCCCTAGTATGAGGAAGGAGCTAGAAAAAGGTGCCCCAGGCATCGTCTGCTTCACCTCCCTGGCCATCAGGCTAAGGCTGGCAGGGATCCTATCAATGGGGTCGTAAGTCAACCTAAAAAAAAACTAAAGATGACACCGGTCACCATTTGCACATGGAGCATGTGTGCACCCTTATGGATGACACCACAGTTGACTGACCTGAGAGAAGAACTGCTTTTGTGGGTAGAGGGCTGGCTAGGTACAATGGCAAGATCGCCGCCCTCATTGAGACTCATCTATGTGAGGAGGATCAGCTCAAGAAAATTGACGCAGGTTACACATTCTTTGGGAGTGGCCATGGAAGAGAAGAATGGCGTGAAGCTGGTGTAGGCTCCATTGTCATGAATAATCTTGCCAATAAGTTGACCTGTCTTCCCAAGTGTATTAATAATCATCCGATGGTTCTTATATTCCCCCCTGCATGGCAACAGGCAAGCAACTCTCATCAGTATGTACGCCTTTACCATGACCAACTCTGATGAAGTCAAGAATAAATTCTACGTTGACCTCCGCTGCTTGATTGCTACTGTGCCAAGGTTAGACAAATCTAATTATCCTTGGTGACAATGCAAGAGTTGATTCAGATCACAGGTGTGGGAAAGGGTCATCATTGGCAGTTGTAATGATCTCCCCTTGCTGAAAATATGTCCTGAGCATGTACTCTTAATCACCAACACAGTTTTCATCTCCCTAATCATAAGATATCTTGGATGCACCCATATTCTATGCATTGGCATTTAATCAATAATGGCTGAGGGACAGGCAGGATGTATGTGTAGTGAAAGCCATGTCAGCGGTGCTGACTACTGGGCTAACCACTGTCTTATCATTTTGAACCCAAACATCAAGTTCTCTCCCCCCAGATGCTCCCAGGACATGAAGGTCTAGAAGCATCTTAAAGTCTCAAGGCTCAAACAAGCAGTCATGAAGAAATCGCTCTCAGAGAAACTCGTGAGTTGCTTGTGTACAATGAAAATGGCCTCTCACTGTATTGAGGATGACTAGGCAGCTTTCATGGATATACTGTACTCCACTGCTCTAGAGGTCCTTGGCCCCACCTCTCATAAGCATCAAGATTGTTTTGATGATAACAATGAAGTAACCAGCTAATAGAGGAGGAACATTTCCTCTACAGGGTTTACCTCAATGTCAAGTCATCACTATTTAAACACAATGTCGATTGAAAGAGCCGCAGGACTGTCCAGTGCAAACTCAGAGAGGTGCAAGACAATTGGCTGAATCAGAAAGCAGACAAATGTCAGTCAGATGCAGACCACAAGGACTGGGATTCTACGATGATCTGAAATCTGCCTCCTGGTCCCAATCTACTGGTTTAATCGCCAATTCTTGGTGTTGACTGGTTAATACTCCTTACAGAATGAGCCCAAATACTAGAAAGATAGGCAGAGAACTTTTACCAAATCCTCAATCGGCCTTCATCCATCAGTGAAGAAGCAATCAACAGGCTGTCACAGGTTGCCATCAATTGGTCTTTGTTGACCCTCCCACTCTGTTAGAAATGATGAACACAATCAAGCTTCTGTCTAGAAGTAAAGCTCCAGGAGCTTATGCTACCCCAGCTGAGGTCTACAAGACTGGAGGTCAATGCTTGATCAAGAAGTTCACTGAAGTCTAGCTGTGAGCAAGGAACAATCCAGTAAGAATGCAAAGATGTCCACCTGTACAAGCGGATAGGAACTTGCCAATCTTGTAAAAATCATAGCAGAACTTCACTCTCTTCAACACTGGCAAAATCTTCACCAGGATCCTTTTGAATCACTTAGTGCAACACCTTGAGCAGGATCTGCTGCCAGAAATTCGGTGCAGTTTCAGAAAAGGTCGAGGAACCACTGACATGGTGTTTTCAGTTAGACATCTCCAGAAGCCAAGAGCAGAACATACACCTCTATACAACCTGACCAAGGTCTTTGACACAGTCAGCTGTGAGGTCCTTTTGAAGGTAATGGAAAAATTTGGCTGCCTGAAGAGACCCATCACATTGGTTTGACAATTCCATGAAGACACTTGTGCATGTCGTGGATGATGGTGAGCCTTCTGACCCATTCACAGTTATTAATGAAGTTAAACAGGACTGCGTGCCAGCAGCAACCCTCCTCAGCATGTTTTTCCCCTGCCATGCTCTCCAATGCCTTCCATGATGGTGACCCTGGCATCAAATCAGACACTTCATGGATGGGAAACTGTGCAATCTGAGAAAACTCCACACAAAGACAAGGGGCATGATTTTCTGGCCTGCCCACCACCGGGATTGTCTGGTCCCACCAAAAGTCAATGGACTTTTGACTGGCGGGGCTGGAAAATCCAGGTCAAGGTCTCTAACAACACACTTCACGGTTTCCTGTTTGCCAATGACTGTGTTCCAGCTGCCGGTTCAGAGCTGGACATGCAATGTAACATGGGCTTGTTCTCTAGAGCATGTGACAAATTCAGACTTATGACCAGCATGAAGAAAACCGAAATAATGGACCAGCCTGCTCCAGAATGGCCCTATTTCAAGGCCAATGTTTCAGTTCATGACCAGATCCTAAGCAGTGGATAAGTTCATTGATCTCAGTGATCACATTCCCTTGAGCTGTCTATATTGACAACAAGACACATGCAAGAATTGCCAAAAGAAGTGTGGTCTTCAGCAGAATCGAACATCAGTCTGGGGATGAAAGTCTATAGAACACTAATCCTTCCCACTCTGCTCTACACACGCAACACTTGAGCTTTACACTAGCATCATCCCAAGCAGATCAACCGCTTTCATTTGAGCAGCATTACAGAATCTTTTGAAGATCAGATGGCAGAATACCAGACACTGAGATGCTCACCCAAGTTGGCATGCCAAGCACCGACACCATATTGAGACATTGACAACTGAGTTGGGCAGGTCATGTAGCCAGAATGCCTGATACTTGCTATCAAAGTGAATCTTCTATGGAGATAATATCACCAACTTTAACTTTAACACCTATGTGTTCTATTGTACTATTGTGGTTGACATCTTTTGATGATCTGCTTCTATCACTGCTTGTTTGTCCCTACAACCACACCAACCCCCTCCACCTCTCTGTCTCTCTATCTCTCCGCCCCCCACACACACACCTTAAACCAGCTTATATTTCAGCTCTTTCCTGGACTCGAACTCAAGTTCTGTCGAAGGGTCATGAGGACTCGAAACGTCAACTCTTTTCTTCTCCGCCGATGCTGCCAGACCTGCTGAGTTTTTCCAGGTAATTCTGTTTTTGTTTTTTTACTTCTATGGAGAGCTTGAGTCTGGGCTACACTCTCAGAGCAGCCAAAGGAAGAACTATAAGGACACTCTGAAGGCTTCACTTTGGAGTTTTGATATCGATTCCAAGGCCTGGGAGAAGCTTTCCCAGCATTGCTGTACCTCGTGCAACTAAATAAAAAATGGTGCAACCTCATTCAAAAACAAACACATATCAAAGGTAAAGAGAAAACACAAGGAGAGTAAATCCTGAGCCAGCAACTTGTCCAAAACACAATTGTCTGTAGTATCCCATCCTATTTGCAACAGGACCTTCCAAGGACAGATTGATCTTAGCAGTCACCTCAGTACCCACTGGAACCCCACCAAACACCCCAGATAGTGAACATGGCCATTTTGCCTTGAAGGACGAACAAGAAAGAGAAAGCAATTAAAGGAGGTAAGGTAAACAATTCTGCTCTATTACATTTCCTAATTGTGCTGAGTCATGGGAAATCTGACATTTGTGATTATGCAAATGAGTGTGGGCAGGACCTGGAACCATAAATTCACTTTGGAAACGAGTTCAATTTACCATGCAATTTGTGCCCAATTTGCCGATTGTGGCCAAAGTGGAATCTCTACCCCAAGCTGTGTCACAATAGGCTATGGGATAAATTCTTTTGAGCAACTTGATTGGTTCATCTTCTCCCTTGTTTTATTGGTAAACTTTTGCTGACTGGTTATTTAGGATTAATTGTTTTATTTCCCCTGTCAGTAGTTTAACCCATTAACATAACTAAGACGCCACCATATCCACACAAACTGTACGGCATCTGAAGCATCAAAAATATCTCTAGGTAATGCAAATTTGAAATTCAACATCCAGGAAATTGAGTATATCTGGGGTTTATATTATTAATGGATATCCCATGTCATTTCTCCCATTGATTGGAAGATATGCTGTTTTATAGAGATGTTCTGCCACAGAACACACAAAGTATTATGAGGGTTGTTGATTTACAGTGACTTGAATAAGTCAAATTGTTTTTGCTGCACGAGATTCTGAATATTTTACAGATGTTTTGGAGATTTCATAAATCTGTCTATGCCTCTTGATATCTGTATGAGTTACTATTATATTTTCGCTTACATATAAATTTAATTGTGCTTTTTTTTTTGAAGCTCAAGATGCAGGAAAAGATGATATGCAACATATGATAAATTGGAAGAGACAAAGTAGAGTTTAGCAGTGATGGGGAGGGGCTTTGTGAGAACTGGACACCGTATTGGAGGTCCTGCCTCCATGGGCTTTTATTGGGCCTGTGTGAATGGTAGGCAGGGTTGGAAAAAGCAATCTACCAATAGATAGCATACCACATTTTCCAGTGTGTGACTTTGGTAAAAAAGGATGAGACTGCACTATAAGAGAATATATTAATTCATTAATAGAGCATTAATATTAATGCAGTCCACATTGAATCATGCAAAGTTTTGCCGCGTTCAAGACTGGATGTTGAATAAGCATTCTGACAACATAAAGAAAGTAGTGGTATCAAGACAGATGGTGGAGAGGTTGAGTTGGGTGTTATCAGTGTACATGTGAAAGTAAACCCAATATCTATAATGACGTTGACAAGGGGTGGGCAGCAGGTAAACAGGAAACAGGAAACAGGCAAGGATAGATCTTTGACGGGCACTGGAGTAATGTCCCCACTAACTACTGATTCAAATGCATAGCTAGCTTATTGCATTACACGGTTCCTTTAAGATTGATGCGCAACCGTGCATTGTAAAGGGAACATTGCTCGTTCCCTGTTTGTTCCCTCGGCTGCACATTCTCAATTGCTGCATGGCCGCACAGCTGCAGAGTTTAGAGGGAACATTGCTCTGGAGTTCATGGTTCAGACTGATAGAGAAACTATTGCTGGAATATGCTCCTGCATTGATCGTATTGGCAATAGTGGATCTAAATGAGAGCTGTCAGTACTGCAGCTCATGGCAAGCTACAGCTCTTTAAGAGCTGCAGGTTCTTCACAATTTATTTCCCATCCAAATGTGCTGCAGGCGATCTCTGCCCAAGCTTTTCTTGGTTCAGCAGCCTATTCAAATTAGGGAGAAGGGCTCTTATAGGAAAGTTTGGTGCAGTCAAGTGAGCTGATGGAGTAGGTGAGCCAGTGCAGTAAGCTAAATCAAGCATGTTGTACTGAGCTTGGACTTTCAGGATGCAAGCATATATCAGGGAACAGGATTAAATGAGGATATGTAACTGAACCATGGGAAGCAAACATAATTCAATACCTACGTTATAATAGTACACTTGCCTTTTATTTTATTTAATGCTTGGATTTAATATTAATCTTTATAATTAAATGGCAAATCCTCTGGAAAACAAAGAGAATAGTTGCATTTATATAGTGCTTTTCATGACCTCAGAGTATCCCAAAGCATTTTAAAGTCAATGAAGTGTTTTTGAAATGTAGTTCCTGTTGTTAAGCCACGAACAGGACAACCAATTTGCACACAGGAAGCTTCCACAAACAGCAGTGTGATATTAGCTGCATTATCTGTGTTTTGTTGATTTTCAGTGAGGATAAATATTGGCCAGGACACTGGGGATAACTCAGACAAAAGCAAATTAGTGCTGATGCTGGAAATCTAAAATAAAAGCAGAAAGTACTGTAAATACTCAGCAAGTCTGGCAGCATCCTTGGAGAGAGAAACAAAGTTAGCATTTCAGGCCTGGGTCTATTTTTCTATCTTTCTTCAGTTCTGATGAAAGGTCATCTCAACCTGAAACGTTAACTCTTGTTTCTTTCTCTACAGATGCTGCCAGGCCTGCTGAGTTTTTCACTGAGGATAATTCCTCTGCTCTTCTTTGAAATGACGCCATAGAATATTTCATGTCCACCTGAGAGAGCTCACATGGCTTTGGTTTAACGCCCCACCCAAAAGATAGAATTTGGGAGGCTGAGAGGTAGGGCAGGATTTTCAGGCTCTGCCTGCTGCTGTGATTGTCTGATCCCGCCGAAAGTCAATGGGCCTTTGGCTGGGCTGCTGAATCTCCTGGGGTGGGTCCCGCCACAACTGGGCCAGAAATTCCCAGCCATAGAGTTGGTCAGGAGGTTCCCAACCGTACAGCCCAAGGAACTAAAGATGTAAAAATAAGACACTGCCACAGGCAAGATGGTATAATTACAGCATGACAAATTTACATGGACAGTTTCCTTGAGAACAAGGCCATAGATATTTATCATGGAAAATGTTGACACAGAAGTGTGGCGTACAGGAACTGGATAAATGTGTAAGATTTTTAATATTACAGGTAGGTGTAGATATCTCCCTGGGCTCCATTGAGAATTAGAGATTGTTCACATGACAATGATGACATTTCAACTATTACATTTCACTCATTGTAATCGGTGCTATCTTCATAGTTTGACTGATGACTTCTTTCCCTTGGCAAGTAGCCACATAAAATGGCCACCACATCATGCAGAAATCAATCGGTGGACATTTATCTGATAGTTACAGCCAGAAGTAGAAAATCTGCGATTGAATTTTCTACTGAGGGTAAATTATTATTGTCTACACAGGCATGAGCCAGACTCTAGGACAGCAATTGCATAATCGCACTTCACTGATCATGTAACTCCAATCAGACCTGTTATGGGCAACAACTGAACTATCCGCTTGAATAAATTTAGATCGCTAACAGATTTACATTAAATGAGTCACTCTCAATATAGATTGTTTTTAAAAATACCCTCTCACCATGATTTTCCCTCCTCACTAGAGAAAGATCATTCTGAGAATCATGTGTACAACTGCCGCTTTATTTTTTGCTCTTGACAGATGCTGCCTGACCTGCTGATTTCCAGCATTTTCTGTTTTTATTTCAGATTTTCACATCTGAAGTATTTTGCTTTTCTGTTGCGCCACCTTATCGGCACTGGGATAGCTCGAGGTCCTCATTTAGCCAGGCTGGTGGTGGCCTTAACACCGACGGCTGGCTTCGCTGCTCTAAGTAGCAAAGTCTAGGATTTGTATTTGTGCCTGTCACTTTTTGAAAGGTTGGATCAAATGAAACTGTACCATTTACAGCAGAAAACAGCAGATGAATTATAGGTTAATTTAGCTTCCATTTACTGCTCTAAATGGGGTAGAAGATTAGTACCGAATTCACGGTTTCTGATTTCAGCAAGATGAGTAGATCAGTTTTTTTTAGGCCAACAGCAATAGTAATCCGCTAATGGCTTTTAATAGCTACAGTTTAAACATGCTTACAACAAAGTTACAATGTGTGAATTGCTCTGAGGTTCGACTTAATGGTGTCTGTACTTCCTATTGTGAAAGGAAAATCATCCAAAAAGTGTGTTAGAATCATTTTAGAAGTGTTATGTCTTGGAAAATGAAGGAAAAAGCACTTGTAGTACGTGGGGAGTGTTAGAATGGGAGAGCCGAAGAGAAGGTGATCCTTGTGTTCTTTAAGATTTAAAACTGCTTTTCCTGAATTATGAACAGAGAGCAATCAAAATAATCACAGACTTTTATTTTCTGGATGTGTCACAGCAAACAAACTGATCTTAATTATGTACAGTATTCTTCAGTAAAAGCTAGCAACAGACTCAAAATGCTGAAGGCTTTAAGGCAGGAATGTCTTGTTAAAAAGTGAAACGATAACTGTCTGAGGGTTTCAGCCATTTCAAAAGAATTCATAGGGCGGGATATCCCCTTCCACCCCCCTCCCCCACCGCACCCCCGCACCCCCACCCGCCACTAAGTGTGGTGGTGGGCGTGAAAATCAATGTTTTACTCACTGGCCGCAATGGCAGGCTCTCATTTTGTATCGTCCGCTTCCAGCCTCATTAAATATGTACACAAGGGAAACATGCCAGATTGCTGGCGGGTAGCCTCGGTCCTAAATCAGTTTCTGGAGCTGCAGTGACAATCACAGGAACATCAGGAAGGGATGTCAGCTGCACTCCTCAGATTGTAATGGACGATGGAGGAGTCCCTCCTCATTCAATCTGAGGTGATAGTGCCAGCATGCCAATGTACTGTGGTCAACACTAGCAGGGTGGCAACTGCCATGGAGACCATGGTCCAGGGCATCAGGCCTGCACTGGTGCAGGAGACGACCTCCATTGCTGTAGCTGTTGGTGGCATCCATCAGTGGCCATGCGAGAGGAGAGGGGGCTGTGCACTGAGATCTGACTCCATCTACCCTTTCTCCTCAAGGAGTCAGCCAGAGGCCCTCAGGCACCCATTAGGAGAACCAGCAGATGGACACCCTGGGACTATCCACCCAGATGACTCCAGGAGTATCCAGCTAATCCTAATCTCCTCTCCTATGACCCCATCATCTCCAGCTCCACTGGCTGAGGAGGGTGAACCTGCCCCACAGCAGGAGACCCAAGGCAGGCTGGGGCCCTCCAATTCTCGGCCCTCCAGAGGATGCCTCCCAAAGTCATCAGAGACAACAGGACATAACAGTCAGCAGGCTGCCTCCACCTCTGCTGTGGATGTCAGGGATGCACCCAGACATAGCAGTAGAGTTAGGAAAGCTAAAAAAATCTAGGACCCAACGGGGGCATGGGTGTTCACAACATGTAGATAACGTTCACAAATGTAAATAGAATTGCACCCATTTCACACCTCTTGTGTGTGCCTTCTTTTTATGATGAACCATGTTGCTGTCAATCAAATATGACATCATGGTCCTTCCCCACACTTAGCACAGCTGTCACTATCATGGACCTCTCGTCTATGTCGTGTGCTTCCATATCACCACAGTGTGTGCCCCTTTCTCAGATCATTTTTGACATCAGTAATGTCTCGACCTTAATGTTCAGTGTGCTTGTGGAAGGAACCTCGTTCACATGCTTTGCAGGGTTATGTCATGTTTATTCTTGGCTGGAAAAGTTTCAGGCAGAAGTCCGCTCAAATTTCATCTGCATTCTTGAAAGGTGAAGATGTAGTGTAAAAGGAGAAAAGTGTAAAAGTGTTTACACTTGGAGAAGGGTCCTTTCCATGGAACTTTTGCAATCAAATGATTATTCAATTTTGAGCTTTGATTGTGAATGTAAGCAACTTTAATCACACATGTCATTAGAACACTTTCCGTTCCTCTCAGGAGGTGGTGGCATAGTGGTAATGTCTCCATGTGCTCTCTATCATCCGGCAGGGCTTTCATGCCGGGAGCCCATATTCAGAGCTAGTGTGCGCTCCTGTCTGCCAACCGCGTTTCTGACTTTCTGAGTGTACATCTGCTAAGCTCACTAATAAGTGGGAGCACTTTGCCACCTCAAGGGACCAAATCTCTGCCCCTCTCAACCACATTATTGCCCTGGCACTCAAACCTACAACCTTGGTCGTTTCTCAACGTGTAATTGCCCGGATTGCGGCCACAAGACTCTCATCACAACATTGGGATGCAACGCTGTGTATTCTATCACCTAAACACTCACCAGGATGTTTGGTGAAAATTACAAATGGTGATTTCTGGCAGTCAATAGAGCCTTTGAGCATGCTCTGGAAACGCACGTTGTAGCTTTAGACAAGGTTAAGGGGAGCATTGGGATAGGAGCGAGGATGTACTGAAGCTGAAGTCTGCTCTTTATTAGCAATAACTTGTCACCTCGAGGGCCTCATGGCTTCTGAGCATTTTGGAGTTTTCAAGGGCCAGGCCTGGCCACAAGGGCACATGTGTGTCTTGAAGAGGAGGGATTTTAATATCTGGCACACAAGCAGCTGAGCATCGTCATCTTCGGGTGGTCCACATGCACAGTAAGGTGGGGATAAGAGCAGACAAGCATTCCTAACTGAGAGTGCCGAATGTTAATATGATAGAGAAGAAGGTTGCACAGAGGATTGAATCATCTCTGAATAGACGCACACCTGCAGAACATCCTTGGCTGCCTTGGCCCAAGTGTCAATGTCACCAGCGAGGTTACACAGAATGCATTGTCCCATTGCTGGAGGTGGATCTCATTGAGGAGATAAATCACATTGAAGGCATAAGCTACGAACCCACTGAAGAAAGTGGAACAGCTCCTGGCTCTTGTGGGGTGTCGTTGTGACTGGGATACTGGAGAGACGCTTGAAGGGGCAGCACCTGCGTCTGGTGCCAGAACTCCCTCCTCCAGTTAACACCTCATCTCAGCAAGGGCACATGCTCCTTAGGCTTTAAAGGATCAGGACAATGTGATCCTGATGTGTAACCATTCACTCTCTTGTTGAAATGCAGTTTGAAATGAGAGGAATAGCAACGCTGGTGTTAATGTTGGCCTTTGATGGAAGGCACTTGTCCAAGAGGGTACTCTTTGCAACTCGTCATCCTCCTTATGGAATCTGGTGGCTATAATGGCCTTACATTCATGCCTGCCTTTTCTGGCCCACGCTATGGTCTCTTCTCCTGCAGCTTCGGCTTCCTCAAACTCAATGTCCTCATCCCTTTCGATCTCCTCCTCATCGGAGGAGATGTGCAGCTCCTCCATGTTGGCATCTGGCAAATCTACCCCCTTTGCAGCACCAGGTTGTGCAGTGCACTGTGAGCCATGGTTATCTGTGAGACCCTCTGGGGGCTATACTGGAGTGCTCCGCCAGATCTGTCCAGGCGTCAGAATTGCATCTTAAAGATGCCAATGGTTTGCTTCACCAAAGCTCGGGTAGTGGCATGAGCATAATTGTACCTTCTCTCTGCAGGATACTGTGGCTGCTGTACGGGCATCATCGGCCATGTCCTTTGTGGGTACCTTGTCACCAAGGAGCTCCCCCCACAGATCCTGTGTGGTCACTCGAAGATGTCCGGTATCTGCAATCTACTCAAGGTGTATGGCTCCTGGATCCTTCCTGGGTATTTGGCACAAATCTGCATGAAAGGTTTCCTATGGTCACAGACCAGCTGTACATTGGGAGAGTGGAAGCCTTTCCTGTTTATTTGTTGCAGTGCCTGTTGCCAAAGAGCTTTTATAGCTACATGAGTGCAGTCAATGGCACCCTGCACCATGTGGGCATCTGGAAATCGCTACAAAGCCCAGTGTTCTAGTGCGCTGGCCTGCTTGATCTCTGTCAAAGCTGACTTAACTGTGGGCTTTGGCAAAAAGGGTGCCTGTTACCTCATGTATGCATTTGTGATTGAACGCTTGAGAGATCCCGCAGAGGTCCCCAGCAGAGCCCTGGAAGGAGACACTCACATACAAAAACCTGGATCTACCCTGTGTCTCATTAAAATATTAAATATCTATATATATATTAATCATGACGGATTTGTTTTCTTGACTCACATCTAATGCTTTATTGTTATTCTCAAAGACGACATTGGTGCACCCACAACTGCATTAGTAGAATCTTAAATCCTGTTATATAACCTGACACTTTTAAATGTAATTTTATCTATGAACATGCTTTATTTTTTCAATAATCCATCGTGGAACCTGATGAGCATGAATGAACAATGGAATTATGTGAATATTCACAGCTGCAGTTGCTTATGTAAGTTTTCTTTCTCATTTACAACTTAATATGTCACCTACAAAAAGAAAAATCTGTAGTTTTGGAAGCAGCAAGTCATTTGAATACGTTTTTTTCAGCTACTTACTGATTAATTGAAAAGTACTATTACTGGTAATGGACCACTGATTCTTTACTCTTCATTGTAATTCCCTTTGATGAAAACTAGGCCTGGAACAGGTAATGGTTTTATGGATTGACTGTTTGAGAGATGAACACATTAAAATACTCCCCTTACATACTAATGTTATAACAAAATAAAATCAAAGGGTACTTATTCTAAGAAAAAGCCTGTTTTAAATCCATTACGAACCCGTGTAAGAATTTGTGACTTTGGTTATTGTGCTAATTCTTTTTTTTAATTCATGGGATGTGGGCGTTGTTGGCTGGGCCAGCATTTATTGCCCATCCCTAATTGCCCTTGAGAAGGCAGTGGTGAGGTGCCTTCTTGAACCGCTGCAGTCCATGTGGTGTAGGCACACCCACTATGCTGTTAGATGTTTTGTATGTTCTGTTCAGGTTGTAGCTTAACATTTTACAAAAACTATAAGGAAAGGCTGCAATAATACCTTGCTTGGGGTTCCCCAAGGAAGTCCCCACTGCCCCATAAAAAGTGATTTATGTTATGCTAAGAAGGAGGGAAATTGACTGCTTTTTTCATTAAAAATATATATAATTTAAGCAAAATATGAAGGTGCACCCTCAGTATGCTGCCTGTACATCCCTGCATGCTGTCTCTGAGCAAGAGGGATGTTATACTCAGCCTATTGCACTTGCTGCTGTGAAACATGCTGCTATAGAAACAGGGTCAGGCTGCAGGGTACAGAGGCACGTTAACAATGTCCTTAGTGCAGTTCCACCTTGGCAGTCCAGCATATTAGGTGTTTAAGGAAAACATTAAAGATTTTTAAGTTTAAAGTTTGGTGTTGTTAAAGATAAAATTACATTAATGTAATTTCAATTACCAACAACATTGTGCCACAATTTTCTGTTGTTTATCACCAAAACCCTAAGTTCTGGCCCAAATGTCTGTCTGCATTCTCCAATGGTTTACTTTGTTTTTTCTTCCTTACCCATTTTCCATTTCTCTTTCACTTGAAGGTGTTGATCCCTCATTGGGATATGTTTCCATGGGCACTGTATGGGCTCCAGTTCTTCCTTCATGTGGTCAATATTCATGTTTTGTTGGCATATCCCAGCAATCTATTTGAGGTATCGTGGTTGGGCCTGGATCCTATGCTCACTGGACAAACATATGTTTGTACAACATTGGATCAGGATCCAGAGTGAAAAACCTTGCCATTCTTTCTGTAACCAATGTCTCTAACACTGCCATGGATGCCTTTAGTTAACTATGCATTGATTGAGGATTGAAACTCATTGGATCTGAATATCCCTCTTTTCACCATCACCCTACCTGAATTGTTACCATACTCCCTTATACATTTGCAGTATGCCCCCAGTACTATTGTCAAGGTTGGTGCAAAACATTGCTTACAAGCAATTCAGATGGTGTGAAGTTTAAAGTGACACTATATTTGTGTATCATACTCATTTCAGCTCTAGTGTGTTAGCATTACTTAAACAAGATGTAGTGAGAAATGCAAGCAATTAACAATGCAAATTCCGTGTTTGCATGACCTTGATGTTTAGTGAATACAGTACTGTTTGGATTGGTATTTGTTTTGATTCTGTTAATATCAGCTCCCCTTATTCTGAAACAACACCAACTTGTAATAAATAGCGCCTTTAACATAATCAGCCTCCTAAGGTACTTCACAGGTAGCCAAATGAAAATCAATGCTGAGCCAGAAAGGACAAATTATAAGGGAAAAGACTGAAAGTTTGATTAAAAAGATGCATTTGGGGGAACCTTTTAAAGGAGCACAAGACAGAGGGCTTTATGGAGGTATTTCCAGAGTTGGACTCTTTTTGTTATGCACCATGAGAATGAACAGTAAGGGAAAAATTAACTAAATGCAAAGTCAATTGTGATTCAGGATAATGCTACCTTACCCAGCTCATTTTATTTGTTCATTCATTTTACTGTTTTTCTTGAAGTTTTAGTGAATTTACTTACAGTATGATACATAACTTTAATAATATAGATTTTACAGTACCACAATAAGATAGTTAATTTCACACAGTGATGAAAAGTGATTAACAACTGATTCCAGTTTGTACAAAAATCTAAATGAGCAACTTTGGCAAAATAATTACTTTTTAATGGACAGTTTAAAAAAAACAGAGCTCTACAACTTATTTTTAGGCAAGGACTCCTTCTTAATCCTTTTTAATTTTAACTGGATCAATAGATATTCAAACTCGTACAAAAACGCTGGGTGATTAAGTTGTTCAACACCAGCTGCTTACGCCTGTCAGGCCCATCTATCTATCAGCCTAATTTAGTGGTGTCTGCTTATCTCAGGTGCGCCATGTGTTGAAAGAGCATAACGCCAGTCTGTGACAGTTAATAAACTCTAACATTAAAATCTCCATGCTTGTCATTTCCAGAGCATCCTTTGTGTTAATGCTTTATGACACAACCCTAGAGATGGGCATAAGATGCCAGGCCCTTTCGGCCTGATCTTTTTCTTTTGATGTGCAAAAAAGATAAATGGGGAGAAATAATGGCACTCGAGCTACAACCCATTCCTCTCTTACAGCATCTCACGGAGAATAAGCCAGGCACTTTTTATGTATAATTAAATCGAGCTGGCTTTCTGTAGGTATGCAGATTCTGAGAAATGATGTATGGTGCAATAGTCTGGTAGGGGCTGATTTGATGTAAATGAAACTAATTAAGGAAATGTCAAACATAATTAATAAAACAGGTTTAAGTTGCAAAACATTGTCAGCTGAATGAATGAGGATGCAATCCTTCCCATTGTTTCTGCTTTATTTAGAGCATTCAATTAGGTCACATATCTCTCTGAAGTGCTTTTTCCACCTCACCTCCTCTTAGCCTATTCCCAGAGTGGGGGAAAATAAATTTGCCTGTCTGTCTGGTGACTGAAAAAAATTAATTGCCAAAACCTCATCCTGTCCAAGTATTACATTCTAGTTGCAGGACATTAACATAACCAATTTGCGTGAACTAACTGGTGACTACTTAATAGAGCATCTGACCGCTGATAAGCCTCAGCTGCAGCACATTAACATTTTCATAATATAAAAATATTATAGTTGTATGATTTGGCAATGGCCATTCATTATTGATAAGAACAAAGGTTTTATAAATTACAAAGGAGTGCATGACCTATAATTACGGTGAGCAAATTAGGGTGTGCTGTGAAGTCAGTTACATTTCCCTAGAAGTAATGATGCTAGAGACCTTTCTCTCCCTTGGGATTATAAAAATAATGGATTCCCCTACTGCTGCAGATGGGGTTGTGAATGAGCCAAGGCTGTCATCTTGGACAGTGTTTATACAGGCTACAGCTCATGGTTCCAAGCCCCAGTGATCTCCATCTCTCACCCACTTTGTTGTTTGGGGGTGTTGGGGGAGATGGGGGTGGTGCACAGAACACGTATGCCCCCTATTCAATTTAAACAAGAATATCCGCACATAATATATTATACTTGAAAGCAGTAATCGCAGGCAAATTAACAAGAGCAGGCTACTGTAAAAATGAAGTATCTTAGCATTAAAGGATTCACTATTCATGAGCAGAGCCGCAAAGTACTATTGAATGCTGCAATTTGCTATGAAAGCAGCCCACTTTTACTGTATTGCCATTAAGCACCAATAGTTTCAAAAATGAAAAGCAGTCAGAAGATTAAATATTTAATTTTACAATAATGGGTACAAATGAATTGATAAGAAAGCAAGTATTATTGCTGAAAACTGTTAATAAAGTGCCTACCTTGTTATGTTGTTGGTGTTGGACTCAGCAAAAAATGTGACTTGAGGGCATTAGCAAACAATTTTGTCAGACTGAAACCTAGGTATTACCCACCATTTACCCAAATCTGCAATTTAACAAGGCACAGTTTAATGAGGAGTAGTCTATTGGACAGGGCATGAGACACGGCTTCTCAGTAATGAGACCTTCAACAAAGTCATTCTGGTCTTAGATTAACTAAAGCCAAGTGACAAAAGTACTTTATCACCTTACACTGCAAGTATTATATAATAGTCAACAGTGCCCTTCTCTCAAGCAGGCAGACACTTTCAAATTGTCCACGTGCTACTGAATTTAGGAAACATTCATAATCTTAGTTCTGTTGCTAAATTGTATAAATCTGGTTCCCCCTCCCCATCTGACAGTGTTTGCTGCCTTCAGGAATAGATGGGCCATCTGATGGTTTGTAATCTCATAGGGTGTTGTTATCAAGTGGAGTCGACACTGAAGAATATTTCCAATTAAAAGCTGTAGAATCCCTTTAATCTTGACCCTAAAATTGAATATTAAATCTGCTGTGATCAGGTCTTTTCAAGTTATTTCATGTAGTTTGGAAATGTTCTTAAATATGTACTTTTTGCCTCTAAAATCTAAAAGACTTTCAACTAAATTATTATTAATAGAATTCTTAAAGCCCCATAAAACAATAATAGTTTTAAATTTAGATATAACTTTTAAGGACCTTTGTAAGTTTTATTGATAAATTTCCTTCTTACTCTAAGAGACTTAACATGCAGCTATTTACATTTTAGATAAAATAATCTAGTTAGCCTTCTTGTTGCAACAGTTGTATAAAAAAATCTACTGTACCCTGACTCAGCGTCGTTCCAGAAAAGTGTGGTTTGACATCAGTCTTGGGGGCTCAGTCAATGTTCATAAACTAAAATACCTTGAAAACAAATTAAAATAAAGTGACTCAGAAAATCTCTATAGTGTTGATGACTATATTATTATTATTCTATAGAATATTCTGTAAATATTCAAATCAACTAGCTGATTGAACTAGCACAAGGAATGATCAGTGCAACATATCAAATGCTCCCAAATTGTATTCCATTGAGTCTGGTCTACTTGTATGTTTAATACATCAATACATCAACGCATCCCACACAATTATTTGTATGATCCTTTATCCAGCATAAATTTAATCCAAATAATAATCTATTCTCTTTTTCCGTTTTGCATTCCCATTACGGTTTAAAGTGAAAGATCTTGCATTATAAAAGGGGGCCAGTTGAGTTAATTTATTGGGATCCAAGCTCTAGCCATAGGTGACAGAGCCTGTTGGTCATTTATCTAATTGTGCTATGCAGATAAGAATTAATTAGTCTTATTATTTTTCTCATTTTGGATGGCTTTCCCATCTGGATGGTATAAATTCCTCTGTGCAGGTGATTAATTGCTAGGCCTGTAGCTGGCTGATGTGGATGCTTTTACAGATAACCACCAAATTGACAACATTTCTGATCGAGGATGACTGCCAGACTCAGAAGTAACATCTTATAGAATATCTTGAAAATTCTCACCATTATCTCCATGAGGTACTTTATTTTATGCAATTAAATTGCACCCAAGTTGGCTGAATGCATCCACAAGCAGAATCTAACAAGTAGCCCAACCTTGAGCATGAGTCAGTTGTAATCAGCTACATGCCAGAGATGTATTTTTGACCAGTGTTACTGTTATTAGGATTATACCTCACCAGGTAAAGAAATATACTTGGGTTATTGGAAAAGGTAAACTTGTATTTCTTGTTTATTTTTGGAACAACTGGCCTTGATCATATAGTTAGGCAAGAGGTTACTTGTGCAATTTCTTTTGAAGCAATCAATGTTCTGGGGGCGGAGGGCACTACGAAGGAGGAAGGTTCACATACGCTTTTCTGTCACTTCTGAGTCAAGAGAATGGGTCAGGTCTACAATTGACAATTTACATATTCACCGACCACATGTTTTTTAAAATATCCAATTTCAACTGTTTTTTTAAAAAAAACATTCTTGTCCTTATCATATGCAGACTAAGGTTGATGGATAAGGGTAGGATTCTGCCTTAGAAATGCTTCCTCTGGGCATTTGTCTAAGATTGTCAGAACTCGTTCTATTTAAGATTCTTTACAACTATTAGCACAAAGTGACCTCAGTTACTCATCTCTGGGCTGGGATTAGCTTCAAATCTCCAAAGGTAAAGGGCTGTGTTGCCCATTTCTCATTGTTACTTAAACAAAACAAACTTGAAAGGAGTCATGTATTAGAATGCATTATGAGCAACGCTTCCCCATGTATTTAACGAGCTACAATTTGGTTGTTCTACTTATGGATCTTGTATCTTACTACGAATGGACTATACAGCGAACAGTTTTTAAAAAAATTTTATCAACATTTGGTAAAAAGGCAATTAGGGTGTTATAAACAAATAATTTGGCCTAGATCTTTGGGTCTCCAGATAGTCAGTGACTAGATGTACCCCTCAAGATAAGCCATGGGACCCCTCGGAAGTACCAACGCAATGACGCTATAGAAATTGCTCGGGAAGTTTGAACTTCAGACGCGCAATTCCCCTGCTCCCCGGGACCATCTGAAAAAATTTCGGACTCTGAGTTAGAGTCAGAGACTTTGGACAGTTCCGACTTACTTACCTGGATAATTACCCAGGAAATGTTACACAAAAAAAACCTATTCCAATTCCGGGGTAACTATGCAACTGACTCCCCAATCATGCCCTGACTCCCCCAGCTAATCTTACTCACCCTACCCCCTTACACACCCTACCCCTTCTCCCACCACGACCCGTTACACACTCACTTTCTCTCCATAGTTCTTCAAATAAGCTTTTTGAAATTTAGGCCTGGATTTTCACTGAGTTGGTTGGCTCAGGAACTCTTTAAAAATGGTGGACCAGCCCTGATCCTGAGATTTCAGACTCCATTCTTGGGCTATCTAATTTTTGGGACAGCATTCCTGACCTGACAGGCTCCATTGCAGAGGTAGGTATCCTCTACTCCTCTGCAATTTTCATGAGGTTGGGCTAGGTTTTTAAAGAGTTATGGTTCAGGGCCCCTTAGAGGCTTCATGAACTCTAGTGTGCATTAGGGGACCTTTTAAAAGGTAAGTTCACATGGTCCTCTCATACTCCCTGGGCCAATTTACACCCACCACCCACCCTCTATATCCTCTCATGTCCCCTGTGCCAAGCTTTGCCTTTCCACCCCCCTCCAGTGTCCCCTCATGCCATCTATGGCAAGCTCTGCTCTTCCATCCACCTGCTCAGGCCTCTCTTGCCCCCATGCCAGGCTCTGCATTTCCATGCCCATTGGTTCTAGAAAATGTGCAGTGAGCCAATGAACTCCATAGTGTAAAGTGGTATGTGTAAAAAAAAACTTTGAAAAAATGTAATCCATTGATCACTTACTCCTATGAAAAAAACAGTCTGGATGCCAAACTAATAAAAATGTCAAAAATCCAGGCCCTATGAAGCTTAAAAAAACCATAAACTATTAATACTTGAAAATACGACTTATGTCAACAAACATTGTGAAATTGACCACAGTGATCAGAGATCTTGAGCTGTCAATAAAGCAATGTTTCCTCTGGGGAGCAAGTGTTCTGTTATTCTAATAGATGACTGGACTCTCAGCCAAACCGTATATGTGCCATCTGGTTGGGTTACTGTGATGGGCACTTGTAGCATTGAAAGATAGAAGTTTGAACTATATATAGGTGAATCTGCTACTTGTTATGAAACCCAAACTTACCTTAATGTTGAGTGAGGAGGTTGGGTAGCTCAAGCCCTGACAAACCTCAGACTTCCCACGCACGAGCAGCTAGGGGGCAGGCTGCATCCGCACAGTTCCACCCACCTGCATCTTTAAGTTCTTTGGACCTAAGATAGGTCCAGCACGCCTGCACATAAAAAAAGAGAAAAGAAAAACAGTGTGAAAACCCAGGACAGGTGACCAAGCGCGGAGCACTGTGAGATATTAGTGCCCCAGGCAGGGAACAGGGAGAGAGAATAGGGAGAGGTCCCAACATGGGGAGAGGACAGGAAGAGGACACAAACGGGAGTCCAAGTTGGGGGACAGAGATAAGGGACGGAAACAGGTCCCACTTAAGTTAATGAAAAAGAGAGGAGCAGAGAAATAGGCTCCAAACAGGAAAATTGCTTCAAGGAGCAGACTTTAAGTGAAGAAGGCAGCCAAAGGTTGGTAACTCCGTGCTGAAGGTCACTGGGGAAAAGGAACCCCTCTGGAGCAGTAATGTTCTGTTTGGCACAGCTGAAGATTTGAAGTGGTGCCTGTAATTTGGTGTTTGAGTGTATACTCGGGAATCCAGGAGATTGGAATCTCAGAAGATGAGATTGAAACCCTGTGAGGTGGGCCACCGTTGAAGCTGTCCGAGTTGGAGTGACCTTCGGAGAGAATTCCAAAGCGAGATCTTTGTAGGTGAAGACTGGAACTCCTCGTGAGAGAAACAGAATTTCAGTGAGACTGGTTGGCTCACAGTGTTACTGACGTTTTGGTGGGTCGTTGAGAAATCCGTGGACTCTGCCTTGGTTTCATCTGCCATTTATTGTGTAGGGTGTGTGTTTGACCACAGTTGGCTTGTTAATTTACATGTACTCATATTAACCCTGACTGTAAGGGTATAAGATAGATATTTTAAATTGTTTTATCTTTCTGACTTTGTGTAGTAAAGTTTATTTTTGTTTGGAATCCTGTGGCTTTATTCTGTTAGTAAGTGTCTTAAATCTCAAACTTTGTCTACTTTAAACAAAATGTTATTGGTCCCTAATCGGATCTTACATACAATTTGAGGGTCTGGTCAAGGATTGTAACAATACTGAATCCAAAAATCTGAAATCTAATGGATTTGTCTAATAGGACAAGATTCCCTTGGAAAATGTTCAATGGAATTGTTCCACAAGACGAATGTAATTTATGATAGATTGATAAATGGTTGTGACATTGTTAACTTTGTTAACCTGATGGACCAGTGGCTTCATAGCTCTGGGTGATGGGAATTTCACAATTGTGTTAACATCAAAACACTCCACCTACAGGAGTCAAACACTTAAAATGTTGGACAAAAACAAAAACAGAATTACCTGGAAAAACTCAGCAGGTCTGGCAGCATCGGCGGAGAAGAAAAGAGTTGACGTTTCGAGTCCTCATGACCCTTCGACAGCTATTAAAATGTTGGACCTGTTTAGTTTACAAAGATAGTGATGCATTCCAATGTGCTAAATAAATGATAAGGCTGCGGATTAAGACATGGGCAATTGGGCAAACTCCCCCTTGCCAATTCTGGTTAAAAAACATTCCATGGATGCAAATATAACTCAGAACCAGGAAGAGAGTGGGGGTGGGGGGTGAGGCTGGGTGGGGCAGGGTGGTGAAATGGCGCGGGCTGGATTTTCAGATGCGAAACCTGAGAACTAAGGGTTCCAACAACATCACCCTTACCCTCTCCCAAACCCACTAAATTTAATGGAAGAGTCTGTTTTAAATGATGTCAGCAGGTTCCCTGCAATAAAGAGCCATATTTGGGCATATTACCAGGCTGAATATCAGCTGGGGACGGCAAGATGAATTTAACATTGTGGGGTGGGGGTGGGCTGAGGTGGAGGAGGTGATCAAGCACTGGGTGGTGGGGGGGGTGGATTAAACATCATGATGGGGGTTGGTTGATTGCAGGGTATTTAAAAGAAAGCTTGGGAGTAGAGAGCAGAGTGAACACTCCTGGTCCTCCTAGCCCATAAGCAGTGTAATAAGGCATTTAGCTTTTGACCCCGCCCTCCTCACTTCCTTTCATTTGTTGGGTTTCCCACTCACTGAGCCCATTAAAACCAGAAGTAGGCAGGCTGGATTCAGTTTTCCCATTTTTTTTATCTTTATCCTTCCCAACCTGGGGGGATTAAATTATCTGCCCACGTTCCCCACCTTCCCCACCCCCCGCCATATATTTCTCTGTGAAACATTTTAAATTTTCCATGATTCATTGAAGAAAAGCAAAATTTGTGGTCCTACATGTTGTAAGGTTGTATTTTATCTCAAGAAGAGGTCTAGAGGCTTGTATGGTTGAACAATAACTTAATTAATAACACATAACTCTATACATATATGCAGTCCTGACTGGGTGGCTATCTTCATGCTGACTTCTGACAGACTCACTCCTACAC
This sequence comes from Carcharodon carcharias, assembly GCF_017639515.1. Classification (NCBI taxonomy): domain Eukaryota; kingdom Metazoa; phylum Chordata; class Chondrichthyes; order Lamniformes; family Lamnidae; genus Carcharodon; species Carcharodon carcharias. Next base: position 17,910,890 of record NC_054492.1, on the reverse strand, counting down.
CCTACTGTTCCCATGTGGCTCTCTACATCATAATGCGGGCATTCCTGTTTCTCCAGTCCCTCGTTAACCCTTACAGTCCTGAACACCCTAATGTGTAGGGGATTCAATTCATCTTCAAACCTTAAACCTGCAATGTTTTTAAATGGCGAGGTAGTGGAGTGCTCCGCTGGTAACAATGATTTGAAGGAAAGTTTATTACCGTACAGATCTTACGCTTAATGACAAATGCCTCTCGGCGAACTTAAAATGGGAATGTGATTTTCTGGCCCCAGCACACTGGCGGTTGTGGCAAGCCAGCTAAAGGTCCATTGTCTTCGGGGGGCCTGGAAAATCCCACTGGCGGGTGGACTGGCAAATCCTGCCTGTAGTTTTAGGTTTCAGATGATGGGTGTGAGCTATTTAGAATTCTCATGCCTTATAATGTCACCAAAGCCCTTTGGTTATATTCAAGTCCTGAAATTAACTGCGATATATCAATCAATTACCGTATACTTGACTTTTATTTAACTATTTTTGACTTTCTAAGTATAATTCATAAAGTTTGAAAGTACACAGAATTGGGCTTAATCATTCGAGAGTGGATTTACTGAGCTCTAGCATGGAGTGAGGTACCTTGCATGGGAAAATGCATTGGAAAATCAAAAAATGTCATCTCTCTCACTCAAAATAAACAGCATGAGGTTATTAGAAATAAAATACGGTACAGTTATCTTACTATCATTTGTTGTCCGCATTCAAATGGGTTTATATATTTTCCACTGCCAAGGGTAATATTGTTCCCCTTCCCAAATAAAATTAGTCCACATCAATTACTATATTTAATATAATTACAGATTCTATGGGTGGAATCATTCCAGATTTGCATTAAGTGCTCTAACAGGTGTGAAAAAAGAGATTTCACTCACTGGCTGCAATGGCGGATTTTCGAGCCATATTGACACAAAGATTGGCCGGGTGGTTAACAGTGAGGTTGAGTGTCTTGGGCTACAGGAAGATATAGATGGGATGGTCAAATGGGCAGATAAGTGGCAGATGGAATTTAACCCTGCAAAGTGTGAGGTGATACACTTTGGAAGAAGTAATTTGACAAGGGAATATTCAATGAACAACATGACACTAGGAAGTTCTGAGGAACAAAGGCACCTTGGCGTGTGTGTCCATAGATCTCTGAAGGCGGACGGGCATGTTAGTGGGGTGGTGAAAAAGGCATTTGGGACACTTGCCTTTATCAATCGAGGCATAGATTACAAAAGTAGGGAGGTCATGTTGGAGTTGTATAGAACCTTGGTGAGGCCACAGCTGGAGTACCGTGTGCAGTTCTGGTTGCCACATTATAGGAAGGATGTGATTGCACTGGAGGGGGTGCAGAGGAGATTCACCAGGATGTTGCCTGGGATGAAACATTTAAGTTATGAAGAGAGGTTGGATAGACTTGGGTTGTTTTCATTGGAGCAGAGAAGACTGAGGGGCGAACTGATCGAGGTGTACAAGATTATGAGGGGCATGGACAGGGTGGATAGGGAGCAGCTGTTCCCCTTAGTTGAAGGGTCGGTCACGAGGGGACACAAGTTCAAGGTGAGGGGCAGGAGGTTTAGGGGGGATGTGAGGAAAATCCTTTTTACCCAGAGGATGGTGATGGTCTGGAATGCACTGCCTGGGAGGGTGGTGGAGGCGGGTTGCCTCACATCCTTTAAAAAGTACCTGGATGAGCACTTGGCATGTCATAATATTCAAGGCTATGGGCCAAGTGCTGGTAAATGGGATTAAGTAGGGAGGTCAGGTACTTCTCACGTGTCAGTGCAGACTCGATGGGCCGAAGGGCCTCTTCTGCACTCTGATTCTGTGATTCTGTTCCCCTCCCGGCATGTCCCGCGTCATTAAAAATGCATTCATGGGAAACACAGGATCACTGGTGGGCAGGCTTAGATTTACTTGCAATGCTGTGATCTCAGTGCTTCCTCACTCTGAGCACCATATTCAAACTGCAGCCATGTATTAGGTTCCGAATGCTTGCAGCCCAGGACTGCTTTGGTGAAGACCAAAATCCAAAAAGAGTGCAGCCCCTTGATTCAATGATGCATCCCTGGGATGCCTTTTAGATGCCGTAGAGGTCAGCCACTATGTCCCATATCCCTGCTGTAGCCACAGGTGGCCCATCAGTCTTACCACTACGGCTTGGGAGGTAGTGACAGAGTTGGTCAGTGCCAATGCTGCACACAAGAGGTCGGCCATCCAGTGCAGTAAACAGATGAATGATCTCATCCATGTGCCAGGGTAAGTCAACCACCTCATCAATCTCAACTCACCCACTCACAAGCCCATCACACATTCACTGGCATCTCACTCACTGCCAGCTCAAGGGACATCACCACTCACTCTCTTACACACACCCTCTCATCGCCATCTGGCCTCATCTTCTTTTGAAATAGCCTCCTGATCCCGTCCATGGCTCCATTCAGCACACATGCCTTCTCATTCGGCCTGGCATGTGCCTTGCTCACACTCTCTCCAACTGTCTTTATGCAGGACAAGTACACACACAATCACCAAGAGAGGTCCTAGGCCGAGGGATGGAGTGCTGGACATCAAGGTCCTCACTCCGTTTGAGAGTCACGCATTAAGCTGGCTGGAGACAACGTGGACTGTTCCTGCAGCGACGGTGAGGTCAGCGGTGAACACCCTCGTGAACACCCTCCTGTACCGGAACATCCCTCTGTCAGCGCTACTCTGAGTTCACTGTTCTGTGTGTAGTCTCCACTTTCTCTCCTAGGCACATCTGCCACATTGTCCACAGACAACCTTGACGCCGACCTCAGCGCTGAGACCAGCTCCTTGGAGGCAGAGCCATTGATGACCTGTCGCGACGCTCAGCCATACTCTCCACCAGCACAATGACCTGCGTCTCGGTGGGACCGAGACGTAGAACAGCCTCAGGAACACAACCTGGTGAGCACAGCACACAATCTGTTCCATAGCTGGCGGAGGCAGGGACATCCTTGGTTGTCGGCACTCAGAGGACTGCTGGAGGCAAGAAATCCGTTGAGTCTGAGTCAGATGATGAACCTCTTGACCCAGTCCTCAGTCAGTTGTTGGAGCTGCAAAGACAATGAGGCGAACATCAGGAAGGGATGTCTGGTGCACTCCTCAGATTGTAAGGGGTGATAGAGGAGTCCATCCACCTTCAGCCCAAGGTGATAATGCCGGCATGCCGATACACCAAGGCCAACACTGGCAGATGGCAGCAGCCATGGAGACCTTGGTTAGGACCTCGGTCCTGCACTACTGTGTGGACTGAGCTCCATCACTGAAGCCTTGGTTGGCCTTCAACAGTGTCAACGCGAGAGGGGTGCAGGGCAGCTCAATCTCACTCCAGCTTCCCCTTCTCCTCAAGGAGTCAACCAGGGGCCCTCAGGCACCCAAAGGGAGGAGGACCAGCAGCTCAACACCCCTGGGACATTCACCCAGGTAACTCAGGGAATGTCCAGCTGATCCAAATCCCCTCATCCTGTAACACCCACAGCTCCAGCTCCACAGGCTGAGGAGTGTGCGCCTGACACCCAAAGCAGTCTGGTGCCCTCCAGGTCTCAGCCCTCCAGAGGATGCCAGCTGCAGTTACCACAGACATGTCGGGGGAGCACCAAGATGTAGCAGCAAGGTTAGGAAGGTTAAGAAGATGTAACTCTTTCGAGTACATTTCCATCTGTTCCTATTCAGATGAAGTTATATTGTTTCATAGTTTGCCATTGTGGGATTTGAACTCTTGATAATCTTTTAAATTTGAACTCTTGATAATCTTTTAAATGAAAACCAAATCAACAAAATTGGGATAAATCAGGCACAGCCCCTAATTCAGGTCAGCTGTAAAACCAAGAACAAAGTTTAAAGGAAACTTACAAACTTTAAATCAAAATGTGATTAAAGGGGGTCAACAAAACACCCCAGTCCCCGCAGTGCCCACCGAGCACGGAAGGCCTCGAGAGTGCCAGCAGACACCGCGTGCTCCTTCTCCAGGGACATCCGGCAGCGAACGTAGCCACGGAAGAGGGACAAACAATCAGGCGGGACTCCCCCGTCGATCGCCCGCTGCCTGGACCTGTTAATGGCCAACTTGGCCAGGCCCAGGAGCAGGTTCACGAGGAGGTCCTCCTCCTTCCCGACCCCCTTCCGCACCGGGTGCCCATAGATCAGGAGCGTGGGGCTGAAGTGCAAACAAAACATCAATAAAAGGTTTTTCAAATAACTAAAAAGGGAGTGCAGCCTACAACACCCTACGTATACATGGTCCACGGACTCCACAAGACCGCAAAAAGGGCACGTGTCCTGAGAGTCCGTGAACCCTCTTATTATAAGGGACTGCTGCATGTAGAAATCATGTGATGCACAAGCACCAATGGTTGCTGCCCTTCTCACTCATTGTTTTTCATAGTTTGCCATTGTGAGATTTGAACTCTTGATCTTGGGGTTACAAACCCAGTACCATAACCACTTGGCTATTTAGGCTAAGCGTTTTAAGAAGATGTAACTCTTTCGAGTACAAACACATTTCCATCTGTTCCTATTCAGATGAAGTTACATTGTTTCATAGTTTGCCATTGTGGGATCTGAACTCTTGATCTTGGGGTTACAAGCCCAGTACCATAACCACTTGGCTATTTAGGCCAAGCATTAAGAAGATGTAGTTGTACAGCGTGGGCATGGGTGTTAATCACTTGTACATAATGTTCACTATTGTAAATAAACTCCCAAGAATGCCTCCTTGTCTATGGTTTCTTGTTCTGATGAACAGTGTTTGTGTCATTCAGATGTGAAACCTTGGTTCCTGCACGTGATAAAGGCAGGTGTCTCAGTCCAGGGCCTCTTCCCTGAGCAGAGTGTAACCTTCAGAGCAAAGTGATGGTCCAGCTTCACACTCACTGGACACATTACTGATGCCTGCACCTCGATGGTGCTTGTCATTGCTGCCAGAATGTCATCAGCAGGGGTCACAGAGTTCCGTCATTCTCTCTGTGTGGCTCTCAGCACTTTTGAGGTGGGGCTGGCCCCCATCTCTTCAGCATCTGTGATGGTCACACTGTGCTCCTGAAGGGGTCAGGTGCTGAAGGCTGCTAAAGGATCAGGTAAATTTAAAGTTTCATGGCTGCATCTGCGTGATACGAGCACAAGCGAGCTACCCTTGGACAGACAGGAGTCAGACATTCACAGAGGATATGTGAAGATCTATGGAGTGTCCTCACTGCAAGTTGTCATCATTCTCCTGGAATCTAGTGACTATTAGGGCCCCCGCTGTGTCTCCATGACAGGAGCCTGAGCACTGAGGGTGCCATCAGCCACACAGGAGTCAAACATTCACAGATGCAAGGTGAGGATGTCAGGTCTGTCCTCACTGCATCTCGTCATCATCCTCCATGGATCTTACGGATATGAGGGCCTCCGACTGTGCCTGTCTCCTCTGCCGAGCGCGATGGCTTGATCTCCAGCATCCTCGCCTTCGAAGACCTCATCACCCTCATTACCTTCGACGTCCTGCTCATTGGAGGAGATGTGCAGCTCTTCCATCTCCTCCTCAGCCAGGTCCTCCCATGGTTGTGGCGTTAGGTTGTGGAGCCTGTAGCAAGCGACAATGATGTGTGAAACCCTCTGGGGACTGTATTGCAGTGCTTCACTGGACCTTTCAAGGAACAGGAACCTCATTTTCAAAATGCCTACCATTTACTCCACCAAAGTCCAGGTCATGGCACGAGCCTCATTATACCATCGCTCTGCTGCAGTCTGAGGCTGCCGCACAGGCATCATCAGCCACGTCCTCTGTGGGTAGCCCTTGTCCCCAAGGAGCCAATCCTGCAGCCTCTATGGATCCTGGAATGCGTCAGGGATCTGAGACCTGCTGAGGACGTAGGAGTCATGGATGCTCCCTGGGACTCATGCACAGACCTGTCAGGTGTGTTTGTAGTAGTCACAGACCAGCTGAACAATCAGTGAGTGGAAGCTCTTGAAGTTGACGTAGTTGATTGCTTGTTGTTACAGAGGCCTAAGTACCATGTGAGTGCAGCCGATAGCACCCTGCACTTGGGGAAAACCAGAGATCTGGGCAAATCCCTGTGCTCTTGCTTCCTGGCTTTCCTGATCCCGTGTGAAATGCACAAAGTTCTGTGTCTCCACGAAGATGGCATCCGTGACCACCTGGAAACACTTGTCTGCGGAGGCTTGCTATATCCAGAACAGGTCATCTGTGGAGCCCTGGAAGGAGCCAATGGTGTAGAAATTTAGCCCGTGGTCACTTTCTTGGCCACTGTCAGTGGATGCCCTTCATATCTTGGTGGCACCAAATCTTGCAGCAGATGGCATATATGACCGACCAGTTCTCTGGACACATATGTATTCTTTGGCGACATTGGTTCTTAGTCATCTGCAGGAATGACAGGTGCCATCTATAGACCCTGGGTCTAGTGGGGCGCCTAGGAGCAATGGCTCTCTGTGGATCTTCAGCTGTGTGCGCAGCAGGCCCTACCACCCCTTCAGCTTGAGGTAGGTGCTCCTCTCCTTGCCAAGCCAGATGCCTCCACTGCTCTTTTCCTCTTCTTCTTTGCTCTCTGTAAGTCATGAGGCATACCACTAAATCACCAGCTCCATGATCATGATGTTCTCCTCCTGCAAAATCAAAGAGAGAGACGCATGGGTTAGATTGGGTGTCCTAAGAATCTCTCCTGGTTAAGTCTGAGGGCGCTTTCACACATGTAGGAGACCGATGGCCACCACTTGGATGGCCAGTGTGTTGTGCACTTCATGGCTGTCCGAAACCCCACTCCGCCCCACTCAACTTGACTGATTGGTGGCAGCTTCGGCCACTGGACTGCTTGTTGTGCTCTCAGCTCAGGCACAGGCATTCTCCTGACCCACACTGCAAGGCTGTACTGTTAGATTAAACCATGAGGGATACTGGTCCAAACCTTAAATTCATTGCACGGGACTGTGAGCGCCTCCACCAGTGATTGCATCATGGCCACCTTTCGTAAGGGGGTTCTACAACTTGCCAATTGTTCTGCTACCCCCTAAAATGCATATTAATTTGCAGTCTGCGCCCAAGAGGTGAAAAGTTCTGGAGCATTTGGTGGCACTTTCATGCTTTTGCTTTGCTTGAGTGGGTAGAAAAGCTTCAGAGCCTTGATTACAAGTGAAAGGTCTCAGCTGCAGAAGAATGCTCACTCTTGACAAGTTTTTCCATGTGCTTGGCCACTTCCCTAATTCCAAGTCTCCTTCCCTCCCCTCCCCCTCACCCCCCACCACTTGTGTACTTCCTTCAGGCTGTGCTGCCTTGTCTCCACACATCACTACCCTGCAACCCCAGCCCCACCCGCACTGGAGCTCTTGCACCAGCACCGGACTGAAAGCCAGGCAGGAAAAAGCGACTTGCCTGTGCCCTCTCCGAGTGTGCAGCGTCTCTCCCTTGATTGCCCTACGGGCGCAAGGTTGAGCGCACTCGCATCTGAGTTCCCCTCGAAGTTCAGTTCACCAGGTGCACACCTTTTAAAGGCAGTCGTGAAACACGCCATTCTGAAGTCATGCTATCGTGGGTGGTAAATTTGAAAGGGGTGATGATTCTGGTGTGAGGCACAATAATGCAACAGCAGCAAAGGTGGCCTGCCATTGATGGGCGGAGAGGATGACTGCAAACTGTTTTCCTGATGGCGTGAAACCAATTTTTGGCCTTCTCGTCATATTGTCCGCTCATGCCCGCCATAATGGCTGCTGCCAATGGGACCAGACCAGACAATTCTCCCCCATCACAAAAGAAGGCATAGCGTCAAAATTGGAGGATAGAAAATAAAAGGAGATTTTTGATTTGGCTACATTATGCTGGGCATAGTAAAAGAAGGTAGGCCATACGTGCTGCTTGCAGGCTGTAGTAAAACCATTTCCAAATGGCTTCATGTTTGCTGGCCATTTTTAAGAGATTTTGAGTTGCTGGTTTAGCTATGACCACAGTTGTGGAGTACACAAAAAATCAGAGTGATTTCTGCAAGCGGGTAATTATTTCAATTTTTCCTCCTTGCTCTTCTTAATTTAACCCTCAACTTCGCTTCTCAAGAACGTATGAAAATAAGAAATAGGAGCAGGATTAGGCCATTCAGCCCTTCAAGCCTGCTCTGCCCTTCAATGTGATCTTCCATTTCAACATAATTTTCCTGCACTATCCCCATATCCCTTGACATTTTTAATATGTAGAACTCTATTAGTCTCAGGCTTGAACATATTCAATAACTGAGCCTCCACAGCGCCCGGATTCACTGTCCTCTGAGTGAAGAAATTCCTCCTCATCTCAGAGCTAAATGGCCTGTTCCTTATCTTTAGACTGAGGCCCCTGGTTCTGGATACCCCAGCCTGGGGAAACATCCTTCCTGCACCTACCCTGTCAAGCCCTGTAAGTATTTTGTATGTTTGAATGAGATCGCCTCTCATTCTTATAAAGAATTCTTCTAGAGAATAAAGGCCCAGTCTATTTAATCTATCCTCATAGGATAATCCCTCCATCTCAAGAACTCATTTGGTGAACCTTCATTGCACCCCCTCTATGGCAAGTATGTCTTTCCTTCGGTAAAGAGACCAAAACTGCTGTCACGAAAATGTAATATTTCTCATAATATTATCGTGATTTATTGTAAAAGTAGGTTAATAGTGGGGTTTGGATAGTTTCTCTGTGTGTGTGTGTGGGATTTAATTGAATTGGAGACAGCTGGTCTGGAAGCTTTGAGTCATCAAAAAGAAGCTAGGATTGAAATGCTAAACACGTAAACATGGCTAAAGTTTTAGAAGGCCAGGTGGAAGGAAAATTTGCATTTTCAGATAAATTAGGTTAGTTTAAATTTCAAAGAGATGGTAGGATGTTACACCTAGCCAGAAGAAGCTAAACCAAACAGTTTGTTTATTTTTCCCAAAGATTACTGATAAAATGAGCACTATGAAAAGATTTATCTTATAAAAAAAGGTAAAGTTCCACATCAGAACAATGGAATTTGCATTAAAAAGGGAAAAAACATGTGAAAGGAAATGTGGTTATATGTCAGGGAGAAGGCATTCTAAGATCTAACACAAGTGGGAAAAGCCTCCAGCCTCTGTGCATCAAGTTGCTGTCTACAGGAACCAAAGCTGAACTCTCCTATCCAGGGTATTATGTTGCTTTGCCTGGATCTGCTTAAATCTATTTGATTTTTCACTGTTGCCTTAATGGAGGTGTAACTGGGAGTCGGATTAATTAGAAGTTTAAGGAGTTACTATAGTAGTAATTTGTAGACCTATGTATGTGTTTAAGATCTTTTCTTTTGTTAATAAATGTTTAATTTAGTTTTCTAAAATATCTCTGAAGTTGTGATAGTCTTATTACTTCTGAATTCAGGGCACGCATCTCAAAATAAAATACAAATTGCAAAACAGTTGTGACTGTGTGCTCAAGTTTCCCTCTTGGATTTGGTCTGCCTGGCACATAACATCTGCCACATCATAACACTGCACACAATACTTTAGGTGTGGTCTCACCAAGGGTCTATATAACTGCAGTAAGACAGCTTTACTCCTATACTCAAATACTCTTGCATTAAAGGCCAACATACCATTTGCCTTAACTGTTTGCCTACATGTTAGCTTTCAGTGACTCATGAACAAGAACATCCAACTTCCTTTAAAGTTCAAAACTTTCCAGCCTCTCACCATTTAAGAAATACTTTGCATTTCTGTTTTTCCTACCTAAGTGGATAAGTTCACATTTCTCCACATTTTATTCCATCTGCCAAATGTTTGCCCACTCACTTAGCCTCTCGAAATCTCTTTGAAGTGTTTTTTCACCCCCCTTACAACTCACACTTCCCCCTAGTTTTGTGTCATCTGCAATCTTGGAAATATTATATTTAATCTCCACATTCAACTTATTGATATAGATTGTGAATAGCTGGGGCCCAAGCACTGATCCTGCAGTACCCCAATAGTCACAGCCTGCCATGCTGAAAATGACCCATTTATTCCTACTCTCTGTTTTCTCTCCTTTAATCAGTTCTTAATCCATGCCAGCATATGCCCTCCACCAATCCCTTGTGCTCAAATTTTGTTTACTAACCTCTTTTGTGGGACCTTATCAAAAATTTTCAGAAGATCCAAAAAGACCACATCCACCCGTTCTTCCTTGTCTATTCTGTTAGTTACATCCTCAAAAAACTCCAATAGGTTTGTTAAACATGATTTCCCTTTCATAAATCCACATTGACTCTGCCCAACCCTATCATTATTTTCTAGGTGTCCTGTTATCACATCCTTTATTATAGATTATAGCATTTTCCTTACTATTGATGTTAGGCTAACAAGTCTGTAGTTCCCTATTTTCTCTCTCCCTCCTTTCTAAAATAGTGGGGTTACATTTTCCACCTTCTAATCTGCAGGAACTGTCCCAGAGACTGAAGAATTTTGAAAGATGACCACCAATGCATCTATTATCTCCACAGCCACCTCGTTTATTATTTTGTTTCTTTATCCTCCAGTGCAGCTGACTTTTTCTCCCTACCAATTATTTTTCTCAATTTCTCTCCATTGTTTGATTTAATTTGTTATAGTTCATTTCATTCCTTATGTTTTCATATCTCCAATCTCTTGCACACTTCTTAGCTTGTGCTGAAAGGTCAGACAGAATCTGGAGTGTGACAGGATGTGAAGTGTTGAGTTGAATAAGTCCAGCGTTCAAACAACATGGTTGTTGTTAGCATGATTTTAGGATATACAATAAATACTAATAATTGTATCACCCAACACCACTCCTAGCTGTTATTAACAGTCCAAAATTTCCACTAATGTGCAATTGTATTAAAATATCAACACTGGATTTCTATATCAACACTCAGCAATGCCCAGGGATAATTTGTACTATCACAACAAATTGCAGAATCACAATTATCAAACCAAAGGTGATTAGCTTGTAAATTATAACTTTCAGTTCATTTTTGTGAGCATTTAACAACAGTTTCCACATATGACAGAATAGAGAATCCTTACAGAAATCCATCATGCCCTTGCCTCATTTGTCACCTATATGTCACATTACACAGCTTTGAACTGGTTGGCAAGAGTGACATTTACAGTTTTAAAATGAAAGCACATCATTTTCACTAATTTGACACACAAATGTAATAACTATTTACCTTGAGGAAGACAGAGAGTTAGCTTCTTGTGAATCTTGCCATTTGGCACTTATTTTCTCAGTCTGTCAAATAGGATGGGATTAATGGGACAGTTTGTTCAACAAATCACATTAGCTGAAAGCAGACAGGGCAAAGAAAAAGGAATGGCAGAAAGATCCTTGGAGCACTTTACTGATTTAGAACAGCGGTATGACTGAAGATCTGTGTAAATAAAACATACTTGCATGTGACATTTACAGAAGTATATTGTGCAGAGAGAACTGTAATTGCATCCTGCAGCTCAGAATTTTTTTACAAGAATGCTTACAGTCAGTAGGGAGTGAAACAAAGTTACTAAAAGATTAGCTCCATAACTTTGTTTTCTCAGTTACATTTACATATGGAGCTGCTAGTTGAAATTTGAACCTTCCCGATAGTTGTAATAATTGGACTGAAATGTCTTACTTTTCAATGTTTGAAATTTGTAGCTCCACAGAATAACCTCAAGATGAATGAAATGAAGGAGAAAACATGAAGGGAAATAACTGTAGACCATGTAGTATTCCTGCCCCGACAAACTAGTCTCCCTCCTGCCGTCCTGGCACTGGACAGGAGCAGCACCCTTCGAGTGCACAGCTTCTCTCCAGGCCTGGGAGTGTTGGCATTTCTGCTCTCCATGCGCTAAAATGCCCTGGAGACACAATGTACGGGCCCGCTGCCTGGTAGCGCTTAGCACCAACAGAAGGGGCAAGAAGCTGTAGTGCAGCTGCAGGCCTTTCAACTGTGTGATAGGGCTCTGAGAGTTGGACCCTCTGCCTGTCGGATGAGATCCATGGTCAGAAAATCCTCATTGGACCCAAAGTCTAAAGAGAGGAAATAGTCTTTGAAAAATTACCTTGTGAGAATTCAACTTTACTCCCTTGCAACATCTTTCCCCAGTCATCCCTGCACTATGGTGCCCAGCTAACAGCACTGCTGGAAAATGAGGTGGCAGACTGAGAATGTTCCTTATGAGCAAGCAGACAAACCTCAGATGCAAAACGCTCTTAAAATGTTGTGCGCTTCTGAGTTACAGCCTCGAAAATGGCAAGCAAGTGCCAATTTATAAAGTTTCCTGACCAAACAGCAATTAAACTGAATGACTTGAGGCTCTTATGATTAAACAGTTGAACTTTGTGGCTATGACTCTGCCTTAACATCAGTGTAAAACATTGCATGACAACACTCCAGTCCTTATAAAACAGCATATTAAAAAAGAGAACGAAAGGCAGTCATTTCACACTGGTTTCTTTCATTCTGGAGCCAGAATTAACAAACGCTTAAATAAAAGCAAAGTACTATGGATGCTGGAAATCTGAAATCAAAGCCGAAAATGCAGAAAGGTCAAGCAGCACCTGTGGAGAGAGAAAGAGAGTTAACATTTTGAGTCGAACATGACTCTTGAAGGTTCCATAGTAGACTCATATTTGGCTTGAAATGTTAAGTCTGTTTCTCTCTTCACAGATGCTGTCAGACCTGCTGAGTATTTCCAGCGCTCTCTGTTTTTATTTAATGAACACTCCCCTATATCTCCAAATAACCCGCAATTTCCTTTGGGGCGGAGAACAATAAGAGATTCAATAGTAGGTTTGTATTAATTATGAAGACTTGAGATGGGGTTAATAGGGAAAAACTATTCCTCTGGTTGGCCAGTCAGTGGTGAGAGGAGGGTCATCACTTTAAGATTGTCACTGGGTGAATGAGGAGAGGAGTTATGAGGAGTTTTCACAGAGGGTTGTTGGTGTAGGGGAAGCTTTTTCCCTAGTAGGCAGATACCATTGCATTTTTTAAAGGGGAAACTGGATAAATATCAGAAACAAAAGGGCACAAGGAGGAAGAAAGACTGCAGAATTACTCGAGCAAAGAACTGACACAGGCATAATACGTGAAATGGCCTCTTTCTGCACTTTAGCTTACATATGGCTCTGTGGTAATTAACAGATACATTTACAGTGATTGGGCTTTGTGACAGGAAAAGGCAAAGCAAATTATAGTTCCATCCCAGCAACATAATAATATGTTGTATTATACACATGGGGCAGAATTTTCTCCCCGTCGGTGGGGGGGAAGTTGAAGAGCGGGAGCGCACCACTGTTTTACGTGGGTAGGCCAGTTAACGCCCACCCAACATGACATCTGCATGGAAGCGCTATGCGCTCTCTGTGCGGGCTGGGTGGGGGGTGGGGTTCCCTAAACCCGAGAGTGTGCTCTTTCGTGTATGCATACGAAAGAGCGCACTCATCTCCCTGAGGCCAACAGCTGCCTCAGGGAGATTGGCTGTACATTAAAAAATATTACAAATAGAAAAAAAAAATTCCCTGACATGTCCCCTTCATGTGACACTGTCACATGAGTTGGGACATGTCCATAACTTTTAAAAACACTTTAATTAAATTTTAAAAAATCTACATGAAACTTCATCCCTCCCATGGATAAAGTTTCATGCTTTTTCTAATGCCCACGAGGGCTCCTGGCCTGCCCGCCAACCTTAAGGTTAGACGGGCAGGTCCATTAATTACGTAAATGACTCTGTCAATGGCCTCAATTGGCCACTGACAGGTCGGCGGGCGCACAGCTGATTCTGCTGAGCCCCCGCCTACCTGAAAATTTAAATGGGGCGGGGTGATGTCGGGAGTTCCGCCTGACGTCACCGCGTTTCATTTTACACATCGGCGAACGGGCCCCGCCCCCCACTCGCCAACGCGTAAAATTCTGGCCATGGTATAACCGTCCTACCATTATAAAATAGCATGTGATCAATTCTTTTTTTGCCAGCATAGATGCAGGAAATCCGCTAGCAGAGATCAGAATAGTTGCCCAATGCTACCAATGAGGAAACCCAACCATTTTGGTGATCAATTCTCATTGAATTTCATGAGCATACATTCTTCTTTGTTAAGCTCCATTAATCACCCCTTTTCTTAGTAGCTACTCATGAACCCCCTGCAGCAAATTCATATCGGCTACCCTGTAACGGGTCATTTCTTGTCAAAGAAGGGAGAATACTAGACTTCCACAGTGTGTCGGCATCAGGAGAGATACCTGAAAAGTGGGCACACACATGCATGAACTGCTGCTGGTAGTCACATCAAGGGAGTTGGATATTAAAGGATAACAATCCTTCATGGTTCATGAATGGTTAACCTCTTTGCAGGAGTCCTGATGGTCATGTGCCTAAACAATGGTGCCCTAGGGACTTGTAATAATCCCACAATGGCTTCAAAGCCCACAGGCCTCTCTTGCCAATTCCTGAGGACCTTGGGGAACAGGATCATCTCATTAGCCAGGGCAAATAGTGTGCTTGTGACCTGCTTTGTTCAGGGATGCACTGTAGTCTGATACATCTTTCTTTATCTGCTGCCTGAAATGAGCCTGATGCATTGAAAATCAGAGCTCTAATTACTTTAACTGTCATACGAACGCAGTGCCAGCTATGGTACTGGAGTGGGCAGCCATACATAGCCTCTCATGAGAAGCACTGTCTCCTCCACGAAGGTTAGGCAGCACAGTCAGGGCTTGTGGGCCCATTGAGCAGGATAAAGCTGTGTGCAAAGTGTGCTCCTCCCTCCCCGAACTTTTGCAGGGCTGTACATCTCCCTGAAGTTCCTGCACTTATTGCTGCTCTGCTTCTTCTGTTCATTGTCTCCTTGCAGTCAGTAAAGAGCTGCTGACACAATTGCTAGAAAAGCAAAAAAGAAAGCACTTTCAGCGAAAGAATATTCTCAGTCAAGACCCCTCAACTCTCCAGATAGAATCAATGATCTAACTGATGACAGGTGAATGCTCCTTTAAATACCACTGGAAATGCCCATTTATAGCTTCTACTGCCCAGTATTACCAGGCAGGTTCAAAATGAGCATTCACCAGCTTAAAGTTCACAAAAATGGCATCAGGGTCCTATTGACACCATATGATTTCTATCTGCATACTCTGGGTGGTATGTTATGCTCTCTCTCTGGTGTGTTCGGAGGTTGGGTGTGCATTTAGCTGGGTGGGATGGTGGGTATTGTCTCCATGGATGGCCATTACTGCCCTGCCACCATTTGAGGCCCTTATGTGGGCAGTTAATGCCCACTTAAGGGTTTAAACCTGCTGCGGGCCCATCTACATGAGGCGAGTATGACAAGCAAAATTGCAAAGCGGGGGTCTGCTAAGAGCCACTGCCCCCACCCCTCCTTGCTGCCAACCCCTCTACACCCCCCTCCTACATGACCCCCATCCTGCGAAACCCCTTGTGCCATCACTTACCTTTGGCCTAGGCCACTCTGCAATCCTGGGCCTCTGGTGGATGTATTCTCCGCAGCAGTCATCACCTCCATGGTGGCACTGTTCAGCAAAAGAACTACTGGCCTGTGATTGGCTGACGACTCTCGGCAGGCAGGGCTTCCCACCACCGGAGTCCCTGGATCCTTTGGAAGGTCAAGCTGATGTTAACTGCCTGATTGGCTCATAATTCTAGATCTGTTCGAAATCTATCCCATTGAGCCACACAACACAATGGAGGGTATCCTCAATGTGAAGACAGGACTTCACCTCCACAAGGATTGTGCGGTGGTCACCCTTACCGATACTACCATGGACAGATGCATCTGTGGCAGGCAGATTTGTGAGGATGCGGTCAAGTATGTTTTTCCCTCTTGTTGGTTCCCTCGCCACCTGCGCAGATCCAGTCTAGCAGCTATGTTTTTTAGGATTCAGCCAGCTTGGTCAGTAGTGATACTATTGAGCCACTCTTGATGATGGACATCGAAGTCCCCCACCCAAAGTACATTCTGCACCTTTGCCACTCTCTGTGCTTCCTCAAGTGGTGTTCAACATGGAGGAGCACTGATTCATCAGCTGAGAGAGAGTGGTACATGCTAATCAGCAGGAGGTTTCCTTGCCCATGTTTGACCTGATGCCATGAGACTTCATGGGGGCCAGAGTCAATGTTGAGGACTCCCAGGACAACTCCCTCCTGACTGTATACCACTGTGCCACTACTTCTGCTTGGTCTGTCCTGCTGGTGGGACACAACATACCTAGGGATGGCGATTATAGTGTCTGGGACATTATGTATAAGGTATGATTCCACGAGTATGCCTATGTCAGGCTGTTGCTTGACTAACCTGTGAGACAGCTCTCCCAATTTTGGCACAGGAGGACTTTGCAGGGTCAACAGGGCTAAGTTTGTCATTGTTGTTTCTGGTGCTTAAGTCGATGCTGAGTGGTTCGTCTGTCCGGTTCCATTCCTCATGGACTTCGTAGCTGTTGGATACAACTTAGTGGCTTTGTAGACCATTTTAGAGAGCATTTAAGAGTCAACCACATTGCTCTGGGCCTGGAATCTCATGTAGGCCAGACCAAGTAAGGACGACAGATTTAGTCCCCTGAAGGACATTAGTGAACCAGCTAGGATTTTATGACAGTCGACAATGGTTTCATGGGCAATCATTGGACTTTTAATTCCATCTGCCATGGTGGGATTTGAGCCTGGGTCCCCAGAGCATTACCCTGGGTCTCGGGATTACTAGCACAGCAACAGTACCATTACACCATTGCCTCCTCATATGCTGAAAAGTATGCCTAGTATAGATGGAAGCAGCCTGTTTAACTTTGATAGTGATCACAGAATATTAGCATAAAATGAATAAACCTTAACTAAGACGTGAAATTAAATGCTGTGTCAATTAAACTATTTTAAACATCGAAAATAAACCTGGACCATTATCTAATAGAGAAATGGATTGTGGAATGCAGTCAGTGAGAGTTGTGAAATAGGATTAGTCTACTGGACTTACCTCGGTGTTGGGAAATAATTTCCCATTGCTCTACTTTTCAAAAGCTTTACCTGTGGTTAGTTACTTACCGTGTGACACTGGATGAGTTGGGTAGAGCCCATGAAATGGTGAATCATACTTTGTGGAATAGGCTGACTCAAATCGCTGGGAAACCTTAACTTGAGCCAGATGTTCTAAACATAGAAGAGAAAGCTTCTGAATAAATGTTCAACCTTATTAACATTTCTGGGCACCTAATTCTGCTCAATAAAGGCCGGTGTAATTCCACTTTTAGATAACTGGTTAGTTTAGTTAAATTGATAGCAATACCAGCTGCAATCCATTAAAAAAATACAGAAGGATAACATATGAAATGAATAGATACAGTTCATCTTAATCTGATACACCATTTTGCTATATTCAGTAATTGAATATATGTGAAAATGTGCTTCAAATTTGATATGTTTAGCATTCAACATTGTACAAGCTATACAAGAAAAAAGACATGTTATGCTGCGAACTTTCAGTGGAAAAAGCCTTTCCATCAAAATTCTGAATTATAAAGTTGTGCTACAGCAGCACTGAAAGCACAGTCTTTATCTTCTATCACAGAACTTCCCTTGTGTGTGTGTGGGAGTTTCTGTGTCATTGATTGAATATTGCAGTGGGACTCAAGACTGCCGACAGGAAACCTGTATTACCAGCCCATTAAAACACTTCTTTTGAGTGTAGCACACCAGCGGTACGCTGGTGGACTTTTCATAGGTGCCGTGCATACAGCCACAGCCTCCTATCTCTTCCTGTGCACGGCCAGCAGTAAAAGTTGTGACCTCGCGTCCTCAGGAAACTGCCTCTACACCAGCAGTGGCAAAAATATTTGTTGGAGAGCCATTGCCCGACACGCGCTCACACTGCACTGAAAAAACAAAAGGGGGATGTCTGAATCAAATATGAGGAAATGAATTTGTGAGGCGCAGGCACTACTGGGACCAGGCCTCCATCCCTCAGCCCATTGTTAAGAGAGGAAAAACATGAGATCCTACACATCCTGCAACTTTCTGTCAGCAGATCTACTAGAAAAATAAACACCACCGCAATATGAAAGCTGCTTCACTTTTGTTTAGTATAATATTTTTGCAAAACCTGTCAGTATTTTAACGGATGAGGGTTGGGGGAGTTAGGCCAATGTTATAGTTGTTGGATCATCTGGAATTATTTTTCTTTCACACCCTATCATAGGATAGACTATGTTATTGTTTTAGGAAAGTTATGGTAACCTTCCATTGAGGTGCCAAGAAATTATATTCCTTTTCCTCAGCTTATATGTACGTGGGATTTTCGGCTTATTAAAAATAACATTTCACAATATTCTTATCAACCTTTTTCAGGCTCTTTAGAAAACCTGGGAGTTTTCCACTGGGTCTCAAAGAAAGATATTAATCAGGTACTATATCACTTCTGTATTTACAGCCAACTTCTCTGCTTTAATTAATAGTGAGCTGTCAGGATTTGACTGCATTCTCACCACTTGACATGCCATTTGTGAAGATCCTATTCTCTCAGCCAGGAGGCACGTTATTTTCTCATTTGTTTGTTTCCCAATAAACCGAAATTAAAATTTCGAGAAAGACCTGTTTTTTTTCCCCATTTTTAAACTTCAAATAAAAATGATGTTGAAGTTCCATGTTGGATACTGGACATAAAATAAATTAAAAAAAACAGATTAAAATTCCACACTGTGAGGAAAATGGCTTAAAGAGCTTATTTTGCTGAGAGATGAGTCATAGTTTAATGTCACTAGGTGTGTTGCTTTGTGCACTCTTTACAAAATATCATGGCCTCATATTGCTCTGCAAGCAGCAGCCTACCCAAGGCTTTGCAAGAGCATGTAGCAAGCCATACTACAGTACTTTGTTTCACTTCTGCTCCTTTTGTGTGCCCTTTGTCCAACTGATGGAAGCAGAGCATGGGAAAATGCACTTAAGAGAGCAAAAAAAAGAAAGGAACGAGAAGAAAAACAAGGAGGAAGGGAAAATGAGTCTCATATGGTTTGACCTGAGGTGCTGTGGTTCTCAGAGAGAAAGTGAAACCAGATAGCAGGCATCACTATGATGTAATTCACCAGAAGGACTATGGAATTGTCTGAAAAGGTTCGATTTGATTTAACCCTCAGGTCATGCACCTGGTGGATCATTGCTACATGCCTTGCTTTACCTTTCAAGGCCTGTTTATAACTGAGGTGGGAGCATTACTAATAATCAATTTAATGTTAACAGCCTTTTGCAAATTTTAAGTGGAAATTATTGGACTTGAATGCATTTGTGGTTTTTAGATTAGGATTTAAGTGCCATCCCCAATCTAGTTCAGTTTCAGTGTTAACCATTACAGATAATTATTTTCTACATATATCCCTTTTGAAGTTGCAGTGACATAATCTGAACATAGTATTCTAGGTGTGGTGCTACCAATATATTTTACAGATTTAACACCACATCCTTTAACTAACACACCATGCTTCTGACAGCACACCTCATAGATTCTATATTTGCCTTTTTAATTGCCATCTCACACTGCAACTCGAGACTGCTTCCAAATCCTCCTACAGTTCAACCTTCATCAAAGTCTGACCCTTCATCTTGTAATAAAGCTTGTGTTATTTTCTTACATGCAACACTTGTTTCTGTTAGCATTAAATACTATTTACCCTTCCCATCGCACAGCTACTGAGCATTTCCAGAGACCATTAAATAATATCAGCTTCCATTGACTTTGCAATCCTGTATTATTTAGTATCATCTGTAAATTTGAAAATTCAGTGTCATTCCCTAACCTAGATGGTTTATGGGGATTGGAGGATCCGACTACTTTTCCCTGGGGAGCTCTATTAGCCAACTTCTCAACAGTTGATCCCTTTTTGTTCAACTTAGAAATGCCTGTATTTCATCAACGGTAACAGCTCGTATCTGTATAAAAAGCTCCTTAATGCCGCACCATGCTACAATTTCTGTACAGCATTCACTCCTGTAACTGCACAACTTTGATGAAGAGATCCTCATATTCAGCAGCCCTACTGCAGTTCAGCTGCTCCACGGGAGAAGATTTTCAGCGTTGTGTCTGTTCCAGTAATATAACAGAGCCTGGTGGAGCAGTCCAGAATACATAATGGTGTACTTCAAAAATGACTTGTCCATATATTGTCAACAGCCCAAATCACCCTGTCCTCATACCAATAAGACTCATGCCGGTGATTAAAACTTGAGTTCATATTTCCCTAAACATTGGTAATTAAATGTGATGGCTAATTTTCCATTTGCCTTCCACACCCCTGCCACCTATGCCAGTGTTCGACTGCCACTGCGAGCCACGGTGAAAGACAAAGTTGCAAAGTTTGCTTGAATTTCCTACCCGGTGCCATTAGCAGAAAGACCTTAGCTGTGGCTTTTTCTTTCGGATTGTCCGCAGACCCCTATCAAACCTTCCTATCCAAGGAAAGCCTCTCCTACATTTGAGTTCTCTGTAGACTGAAGTACAGGAAAATGAGGCAGATGGGGACAGGCTCAGTTACCTTCTCCTTCTTGGGCAGCCCCATGGGATTGAGGATGACTTGCTTCCACTCTGGTTCGATGGGTTCTGAGATGGCTGGTCAGTCCGATGTACAGTCTGCAGACTCTGCCATAGGAAGGTTAGGCGGTGCTTGAAGGGTCGAGCAGATGAGGCATTTGGAGGTTTGTGTGCTCTCTCTGGCACCTCGGCTTCACCTCTGCCTGCTCCTGATGAAGTCTCACGATGTTTTCAGTGCCTTCCCAAATGAATCTTCTCCATTTTGCTAGGGACTGTCAAGAGACAGCGGGGATGTTTGATCTCTTCAGGGATGCTTTGAGGTCATCCCTAAAGCATTTCCCCTGACCTCCTGGGAGTCTCCTGCTGCAACTGAGTTCTGAGTAGAACAGTTCCTTCAGGAATCTGATGTCAGACGTACAGGAGGCATGTCCCACCAATGGAGCTAGTTTTGAGTGATTAGCGCCTTGATTTTGGGCATGTTGGTTTGGGGGAGGATGCTGCTGTTGGTCTGCCTTTCTTGGGGGATCTTACATAAGGACGACTGATGGCTCAGTTGCACCCCATTTAGGAAAGCCCCGGGTCAGTGTAATGGGACAAGAGACCGTTCGCTCTTTGCTGTGATGCTGTGCCCAGGCATCCCCCAGTAACAAAATGATACGTTATATGGTATTATAGATGGGCCTGTTTATGCACAGTGATTTCTGACTTTCAGATGAACTACTGAATGCAGGCAGTGGAGTCAAGTGGCATGAGTGAATTGAAATTGTCCATATGCTTCCTTTATGTGGGGCCCCAAATTACTTTTACAGTGTAAGTGGCTGAAAATGAGCAATATAGCTTGTGTATCAAAGCACAGGTACCCAAGTTAAAGTTCCTTGACATGGAACACCATCTTTTTTAAGCTCACTTGCCTGAGTGTCATCAACTCTCAGCATTCACACCAGCTTACCCTGCCTCTGAAATACCAGCAAAACTCCAGATGGTCCAAAAATCTGATTCTTAGATTACCAGAGGGCAAGTACCTAGTTCATTTGCCAGAGTTCTGACATATCCCAAAACCAGGGGGATAATCATTCCTGATGGCTGCCCAGTCAAATTGAATGCAATCATTCAAACAGGAACCTTGACTGATGGAGTAAAACATTATTAAGATGTTTGCAGTCTATCAATATCACCTCACCAATGTCAAGTTATTGCACTACACACATGTGCGGAAATTCTCCCAGTCTGATTGGAGCCAAAATTCTGGCTTTTTCTCCACAGGATATCCAAATTTGCCTGAATCTGGATTTGCAAGTTGATTTACTGTTCAATCTCCAGTGCTCAGCTGTGAAATGCATGAGAAAGACTCTTAACAATTGGAAGCACACTCCTATGAACCAACAGTACAAGGGCATTAATGTGGTTAAATGGCAATCTATCTAACTGTATTCAAAAAAAGTTGGTGCTGGGAGACAGCATTGGGCAACCTCACAGGGAAAACAAGCCCTAAGCAGCGTTGTTATTGTAAATGAAAGATGATATTAACATAATTTAATTGCTGGAGTTTATATTTCTTTTGAATTGATCTCATGAGGGCTTCCCTGTATATTCAAGCATTTGAATACATGAAATCTTCCGCAGTATTGGTATTGTCCCAATCCTTGCTCTCAAGTGCTTATCAGGCATTCTCTTTCAATAGAGTGGTTTTGTTTGGGAGAAAAGAACGGAGGTGCGAATGCGAATGATAAAAATAATAAAAAAGACAGGCAAAAAAAAAGAAAGAAAGGGAAACAGGAGGGACCGTCACAAGGAGGAAAAAAAGTGAAAGTAACCCATAATATAATAGAATCATAGAGAGGAGACCTTGAAATTATGCTATGCAGTATTAATAATTTGTAAGTTATTTTAACAACATCCGTGAAAGGAGCATTTACCTAAACAGTGATTCAAACATCCCTGCTCCTCCCAACCTTGAAAAAAAACCAAACATTTTTACGGTTTTGGATCTGTTTTTCTGCAGTCTCCCAAGATTCCTTTGAGAACCACTAGTTCTGAACACTAAAGCTGTTTAAGGCCTGGTGCAGGAGGTGTTGGAGAATTTATGTTGGAAAGGAGAAGGACAAGAAATACATCTGCACCCGTAGGGGAGAAATTCAACCTAATTTCCCTGAATTTTCAAGCATAAAGTAAGAAAAAAATACGTTATCGAGTCAAGATCAGAGAATCACAGACTGGGCTACAGTGCAGAGGGAAGCCAGTCAGGCCATCATGTTGATAAAAACAAAACACTGCGGATGCTGGAAATCCAAAACAAAAACAGAAATACTTGGAAAATCTCAGCAGGTCTGGCACCATCGGCGGAGAAGATGTCAACGTCAACTTTGCTCTTCTCTGCCGATGCTGCCGGACCTGCTGAGTTTTTCCAGGTATTTCTGTTTTTGTTCAGGCCATCATGTCTGTGCTGACTCTCCGAAGGACCAATTTACTTCGTGCCATTCTTCTGCTTTCTCCCTGTAGCCATGCACATTCTTTCTTTGCAGGTAATGTTCCAATTCCCTTTTGAAAACCTCAATTGAACCTGCCTCCACCACATCTCAGGCAGCACGTTTCAGATACTAAACACTCTCTACATAAAAAAGTTTTCCCCATGCGCTAATGCTTCTTTTACCTTAAATTACTTTAAATCTATGTCTTCTGGCTCTCAATCCTTCCACCAACAGGAACAGTTTCTCCCTATTTATTCTGTCTTGAACCTTCGTAGTTTTGAACACCTCTATCAAATCTCCTCTGAACCTTCTCCAAAGAGAACAGTCCTAACTTCTCAAATCTACCCAACTAACTGCAATTCCTCATTCCTGGAACCGTTCTCATGAATTTTTTCTGCACTCCCTGTAACACCTTCACATCCTTCCTAAAGTGTGGTGCCAGAACTGGACACCAAACTCCAGTGGGGAATGTTCTACACAAGTTTAATAGAACCTCCTTGCTTCTTCTACTCTATGCTCCTATTAATAAAGCCT
This sequence comes from Carcharodon carcharias, assembly GCF_017639515.1. Taxonomy (NCBI): domain Eukaryota; kingdom Metazoa; phylum Chordata; class Chondrichthyes; order Lamniformes; family Lamnidae; genus Carcharodon; species Carcharodon carcharias. The sequence continues at coordinate 17,887,373 of NC_054492.1, read as the reverse complement.
TAGATGCTGTATGTTTTGCTCTGGAGGTGGTGTTAGAGTGGTGTTGTCACTGGACTAGTAATCCAGAGAACCAGGGTAATGCTCTCAGGACTTGGGTTTGAATCCCACCACAGCAGATAGTGAAATTTGAATTCCATAAAAATCTGGAATTAAATGTCTGATGATGACCATGAAAGCATTGCTGATTGTTGTAAAAACCCATCTGGTTCACTAATGCCCTTTAGGGAAGGGAACCTGCCGTCCTTACCTGGTCTGGCCTACATGTGACTCCAGACCCACAGCAATGTGGTTGGCTCTCAAATAATAAATGCTGGCCTAGGCAGCGATGCCCGCATCCCATGAACAAATAAAAAAAAGTTCCCCTTCTGACACAGAATCACAGAATTGTTAACTTGATCCACTTGGCCCATCCCATTTCCAAGAGCCAGGTCTAGCAGTTGCCCCCTTTCCAGTTGGATTGGAAACATACTTCTGTAGAAAATTCTCCTGAACACACTCTAGAACTCTTGCCCCTTTACATTACTGTTATCCCAGTCTATATTTAGATAAAAGGCCCTCCATCATAACTTTATAATTATTGCACTTCTCTTTAATTTCCTTGAAAATTTGTTCCTCTACATTTTTCCCACTAGTTGATTGCCTAAATATGACACTAAGCAATGTAATTGCACCTTTTTTGTTCCATATCTCCAGCCAAATAGATTCTGTCCTTGATTCCCCTGGGATATTCTCTCTCTCTCTAACACTGCAGTATTCTCCTTAATCAATACCTCCATCCCTCACCCTATCCTTCCTTCCGTATCTTTCCTGCCACACCATTATAGCTACAACATCATATTTCCATGTGGCTATCTGTTCCTGCAACTTACCATCTTACTTTACCATGCTCTGCATATTCACATACATGCAAACAAACCCTAATTTAGACTTTGTTACTTTCCCCATTATTTTGAATACCTAATAATTTACTATTTCCAACTCTAGTGCTATCTGCCTCTCCCAGTATTAAGTGTATTGGTATTCCTCTCTAATATTACCTCCTGGTTCTCACAAGCCTGCCAAGTTAGTTTAACCCTCTCCTACTGCCCCAATAGCATTAGCAAATCCTGTATAAGGAAATTGTTTAAGAGCAACTCATCCAGCCTGTAAAGGCCCCATCTCCTCCAGAGCTGGTCCCAATATCGCAAGATCTAAATCCTTCCCTTCTGCAACATTTTTCCAGCCACACATTCAACTGCTTTATCCGCCCTATTGCTACGCTCATTTGCATGTGGTATCGGAAATAATCTGGAGATTACTACTTCTGAGATCCATCTTCCTAATTTCCTACCTAGCTGCTTAAATTCTGACTGCTGAACAACATCCCCCTTTCTTACAAAGTTGTTGATAATGATGTGGACCACAACTGCTGGTTGTTGGCCCTCCCCACTCAGGGCGCTCTGCAGCCATTCAGTGACATCCTTAACCCTGTACCAGGGAGGCAGCATACCATCCTGAATTCACTTCTGTGGTCACAGCAATGCCTGTCTTTTCCCCATCCTCTATACCCAATCTGAACCCAACTTCTTGAGACTGTCACAATGAATGACTTAGTCACCCATAGTACCTACTTGATTGCCCTGGTACTAGCACCCCAGTTGCAAAATTTGTACACAAATTCTACCTATTTTCACCAGCTGTTAAACCTGGTCCTTAAAGGAACTTTTGTAGGCCACTGAAAAACAGATTCAAAGCTTTTTGTGGAGTGCAAGGAGGAGCAGGAATATTTCTAATTATGAATCAATGATTATGTGAATGTTTCTTCCACAGGTATTGTTAAATGTTTGGGACAGAGTTTCTAAACTTGCAGATGACACAAATAGTTCAAAACAATAAAATATTCAGTGTAAGTTGCTATTTTTCAAGGGTATCTGAAGAACGGAATAAAAACTGTTAAATGCTGGTCTGTGGCAACAATTCAAGGAGCTCAATTATTGCGTTTAACTGTTGATTGAGTAGGAACAAATTTGAATCTTTGACTTAAAAAAACACAATTCATGACCTCCCTAGATTTTGCTGATAAACAAGGAAACAAATTGCATTGGAAAATGCTTAAATTCTCCAATTTTTAAAAATGCATTCACGGGATGTGGGTGCCACTGGCTGAGCCAGCATTTATTGTCCATCCTTAATTGCCCTTGAAAAGGTGGTGGTGAGCTGCCTTCTTGAATCGCTGCAGCCTGTATATTGTAGATACGCCCGCAGTGCTGTTAGGGAGGGAGTTCCAAGGTTCCACCTGTGAGTTCACCTCCAAGCCACACACCATCCTGACTTGGAACACTATCACCATTCCTTGGCTGTGACTCGGTCAAAATCTTAGAACTCCTTACCTGACAGTACTGTTCAATCTTCACAATATGGACAACAGTGGTTCAAGAAGGTGACTCATCACCACCTTCTCAAGCAGGGCAATTAGGGATGGGCAACAAATGCTGGCCTTGCCAGCAACACCCACATCTCTGAACAAATGAAGAAATTGTCCATTTACTTACCTGATCCACATTCCTTGATACCCTTATCCAATAAAAAATTCAAATCCCATTTGGAGTACTGGTCTCAGCTCTGGGCACTGCATCTCAGCAAGAATAGAAGAAGGACAGCACTGATTCATGAAAATAATTCCAGAGTCCAAAGGGTTAAAGTATGAGGATACGTTACATCAACCTGAGCTACATTTCCTTTGTTTTGAGATGGTCCTTTTGATCCGTGGACTCTGGGGCCTGAATTTTTGGGTTGGTGGGCGGGCACAGTCGGTGTGTCCGGGATTGGCCGGGGAATGGACTGCCGACCGTGACTGGCCCCCTAAACGCGATTTCACACTGGCTGGCCAATTAGCAGCGCTGCCGGCGTTGTGGGGGGGGGGGAGCGGGAGGAGGCCGGGCGCTGACGCCAACGCGGGTGCGGGGGACCGCTGACAGAAAGCTCCCTGAAGGCAGACAGCTGCCTCGAGGAGCTGAAGAACCTAAAAAATCAAAAATAAAGGCTTCAGAAGCTGAAAGAAAGTGTCCTTGCATCATAATAAATCAACTGAAAATGCTGTTCAGAGAAATTCATTTATATTTTATTTCACCATAGAAACTTCATCCTGCCCCTGGATGAGGTTTGATAAAAAATGTAAAGGCTGCCTGGCTGATTCACCGGTCTGCCAACCATAAGGTTGGACAGACAATGGAAAATTGCAGACAATTAAGCCGTTAATGGACTTAATTGCCCTCATAATTCTCAGCGGGCGCACTGACGACTTTTGCATGCATCGGCCGACTGACATATCGCGCGGGCTTGGGATGAAATTGGGATGCTCATCCAACGTCATCTCGTGCGATTTCATGCTGGATTGGGTCAGGCCTGCGCCCGCCCAATCAGCGTCAAATTCTGCCCTAGGTGTGGTTCTTGGTTACTTGGCAGACTGTAGTCATACATTGTACTTGCTTACTTATTTATTATTTATTAGTACCATATCTAAGCAGGTTACAGAGTAGGCATATTTGCTCCTGAGCATAGTGTTCCAACTTCCCTCTCTTGAAAGTCTAACACAAGACTGACTGATGTCAATGATACATCATTACCTCTGTCATGCATTAGCATATCCATTCTGTTAACTGTTTATACTACACTCTAGAGTAGAAGGGATTGAGTGATGTTCTGATTGGTGGTTAAAATGTTAAAAGGATTCCATCGGCTAGGCAGAGAAACTATTTCCTTTGGCTTGGGAATCAAGAACAAGGGGAAGTAATCTTAAAACTGGAGCTAGGCCATTCAGATACAGAATCAGGAAAAATGTTTTAAAACAAAGATTCATAGAAATTTTGTACTCTCTCCCCAAACGGCTGTACACGGTTGGAGCTTTCAAGACTGAGATCGTCATATTCTATGTTATGTAAGAATATCAAATGATATGAAGGTAGGAAAATAAAGGTGAGGTGCAGACCATCCATAATCTAACTGAATGGCAGAGCAGGCCTGAAGGGCTGAATGGCCTCCTCCTCTTGTGCGGTCATGTCCTTCAGGGAAGGAAACCTCTCACTCTACCTGGTCTGGCCTACATGAGACTCTAGTTCATCCTTCAGGGCTTGCTCCTAATACCCTCTGGGGGTGGTCTAGTAAGTCACTCAGCTGTAGAAGCAATCTCTAATCATGAAGGCCCATCACCACCTTTTTGGGGTAACTAAGAATGTCCAATTAATTCAGCCATTCCATCATCATCCACACCTCAAAAGCTAATTCATTTTAAAATAGTCCAGTTAGGGTGTCACCTTCTTAAGAAAACAGGCAAGGTGGGTCAGCTAGGATCTCGCCCTTCTGAAGACATTGTGATTTCTCAAATTGCTACCATAAAGATAATCCTCAAATTTCCTGTTAATTGATCCTTTAATAACTTGGTACTGTTGTAAAACAAGGAGTAATTTCCCAGATTGGATTTGTCACCATTTTAGGAAATAGGCACAATAATAGCCTCTATCCATTCAGCAGCGTCTCAAGATAACATTAGCATTATGCACACCTCCAGAGTAAATGCTGTTGTAATAACACATGGATATTTGCACCATTTGAACATCTTTGCCACAAAGATTTAAATCAGTACAGAGTGCCTTCAGCCTTATCAGTTCAGTGTGACTAAGGCTGATAGACTTAGTTTTATCTAAATCGTTACTGACTGCACTATTTATTAGCTAAGTATTATCAGTGCACATAGGTGTTAAGTGGGAGAAAGTGTTTTCATAACATTTAGACTGACGAATCAGTTCTTTCTGCAGCACCTTGAGCGATTGCTATGTGGCACTATACTATCACGAGAAAGACTTCCCAAAAAGATGAGAAGTTGAGAATTGTGAATGATGCTGATAACAGTCTCAAATGACAGTTAATCAGTGGATGATAAAATCTTCCAGCTGTACCGTAGTATTTGTGGTATCTGCTTGCTTCGCTTTTTTCATGTTGAAAACAAAGAATTCTCTTGTTTTAAATGGGATTTAGTTCAACATAGCAAGAGGTGGCTTAACTGTTATGTTGTCGGACCAATATCAGCACAGTTTCATATAACTAGTCTCAGGGTTTAGTGCAGTGATGAAAGATTAATTCAGGAGGTTAAAGTAACCGTGTGACCTGAGAGGCTCTTTCCAGGGCAGGTGGTCTTTTTATAGTCCAATAAGTTGCTTATAGTGACCAATGTTTGTTTATATAAATAAAAGGACTACATTTACTGCTCGTTGATGAAACTATTTCATCTTTGTCTCCAAGCTTGCAAGTTTGAGATCGGTTTGATGGGAGCAGTGAGCCTTTATCTTGCAGGTTGAGTTTTAAGAATGGATATGCACGCCCTTTTGACATGTACAACAGCACTGGCACCAAAACTGTAGAGGAATTAGTCTCTGCCCATTTCCATATTCCCAATGGAGGTTCATGGTGGCAGAATTGAAAAGCTGAATAAAAGCCTAGTCACAATTTGTGAACATTTATAGCAAGCTTCATCCTGTAGTTAATGCGAACAACAGCCTTCTAAACAGGTCAAGTCCTGGCTTATGATTACCTAGGAGGATGTGTGTAATTCAGTCAGGTATAGCGAGAGGAGAGAAAATCCAATTTTGTTTCTCTAGGTGATTTTGTTCACCGTACCATCTTGAGATTTCAAAAAGGGTCACTATGCACTGAATTGTGTGACACAGCTTTGAAACTTGGGTGAGTGTTAGTCTGCACAAATACTCAAGAGTCAAGTCACCAAGTCATAATTATTCCACTTCAAGGCACAAAATGTTTGATTAAAAAACATGACAATCATTTTTCCCAACTTGGATTCCTAGAATTGTGGAGTCTAAGATTTCATTAATGGAATACAATTCCTCAGCGTGCCAGTGCCAGTGTTTTCTGGGTGTTTGTGCTGACAGTGCAGTTCAGTATGTCAGCTTCTCAGGTGGAAAGTAAAGGTGGGAGAGTAGCACTGGGAGGTTGTTTTCCTTAAACCAGATCCTAGAATCAAATGTTTAAATGTAAAACTAAAAGCACCACACAATGGGAATTAATGAACATGGTTGTGAACCAGCCCAGCCGGATCAATAAAAGAAAATAGATGTATAGACAAGTTATATGTGGCTTTCTCAGGAAAATGGAATTTCATCACACATTCCTCATCAGTGAGATCAAGACAGCTTTGTATCTATTGGTAGATCCTGGAGAAGAGTGGAATGGATTGGTGCTCCTTCTGAGGTCTCAATCTTTTCTTGCCCTCTTCTACTGCTCACCCTCCTCCTCGGCCATTTCAGTCCATAAAGCATCATAACTGCATTAACAAATCCAATCAGATCTTCCTCGCGAGGTCTCTATGCAGTACTTTTGTGAAAGGTGTCAATAGCGTAATGTGGGTACGTTGCATGAGTATATTTGGAACTTTCCCTCTGGCTTTGATTAAAAAGCTCCTGAAATATGTCCCCCGATTTGAGAGTTGGCATGCATGAATGTAGGCTGCTTTAGAAGAATTTTGGGATCAGAGGTGAAAACTGCTCATGTTTCTTGACTTGTAATATATTCATTTACTCAATATCAAAATTTTGAGTGGTGGGGTTCCTATCTATCTACTGCCCTAGTCCTTATAAACGCTAGTGGTCATGGGTTTGGAAGGTGCTGCCTAAGAAGCCTTGGTGACTTCCTGCAGTGCATCTTGTAGATGGTACACACTGCTGCTACTGTGTGTCGGTGGTGGAGGGAGTGAATGTTTGTGGATGTGATGCCAATCAAGCAGGCTGCTTTGTCCTGGACGGTGTCGAGGTTCTTGAGTGTTGTGGGAGCTGCACTCATCCAGGCAAGTGGAGAGTATTCCATCGTACTCCTGACTTGTGTCTTGTAGATGGGGGACAGGCTTTGGGGAGTCAGGTGGTGAGTTAAATGTTAAATGTTAAAATATATAAAGTATACAGATTAACTATGAAAGAGAATAATTGTGTTTTCTTTAAGGGAAGAAATTTTCAGTCAGCAAGTGGGGGCGGGTCGTAAAATGACACGTGGTGACGTTGGCCGGGCGTCCCGACATCACCGCATGTCATTTAGATTTTCAGTTCGGCGGGCCTATTAAGACCTGTTAAAAACTAATTAAAATATTTAAATGAGCTGCCCATCCAACCTTAAGGTTGGCGGGCAGGTGAAGAGCCCAGGCGGCCTTCACATTTTTCATGGAACCTCATCCACGGGCGGGATGAGGTTTCATCACGTTTTTATTAATTTAATAAAGTTTTCCATTAATGTTCCTTGACATGTCCCAGCTCATGTGACACTTTCACATGTGGGGACATGCCTTATAATATTGTATTTTCTGCATTTAGCTTTTAAAAACTTTAACTAATCTCCCTGAGGCACCTCAATGCTTTTTCACGCATATGCACGAAGGAACACAGGTCCTGACTCAGGGAATTTCCCCCATCCCCCCACAGCCCACGCAGGGAGCGCTCAGTGCTTTCCAGCGAGGGTCACCCTGGGCCTATGTAAATTGGCGGCGTGCACCTGATCAGGGGCGCCGATCGGGTTCGTGCTCGCTCCTGCACAACCCCCCCTAAGCGGGGCAAAATTTAGCCCTCAGAGTTGAAAGGAACCAGTCATTTATTTTCAAGAAATGCACGCCTTATTAGATAATAAAAACTTAAAGTGATGTGTGCTGGTTTGCCAGCTTTAGTGTAGAGTAACTAGGTTTTAGTTAGAGGTAACATTCTGGCGATCAGTGTTATTTTCTATGTTTTCCAAAAATATAAAAATCTCATCCTGATGCTGAATCAAGTCAAAAATGACAGTGCTTGTATTATGGGTATTGTTTCTAAATGTGAAATAATGACTGATTGGCTTACAATATGTCAAATTTGGTTTGATCATTTTTTAAAAATTCATTCACAGGATTTATTGCCCATCCCTAGTTGCCCTTCAGGAGGTGGTGGTAAGCTGTCTTCTTGAACCGCTGCAGTCCATGTGGTGTAGGTAGTGCTGTTAGGAAGGGAGTTCCAGGATTTTGACCCAGCAACAGTGAAGGAACGGCGATAAATTTCCAAGTCAGGACGGTGAGTGACTTGGAGGGGAACTTCCAGTTGTTGGTGTTCCCATCTATCTGCTGCCCTTGTGCTTCTAAATGCTAGTGGTTGTGGGTTTGGAGGGCGCTGTCCAAGGAACCTTGGTGAATTCCTGCAGCAGATCTTGTAGATGGCACATACTACGTCAGTGGTGGAGGGAATGAATGTTTGTGGATGTGGTGCCAATCAAGCAGGCTGCTTTGTCCTGATGGTGTCAAGCTTCTTGAGTGTTGTGATAGTTGCACTCATCCAGGCAAGTGAGGAGTATTCCATCGTACTCCTGACTTGTGCCTTGTAAATGGTGGACAGGCTTTAGGGAGTCAGGAGGTGAGTTACTCGTCACAGGGTTCCTAGCCTCTGACCTGCATTTGTAGCCATAGTAGTTATATGGCTAGTTTGGTTCAGTTTCTGGTTAATGGTAACCCCTAGGATGTTGATAGTAGGGGATTCAGCAATGGTAATGCCAATGAATGTCAAGGGGCAATGGCTAGATTCTCTCTTGTTGGAGATGGCCATTGCCTGTCACTTGTGTGGCATGAATGTTACTTGCCACTTGTCAGCCCAAGCCTGGATATTGTCCAGGTCTTGCTGCATTTGGACATGGATGGCTTCAGTATCTGAGGAGTCATGAATGGTGCTGAACATGGTGCAATCATCAGCGAACATCCCCACTTCTGACCTTATGATGGAAGGAAGGTCATTGACCAGCTGAAGCAGCTGAAGATGCTGTAAATTGCCTTGGAATGTTTTACTATGTGAAAGCTGCCATAGAAATGCAAATAACTGCTGTTGTAATGTGAATTGAAAGACTCACAATTAAGGGATTTGGTTGTGATTATGTCTGCTGTTTGCTGTCCACTTAGGTTTTGTGTACTGGAGATGCAGCACTGAATGAGCGGCAGTTTGCATTTAGTTCCAGTGCCAACATTTGTAAGAATTCTATTTCAATCACTCATATGGAAATAGAATCTGTGAGATTATATTTTTGGGTACTGATATAGTGGCACAATGTAACTTTGATGTTTATCATTAAGTTGTTGCTAATTTACTGAAATTAGGATTTGGATACTTACTTACATGGTGACCTGTCCTACAATGTACACAAATGATCTCCTTCATCTACTTGCATCACCCCCTGTGCCTCTTGGCCTGCAGGGAAGCCTTTTATAATAAATAAAATGACTTTACCTTTTTCAGTCGCCTTCTAGGCCTGCTACTTCTTGGCACCCAGTGCTCTTGGTGAGATTGGCACCAGGTTTAATATGGCTGTCCAGCATGAAGATGTAGTTCGGGCCTGAATGCTGTCAACAGACCTCAAGTTTCAGATTTCAATGAAGATCTCAGTGGCTGGTTGGAACGTGCCTGTTAAAATGGCGGGTGACACAAGGTCAGCGTGCACTGTGCAGTCGGTCACTACAAGGATCACTGGGCACAGGGAGTTAAAATTGAGACTTTTCTTTTATTGTTGGGCTACACCGCCAGTGATCCACACTCAGACGATTCCTGACTGAGCAATGTCATGGTGAATTTATATAAACACTGCATAAATTTCTCTTGACTTCTGCTGAAGCAAAAGTAGAATTTGCTGAGTTTCTGTTTTGCATTTTGTGGCTGTGGTTGCTACGAATGTTGGGAGGTAAGAATAAATTGAACATCTGTGCCTTCAAACTATACCGTGTGATAGGAGTGGATTAGGTGATGTTAGCAAATCAAAGCTTAGTGCCTTTTAAAGTTCCTCTTTCCATTATTTGATTCTAAACGGTTCAAGAACTCTGCTAAAATAGTGGGGAGGGGAATTGAAGACTTCAACTCACTGGGCAGAAATTTCCGCTTGGCGGGCAGGTGCACGCCCGACCTGTTTGAGCGTGAAGTGACGTACGCTGACTTCCACCGAGCTTGCCGATGTCAACGCGCAGCCGCGCAGTAGTTCGGTCAGCGGGCACTCGCTGACAATTGAGGCCATTAAGTTATCGATTAACGTAAATTTTTCACTGCCCGTCCAGCCAAACAGTTAGCGGACAGGTGTAAAGGCCGAGCAGCCTTGGCATTTTTCTGGAAACCTCACCCACGGGAGTGATGAGGTTTCCAGAAGCAAATAAAAATAAAATAATAACATTAATAACATGTCCCTGCTCGTGTGATGGAGTTGCATGAGGGGGCATGTTTCATTACATTTTTAATTTTTTATCATTTTAAAAAAAAATCTCTTCATCCCCCTGAGGCAGCTCGCCCACCTCTTCCCCCCTGTGGCACAGGCAGTGCTCAGCGCTGCTGCTCGCTTTTCACTCTGGGCGGGCCTTAATTGGCCAGTCTGCGTGAAACTGTGGTCCGGTGCCGATCGCGGGCAGCGGTCAGCTTCCTGACCACCCCCGCCAAGCCTGCCCGCCAAGGGCAAAATTCTGCCCGCTCCACTGCTTCCGACACCCAGTGCAGAATTATATGCCAGCAGGGTTTTATGGTCCGGCTGAAGTCAATGGGCATTTGAAGGCTCACCGCGTTTTACCAGCCCTCCCTGCGTGACAGGGCCATAAAATTCCGCCCCCCTGTACGGGAAGAGCAAAATTTTCCTCCAGTTAAATATCGGCAAAGCTAAAGCCATTGTTCTTGTTCTGCGCCCCAAGCTCCGTTCCCTTACTACCGACTCCATCACTCTCCCCGGTAACAATCAGGGCACAATCGTCTCACATTTGCACTAACTGCGGGAAAATGGTCGTATTACCCGCTGGCCCCAGTTGTCCCAATCCCGCCTCAATAGTTATGCAGCCACAGGAAACACGGCCTCTCGTTGGCAAGCAGCCTCCGAATTGTCCGCCACGCCGTTACCTGGCCGTTTCCTCATGCAGGGCACCATATTTAAACTGCAGCCGGGTGCATATTTCTCAGCGCTTGCAGCCCAGGATGGCACTGGGGAAGGCGTGGTCCCCAAAAGCCAAGAGGAGTGCAGCCCTCATGATTCAGTGGTGCATCCCTGGGATGCCTTCAGGACACAGTGGAGGCCCACCATGATGTCCTCTATCCTCACTCAGGCTGCATCAGTCTCACCGCTCCAGCTTGGGAGCTGGTGGCACAGGTGGTCGGTGCCAATGCTGCACACAAGAGGTCGGCCATCCAGTGCAGAAAGTGGATGAATGATCTCATCTGTGCCGCCAGGGTAAGGCAGCCAGCTCATCACTCTAAATTCACACACTCACAAGGTCATCACACATTCACTGGCATCTCACTCCCTGCCAGCTCTAGGGACATCACCACTCACTCTGTCACACATACCCTCACATCTCCATCTGGCCTCATCTCCTCTGGAGACTGCCTCCTCAGCCCTCACCCTCTTGAGGCCACTTGCACAGATCAGCATTTGCCCCCACACACACTCTGGGATACCCACCTTCCCCAGAACAGGCCTCGCCCTGCAGCCTCTTCCTTTCCCTGAGGCCACTTCTCCCCCTCCCCAAGCAAGGCCTAGCCCTGCAGCTGTTGAAAAGCCACCCCTGCCTTACAGCTGGTGGGTAGGTAGAGACCTGCCTGTGCTGCCTGTGAACCCTGTTGTTAATAACCGCAAGTGTTGCCCAAACAAACCCTGAAGTCCCAAGCGAAGTGAAGCTTGACAGGTACACATCACTTATGTACAGTTGTGAAACACATCAGTGTGCCCTTATGCCGATGTGCTCGGATGATCTGGCATGGGGGATGATTCCAGCGAGCAGGGCTTATAGTGATATGCAGATGTATTAAAATGATGTTCCCGGCATCCGGCAGTGAGAAACACGGCTGCTCTAGTCGGGCAGAGCGGACAATCGCTAACTGATTTTTGGCCTTCCCGCCATAATATCCACTCACACCCGCCATGACTCCTGACACCAACGGGGATGGGAAATTCCGACCTTGGAGTTTAAGCCAGTCCGTTCGCAACCTTTGCATCACATTTGACCCTGAGATGAGCAACCAACCCCACACCTTTGCTAAGACTGTTTATTTCCACTTCCTTACCATTGCCTGACTTTGCCCCTGTCTCTGCTCATCTGCTGCTGAAACCCTCATACGTGTCCTCCTTACCTCTAGACTTGACGATTAAAATGCAGTCCTGGCTGATCTCCCATATTCAACCCTCCATTAGCTTGAGGTCATCCAAAACTCTGGCATCAGTGTCTTAACTTGCATCAAGTCCCATTCCCCTACCACCCCTGTGCTCACTGACCTACATTAGCTCCAGGTCAAGTAACAGCTTGATTGTAAAATTCTTATCTTTATTTTTAAACCACTCCATGGCCTCACCCCTCCCTATCTATGTAACCTCCATCAGCCACATAACCCCCCTCCAAGGTATCTGCGCTCTTCTAATTCTGGCCTCTTGCACATTCCCAATTTTAATCAATCCACCATTTGAGGAGGAGGCTCCACAAATATCCCCATCCTCAAAGGTGGGGGAGCCCAGCACTTCACTGCAAAAAATAAGGCTGAAGCATTTGCATGAATCTTCAGCCAAAAGTTTCAAGTGGATGATCCATCACAGCCTCCTCCGGAGGTCCCCACCATCACAGATGCCAGTCTTCAGCCAGTTTGATTCACTCCATGTGATATCAAGAAATGGCTGAAGACACTGGATACTTCAAAGGCTATGGGCCCTAACAACATTCTGGATATATTACTGAGGACTTATGGCCCAGAACTTGCCACACCCCTAGCCAAGCTGTTCCAATACAGCTACAATGTTGGCATCTACCTGGCTATGTGGAAAATTGCCCAAGCATGTCCTGTACACAAAAAGCAGGACAAATCCGGTCAATTACTGCCCCATCAGTCTACTCTCGATCATCAGTAAAGTAATGGAAGGGGTCATCAACAGTGCTATCAAGTGACACTTGTTTAGCAATAACCTGCTCACTAATGCTCAGTTTGTGTTCCACCAGGGTCACTCAGCTCCTGACTTCATTACAACCTTGGTTCAAACATGGACAAAGGAGCCGAACTCCAGAGATGAGGTGAGAGTGACTGCCCTTGACATCAATGCAGCATTTGACTGAGTGTGGCATCACCAGCCCCAGCAAAACTGGAGTCAATGGGAATCGGGGAAAAGTCTCCACTGGTTGGAGTCATACCAAGCACAAAGGAAGATGGTTGTGGTTGTTGGAGGTCAATCACCTCAGTTCCAGGACATCACTTCAGGAGTTCCTCAGATAGTGTCCTCGACCCAACCATCTTCATCAATGACCCTCCGTCCATCATAAAATCAGAAGTGGGGATGTTCACTGATGATTGCACAATGTTCAGCACCATTTACAACTCCTCAGATACTGAAACAGTCCACGTCCAAATGCAGCAAGACCTGGACAATATCCAGGTTTGGGCTGACTAGTGGTAAGTAACATTCGTGCCACATAAGTGCCAGACAGTGACCATCTCCAACAAGAAAATTTCTAACCATCGCCTCTTGATATTCAATAGCATTACCATCACTGAATCCCCCACTATCAACATCCTGGGGGTTACCATTGACCAGAAACGGAACTGGACTAGCCATATAAATACTATATCTACAAGAGCAGGTCAGAGACTAGGAATCCTGTGGCAAGTAACTCACCTCCTAACTCCCCAAAGCCTATCCACCATCTACAAGACAAAAGTCAGGGATGTGATGGAAAACTCTCCACTTGCCTGGATGAGTGTGGCTCCAACAACACTCAAGAAGTTTGACACCATCCAGGGCAAAATAACCTGCTTGATTGGTGCCCCATCCATAAACTTTCACTCCTTCCAACACCGGTGCAGCAGTGTGTATCATTTGAAAGGTGCACCACAGGAACTCACCAAGGATCCTCAGACAGCACCTTCCAAAACCACCAAATCGCTTTCATCCAGAAGGACAAGGGCAGCAGATAGATGGGAACACCACCACTTGGAAGTACCCCTCCAAGCCACTCACCACCTTGACTCAGAAATATATCACCGCTCTTTCACTGTTGCTGAGTCAAAATCCTGGAACTCCCTCCCTAACACCACAGTGGATGTATCTACAGCACATGGACTACAGCTGTTCAAGAAGGCAGCTCACCACCGTCTTCTTAAGAGCAATTAGGATGGGCAATAAATGTTAGCCTAGCCACCTACATCCTCATCCCATTAATGAATAAAAAAAACATTGCTAGTTGAGCCTTCAGTTGCCTGGGCCCTAAGCCCTGAAACTCCCTTACTGCACCTCTCTGCACCTGTACAATAGGGAAGATGGTGGCGTAGTGGTAATATTTTCGGACTAGTAATCTAGAGGCCCAGACTAATGCTCTGAGAATGTGTGTTTAAATCTCACCACAGCGGTCTGTGGAATTTAAATTCAATTAATAAAATTTGGGCTAAAGCATTAGTCTAAGTAATAGTGATTGTGATTGTCATAAAAATCCATCTGGTTCACTAATGTCCTTTAGGAAAGTAAATCTGTCATTCTTACTTGGTCTGGCCTATATGTAATTCCAGACCCACAGCAATGCAGCTGACTTTTAACTACCCTCTGAAAGTGGTTCAGAGAGCCACTCATTTCAACGGCAATTAGGGATGGGCAACAAATACTGGCTTTTCCAGCAATGCCCAGATCTCATGAACGAATATAAAAAAAACCCCTTACTTTTCTGCTTTAAGACAGTATTTAAAACCTACCTCTTTGGCCAAGTGTTGGTCACCTGACCTAACATCTCCTTATGTGGCTCGGTGTCATACTTTGTTTTATAATGGTCCTGTGAAGAGATGTTTTATTACATTAAAGGTGCTACATAAATATAAGTTGTTGCTGTTTACCCATGGAGTCCCTGCCTTTGACATATTTATTTGCTTTTAGTTGGAATCCCTATTATTTAATCATAATGTATTGATATATCTTCCAATTCTGTTCAGATGTTTGAATTGTCATATTTTACAACTAATTAATCTGGGCTGAATCACCTTTTGTAAGGTTGAAATGAGCTCAGCATTAATTGTTCATCTCCTTTCTTTAACTTCTTTCTATGTGGGGAACCAAGCAGAGCAATATTCCTCTGCTGCAATTGCTTTAGTATTTAGGTAATGGAATTTAACCAGATATGGCACAAAATGATTAATCAGCTAGCAAATGGAGCTTCCTCATTCTGCTCGCTTATAAGAGAATTGGTGCACCCAACTTTGGTAACTGATTTATGGCTTTAAGTAGGAAATAGGATTAGCAGCTCTATTCTATAGACCAGACTTTCCTGAGACCTACTCAGCGGTGAGTGAAGCACCACACTACAAACCTCATATCTAACTTATTTTATGAAGGTACAAAGGGAACTTGAGGAGATAGAAGGAAGCTCTACTTCTCTCCTGAATACATGATGAGGAATATAAAAGCTAATTAACCTCTTTCTGTGCTGCAAAATTCTCTGATTATCTGCTAGGGCATATCAAAGATCAGATAATAGTAAATTCAGTTCTTTGAGTGTATCTAATGATTTGACTGACTCAGGCCACTTAATCCATTCCCTTCATTGATGAAGAGGATCTCGGTGAACAAGATTTCTCTCTTGAATCGAACAATGATGCATTCCCAACATGGAAATCAAGTGAGGCTTTTGTCGAAATAAATTGTTGGGTAGTTCGCAAAATGTTTAGAAACCAACCACAGCTTTTGTTGTGATCATGACATTCTATATGATTAAATGTATAGACTGCAAAATTCATCTCCTTAGCACTGGTAGCATCCACACTGTGGTGCCGATTCAAGTGAAGAATGCTGTCAGAGTTTCTCCCGGCCACCTCCTGAGCAGCCCACTGTGTCAGCCCGGCGAGGGCAAATTTCTGCCCATGAATGTGCTGTGTACATAGAGTAGGCAGTTCTTGACCTCACTCAATGACTAATGCTGATTTGAGGCCTGACTGCCATTTTTGATCTCTCTGCTCTAACAATCTCTGTTAAACACGGACCGTTGAGCATGCATTCAGCAGCATGAGGGACCCTTCACCAGCGCAATTTAAAAACATCATCATCCTGCTCCCACATTGCTTATTACCACCTGTTGGTTCTTGCTGAGTTTGTGGAAGTTCTGGGTTGTTGCAGGAGCTCAGTAAACTTGGTAAACTCCACAGGGAGTGGTACTAGACATTAGTAAGGTGTTGTACTGAAAGGCCTCTGAATGCTCCACTTGCTCTGAGTCATGGGGCAGTCAGTTACAATCCCAATTAGTCCTCAGTATCAGAATAAAATGGAGTAGAAGCAGCAAAGAAGACAAGCTGCTCACAGAAGTTGGGAGCTGAAGGATTCTTAGAAGGAGATCTTACCCACCTAGAGTCTTCAACGAGCAATTCTCCTACTTGCGCCAAACTCAACAGCAGTGTGTGAGGCTAATGGTCCAGTTGCATGTAAGGATGCATTCACTGCCCTTGACCGCTTGTGTGAAGTCATTAAACTTCTCCAGAGCCGCATCCAGTTCCTGGGCACCAGACCAATGCCATTGAATGTCATATGGCTGCCCGATCCCCACTGTTTTCTCAGCACTTGACTGGAGAATCTGTTTCCTCTGGTCCATCTCCCGCACCAAGGACTCCAAAGGAGCATCTGAAAACTTTGGAGTGGGTGGGAGATGGTGGTGGTGGTTGTTAAGCTCCCTGGCCTGTTGTGCTATTGCTGCTCCTTCCTTCAGCTCTTGTTCAAGCAGCTTCAGCCCCTGCTACAGCCAGAATGCACCTCACCTTTAAGAGATGCAGTCTGCTTTAAGTGGTGGGGTAATGTGAGTGGTGCTAGCCTCGCACGAACATGGACCCCTTGCTGAGGCTTGTGGACACTCAGCAGCACATTCAATGCTGGGCTGCACACCAAAATAATTCAGATGAGCAAGCAGCTTGAATTTTGCATGCTGCCTATGTCATTTCGAATGGGTGTGAGGTAATCGTGCAGTGTGATTCCCTTGCCTGATTTGGGGGGCTATTCAATTTTGTCCCTATAGTATTAATTGTGCATACTCTTGTAGATTATCAACTGTCATTAAAATGTGTCTTAACATTTGTGATGGAACTTTTTAGATGTGTTCTCCTGTTCTGTGACTTGTGACAAATGCAGGTCCATATGTTTTGGTTAATGGCGCTAGTAATAAACATATTGGCTCAGACAAATGCCGGCAGCAGCCAATAATGTTGCTGTTTCTTTTTAATCATTTTATCTCAGAATTCTTTTTGAAAGCACAATAAGCAACAGCTGTCTGATTTCCTGTGTGGTGCTGGATCTTACTGAGTTACAGAAATCTGCACTGAAATACTTGGAACACATGAATATCAAATGGAGTTTTGAAAATGGCAAATGAATACCTTTTTAACTGGTGACATTTTGAAACAGCATATGGTTGCAAGCTCAGGGGACAGTGTTTTTTTTTGATGAATGCGTCCCATTGAAGACAGAGGCTAGTGGTGGGCAGATGTCACCTTCTGCTTTTTCTTATGAAATGATAATGTAAACCATTTAACGTGGAAGCTACAGTCAAAAGCACAGATTCCTTACTGATCTACTGTTCTTGGATATCAGTGAAGATACTTACGACGAACAAGAGTCCAAAACTGCACTAAAATAAAGAAGGTTGAATGTAAAGATAGGAGAAGGATTGTTATGGTTGTTTTATACTTAGTAAATCATCAACCAGCCAGAGTGCTTTGTGTAATTAATCAAATGGTACATTATCAAAGTAGTAGGAAAGTGATAGGCTTAATACATCCATTCTCAATGTCATTTAGCATCTATTCTGTTGTCAGACATTAGCACTTTGCTGCCATTTATGCAAACTTCATCTGCAATGCATAGAGTTTTCTCAAAGCTGATTGTTTTAGAAGTTTCTTTGAATTTGCTATCTTCAGATCTTTACTATTTCAGTTTCATACATGGATGGCGTGGAATAGGAATTCTGCTTTGGGTAGAATTGCCCATTCCAGCACAAATTGCACTCAGACTTACACTGGTCTTGAGAAATGTTTACTTCCCCTGAATTTCCACATGAACCCGTTCGCACATCACCAAGTGCAAAATCTGCCGTAATACAGCCAGGGCAGCATTTTTAAAGGTTTTGTTTCTTAAATTAAAATTAAAAGAAGCTTTGCTTTAACATTTTTCCTTCATATATCTGAAGGTGGTATCTTGGTGAAGTTTGACTAAAACAGCTGAAAATGGATTTATCACAAAGAAATGAGCATTTTTAATCACACTGGGTGGGGGTTTCTGGGCCCTGCCTGCTGTCAGGATCGTCCAGTCCCGCCGGAAGTCAATGAACTTTTAGCTGGACCATCGCATCCCCCGTGGATTTAATGTCGTGTTTCATCGTCTCACCATTGGCGGATCCGCAAAATCCCGGCCACTGTCAATCCAACGACTCTGAGTTTCACTTCGAAAAAAACTACTTTCCAGTTATATTGGGATGCGTTAGTCATTTTTTTTCGTAAATTAAAACAAAATTCACATTTAAAACTTTTAAAACTTTTTTTTTAATGTTCTTGCACCCAATTGAACCGGTTTAACTTTAAAGCCTCCCTAAAGACTTGCCTATGAGGGCAATTAGCAGAAACCCCCAATAGTGATTCATTCATCCTGGAATCCAGACATTTTTTGGGGTGGAGCCTTTTACGGCGATAGTGTCAATTTTGACCAAATTGCATGGAAAATCCAGAGCAATTGAGGAAATTTCAGGCCGCAGTATTTGTATTCTGATTGTATCATTGTGGATCAGTGTTAGAAACTCAAGATTTTCCCCACCATTTCTTTACAACCAGTAGGAGAAACAGTCCTTATAATGTTAATGTCAGCTACATTATAAAATGAGGAAAAATTTAATCGCAATTTAGGTGTTCATAGTAGATTTGAATGCTTCATTAAAGATCAGAATATCTATTGAACTCCTGTTAACATGTTGACAAGGTTACTGATGGGGATGCAATTGAAGTGCGATTTACAGGTTCCTTCCTCACAATATACTGAATCATAGTTTGTCAGCAGAAAGGTCCATTACTTTGGCAATCTCCCATTGTACAATCTGGATTACCAACGCAGATTTTATCAAGTTACCATAAGTCTCCAGCAAGCCCAGCAGTAGCTTTTGACTTTAACAGCATCGTGAATAAATCCAGCTCACTCAGCTTTTCAGTCAGTTCAAGAATAAAATGAGAGCTGAACAAGTTTGTAGCTTCTGGTCTTTAGCCTTCTGATTGACAATGGTGTTAAAGGTTATGGGCGGGGCATACAGAAAAGTGGAGCTGAGGCCACAATTAGATCGGCCATGATCTTATTGAATGGTGGAGCAGGCTTGAGCAACTGAATGGCCTACTCCTGCTCTAAGTTCTTCTGCCCTTGTGTTCTTTGTTCTCGGCATATGTGAAATGAAGTGATAAGGCAATATAGGATTGACCTTGCTTTTTCTGAATAAATCTTTTTTTGTGTTGTTTTAGGCAGTCATTGTATTAACTTTAGATGGGCTTCCAGCCAGACATTCATTGCACAATGACAATATGTGCCGAAATCCCCTCATAAGATTAAAATGATGATCAATACCGAGTCATATCCTGTAAGTTGATCCTAATAGTCAGTGAGAAGTACCGGTTTACATAATGTAGAATTATAAAACTTAGGGGAGGATTTTCCCCTCGTTGGGCAGGCATGGAAGATGGGCCCGGGAGTGGCCGCGCAACGGTCAGCCTCCCGCGACCAAGCCCTGACCACGATTTCACGCTGTTTGGCCAATTAACAGCCAGCCAGCCAGAACGAAACGTGCGCTGATAACCTCAGCGCTGTCGGGGTTGGGGCGGGAGGAGTGCGAGTGCTGAAGTGTTCCCACACGCGCAGGTGCGATCAGTGAAAGCTCCCTGAAGGCACGGAACTCCCTCAGGGGGTTGAAGATTTTTAACATGAGAAATAAAGATTTCAAAAATAAGAAAAACATGTCCCCACATGTGACTCTGTCACATGAACAAGGACATGTGAAAAATGAGCTTTAAAAATTTATATTTTTTTTTAGTCACTGTTGGAAACCTCATCCCGCCTGTGGATAAGGTTTCACAAAAAATGCAAAGGCCGCCTGGCCTATTTGACCACCCGCCAACCGTAAGGTTGGACGGGCAGCGAAAAGTTCAATTTAATTAATTGATTAATGGGCTTAATAACCTTCTTAATTGTCAGCGGGTGCGCTGCCGACTCTCGCGTGTGCCTGCTGACCGAAACATCGCGCGAGTGCACGATGACATCGAGACACTCGCTCGATGTCTTTGCGCGCTATTTCATGCTCGTGTGTGTCGGGCACGCACTCGCCTTCCGAGCTGAAAATCCTGCCCTTAAGTTTCCCTGCATTAAGGAGTTTGCCCACCCATAACAGGAACAAACAAGAGCGCAAGGGGAAATTCGATGCTAACAGAAATGATAATCTTGCTATGGTGATATGCATTCTTCAATAACTCTCCTGGCTTGCAACTCTTGCCCATTTTCACGTCACTCCCGCAATTTGTTGTCCGTGTCTATTTGTCGCGTTGCATGTTTTGAATAGACTGTATTTTTTTTCAGAGTCACTTATGGCTGCTAAAAGCCGAGAGGATCTGACAGGTTTCGGAGAACTCTTCACACAAGCTGTCAAAGACTTCTATGCAGTGCACTGGGACTTCATGACTTTTGGGGCTGTATAGCATTTGCAAAACAAAAAAATACACACCACACATAATACGCAGCTTTAGATAATTGGGAAAAGAAAGGGTTAAATAGGTAGAACAAATTGTAAATGGTGACATTTAAGTATCATATATGAGCCATCAGCCGTTATATTCATAGCAAATTAGTTTCTGTGTCTTATTTCCCAAACACCCGTATCTCCAGCAGTTAATTATTCCTAGGGACAAATTGACGTTCTCTTTGGCTCTCCCAGTTGGGAATTCAGCTTTTCCAAAGCCCTCGTTTTGAAGCTAACTGCCTGGTATTTTGTCTGACAAATTACAGAAGGAATTAAACCAAACTGATGGGCTTATCTTCGAAGTATTTTAACCTTTTTTACTACGTGGTCAAGTGGGAAAAGAGGCTGCATTCACAACTGCCAAGCTTGGCCTCAAGTGCCAGTCAGAAACAAGGCGATGGCTGTTAATACGCTGCCTGTTCTTATATTGACAGTGGAATAAAAGTCTTTTCTGGAAATCTGTTACAATAAAATAACTCCAAGTAATTTGTAGGTCAGATATCGGACAGAAGGACTCAGTCTGTCTTAAACTGGCACTTTTTGTCCTCATGTTTCTCACTATTCAGTTTTTGTTTAGAGATGGAAATGTTGAAATTGTTTGATGGAAATGCTGAATAATTGTCTGTATTGATGGGTTTATTTCTCAATAACACAGTGTATTAAGCCTTTTAGTGAACTTTTTTTTCAAAGTAGAAGTGGAATAATAGTGATGCTTTTGCAATAGTGGTGGTATGGATCATACCTTAGGACACTAATATGTTAAAAAAAATCGCATAAATGCATCAAAATCCCTGTTTCTTCTGATATTTGCATAGACTAGCTAATCATCAGACCTATACAGTTTTTTTTTTCAGTTTAGTCATAGAGGTTAAGGAATTGTAGATATCATCAGTAAGAGTGATGGAGCAGTGAGTTGGTGCATTGATATGTTGCACCATAAAGTACGTAGGACATGGGTCACTCTTATTAGATTGTAAACTGACAGAGTGAGACTCTTCTCTTGCTGTCTCTCTCTCTCTCTTTCCCGAGGAGAATTTATAGTTTTCCAGTCAATGCCAGCTTAAAAAAAAGTTAGGAAGGGAAACTTGGGCATGTTATCTGTAAGAGGTACTGTGTGGAAGTTAAGTTTTTTCTGGAAGGAGAGAAGGCTTCAGATATAGACCATCTGATTTGACTTTTGTATACCACTTAAAAGTAGAACTCATCTCATTTAGATGACATCAGTCAACTTATCCTAAACTGACTCTGTAAAGCTTTGTAAAGCTACTGAAATGCATGTTTGTGTACAGTTCAAGTTGAATCATTGTTACTCTTTCTTACCTGGTTGTCATGTCATATGTGTTTATATATCACACCATATATTCACACCATGTGTAAACCTGCCTTTACAACATAATTCTTATTCAAGTGATATGAATGGAGGGATGCGGTAAGAGTAATAATAAGCTTTTTGTTTTAAAGCCAGTATCAATCTTATTCCTGAAAGATTGAAAGGTGTACCGCAGACAACACTGTAAGAATGTCTGTGCTATTTACTCTTTAACTCCTTTACTGATACAGAGTTTTATGCTTATTCTATCCTTTTTCAATTGCTGCTTTCCTTTAGATGTTTTCTTACCCTTTTATCATTAATCTCTGTTATTTAATCTGCTCTTTGCAATATCCTGCTTTCCCTGGAAGTGTCTAACCTTTCTCATGATATTCATACATTCAAGAGGCAGCTGTTTGACTGAAAAAACAACATCCAGTTTTGTCAAAAAAGTGTACTAATTTAGGTACATTTATGTACATTTGATAAGTCAAATTTAGGCTACTTTTTCGTGCTTACTATGCCTGCCCAAGCAAGGAGTGTACTAGCCATCAATTATAAGCTATATCTCATTGTTAATCATAACAGTAAATCATAATGTGTAAATATTGTGACAAAATAAAAATTCTGCCCAGTGCTGTGGTTTGGGGCCAATTAAAACTTTTTTTAATGGTTGATTAACAATAATTGATTAGTTGAATAACCAAAATATTAATTATGCCATAATTTTTGTATTTTTTTCCTTTTGTTTCCAACAAGTATAAGTAAAGCAGTTAAAAAGTAAACAGCACAGGCATTCTTACAGTGTTGTCTGCTGTATACCTTTCAATCGTTTGGGGATAAGATTTATACTGGCTTTAAAACAGAAAGCTTATTATTACTCTTACCATACCCCTCCATTCATATCATTTAAATAAGAATTATGTTGTAAAGGCAGGTTTACACATGGTGTGAATATGTGGTGAGATATATAAGCATATATGACATTGACAATCAGGTAAGAAAGAGTCACAATGATTCAACTTGAACTGTACACAAACGTGCATTTTAGTGGTTTTACAAAGCTTTACAGAGTCAGTTTAGGATAAGTTGACTGAGGCCATCTAAATGAAATGAGTTCTACTTTTAAGCTGTACACAAAAGTCAAATCAGATGGTTTAAACATCTAGCCTTCTCTCCCTTCACTTAACAGAAGGAACCTAACTTCCACACAATACCTACTACAGATAACATGCCCAAGTTTCCCTAATGTTAGAATTTTGGCAGCTTTTTGGGCTCTTTGGAACTGCTCACCAAAGGTATTTTTAGGGTTACATCAGATACTGCAGAAGGGGACTGCAAGTTCTAGCACTTTTTCATACAGGGCGATTAATATGTGTAATGATCTTCTGGATGGAGTGGTGGAGGGCAAACGTTTGGAGTCATTCAGGAGGTTGTCAGATCCTCTGGTTGATGGAGTATAGCTTTCTATGAAAGAATGGCATTGTTAGGCCAAATGCCCTTCCTCAGCTAAGATTCAGAGTATTTTGAGTGAGAAATTGAACTTTATAGGAGGCCATTTGGCACATCACACCTAAAGAATTATAGAGTTTTAAACTAGTTACTGCTACAGAAGGAGATTATTTGGCCCTTTGTGTCCCTGTCAGGTCTCTGCAAGAGCTATTCAGCTAGTCCTACTCCCCCATTGGACCTGTACCATCTCTCTTGCTCTTTTTTTTTCAAATATTTATTCACTTCTAAAGGTTATTTTGGTTTCCACTTTCACTACTATTTCTGTCAGAAGATTCCAAATCCTAACACTCATTTGTACAAAAAAATTCTCCAAACCCATCCTTTCGTTCTTTTAGTGGTGATCTTGAATTCATGATCTTTAGAACTGATTCACTGACCAAGTGGAATTATTGTTCCTTATTCACCTTACCAACTTTGAACATCTCTATCAGATCTCTTCTAAACTTCTTCATGAGTTATAAGTCATTACAGTGGCTCAGAGGTGATGTTTTCACCTGCTTCCTACAGACCAGGAAGATTCTATCTCCATCTCTGGTCAATGCAGCCACACTAGTAGGGGTTTCTACATTAGATATAGAAAACCAATCAATTAAGGATGGGAAAAATGACTAGGGTTCTCATGCCTGAATGCTGTACATCACCCTTAAATGGACCTATAATTGGAAACAAGGAGAGGCTCATCTGTGAAGTTTCTACAGTCTGATATTATGGTGACATTCACTGTCAATAGTTCCATATTTCTTTCATTCTTTGGTGGGATGTAGGCGTCGCTGGCTGGGCCAGCATTTATTGCCCATCCCTAATTGCCCTTGAGAAGGTGGTGGTGAGCTGCCTTCATGAACCACTGCAATCCATGTGGTGTAGGCACACCCACAGTGCAGTTAGGGAGGGAGTTCCAGGATTTTAATCCAGTAACAGTGAAAGAACGGCTACATAGTTCCAAGTCAGGATAGTGACTGGCGTGGAGGGGAACTTGCAGACACGGTGTTCCCATGTCTCTGCCGTCCTTCTCCTTCTAGGTGGTAGAGGTTGTGAGTTTGAAACGTGCTGTTGGAGGAGCCTTGATGAGTTGCTGCAGTGCATCTTGTAGGCTCTATACAATGCTACTATGCATCCTTGGTGGAGGGAGTGAATGTTGAAGGTGGTGGATGGGGTGCCAATCAAGCAGGCTGCTTTGTCCTGGATGATGTCGAGCTTCTTGAGTGTTGTTGGAGCTGCACTCATCCAGGCAAGTGGAAAGTATCCCACCACAGTCTGATTTGTGCCTTGAAGATGGTGGACAGACTTTGGGGAGTCAGGAGGTGAATTACTCACCACAGAATTTCCAGCCTCTGGCATGGTCTTGTAACCATTGTATTTATATGGCTAGTTCAGTTCAGTTGCTGATCAATGGTAACCCCCAGGATGTTGACTGTAGGGGATTCAATGATGGTGATACCATTGAATGTCAAGGAGAGATAGTTAGATCCTGTCTTGTTGGAGATGGTCATTGCCCAGCACTTGTGTGGTCTAGATGTAACTTGTCACTTATCAGCCAAAGCCTGAATATTGCCTAGGATTTGCCGCATATGGTCATGGACTGTTTCAAATGAGTGATTGCCATTTGAGGAAGCTGGGATAATATCCCAACAATAGTGTCAAAACCTTCAGCAGAGGAGGGGAGGGGAGAGATATTTGGAAGAGAAAACGTTTGCAGTCCTCGTCCACCCTAAATTTCCCACACATGCAGGTATAATTTCCAATGAATTTCCTTTGCCTGATATACCTGTACATGTAAGCAATGTGAATCTCCAAGATTAAAGTAAATAAAAGGTTGCATACACCCTGTCTCCAATTTACTACATTTTGGCATTAAGCATGCAGTTTAGATCTTGGAATAAAAGGAACAAACCCAGGTAATTTCTCCGGATTTCTCAGGCTGTCTTTTATTCATTTGTGGGATGTGGGCATCACTGATCAGCATTTATTGGTCATTTCTAATCGAGAAGGTGATGGTGAGCCGCCTTCTTGAATCATTGCGGACCGTGTGGTATAGGTACAACCGTAAGGAGTTTCCGGATTGTGACCCAGTGGCGAGGTAGGAATCCAAATCAGGATGTTGTGTGACTTGTAGCAAAACTTGCAGGTGGTGGTGACCCCGTGGATCTGATACCCTAGTGCTTCTAGAGGGTGGAGGCTGCAGGCTTGAAAGGTGCTGTCAAAGAAGCCTTGCTGGGTTTCTGCAAAACATCTTGTAGATCCTTGGAGGTTTTTACAGAATATAAGAACAAAGAACAGGAGTAGGCAATTCAGCCCCTCGCTCTCATTTCGGCCTCAACTCCAATTTCTCGCCCTCTCCCCATAACCTTTCAACCCGTTACTAATTAAAAATCTGTCCATCTCCTCCTTAAATTTATTCAGCATCCTGGCATCCACTACACTCTGGGATAGTGGCCAGGATTTTCCCCTCGGCGATTTGGGGGAGGGGCTCAGTCACCAAGGGGAAATTGACGCGGGATGATGTCGGGAGGAAGGCCCGGCGTCGTCCCGGTCCCTTTAAATATTCAGGAAGGTGGGCAGACAGCGAAATCAGCTGTCTTCCCGCTGGCCTGTCAATGGCTAATTAAGGCTAATTAACCTGGTTAAAGACCTGCCCATCCAACCTTAAGGCTAGCGGACAGGCCAGGAGCCCCAGCAGACTCCAGATTATTCATGAAACTTCATCCACTGGCGGGATGAAGTTTCATGTCCGTTTTTTAAAAATTTAATAAACTTTATGTGTTTCTTATTAACATGTGCCATCTCGTGTGACATTGTCACGTGAGGGGTACATGTTAATAATTTTAATATTTCTCTATTTTTTGACTTTTCTTACCTGTCAGTAAACTCCCTGAGACAGGACTTTGCCTCAGGGAGCAGTGCGCACTTTGATAGTTGGGGAATCCCTCCCCCCGTCCCTGCACAGGAAGGCTGCTCACTCAAAATGGCAGCTGGCCCCGTTTCGGCGGTGGAGTTCGGCTGCCCGCCCACCGCCAAACCAGTGGGGCCCGCACGCCCACCGAGAGCAAAATTCTGCCCAGTGAATCCCACAGATTCACGACCCTTTGAATAAAGTAATTCCTCCTCATCTCTGATTTAAATCTACCACCCCTTAACCTAAAACTATGGCCTCTCGTTCTAGAATGCCCCACAAGGGCAAACACCCACTCCACATCTACTTTGTCTATCCCCTTTAGCATCTTATATACCTCAATTAGATCTCCTCTCATCCTTCTAAACTCTAGTGAGTTTAGGCCTAAACTGCTCAATCTCTCCTCATAAGACAAGCCCCACATCTCTAGAATCAATCTAGTGAATCTCCTCTGAACCACCTCCAACGCAATTACATCCTTCCTCAAGTAAGGGGACCAAAACTGTGCACAGTACTCCCGGTGTGGTCTCATCAATGCCTTGTACAGTTGCAACAACACTTCCTTTAGCAATAAATGACAAAATTCCATTTGCCTTCCTTATTACCTGCTGTACCTGCGTACTAGCTTTCAGCGATTCATGCAAGAGAACACCCAGATCCCTCTGCACTGAAGCATTCTGAAGTTTCTCTACATTTAAATAATAAGTCACCTTTTTATTCTTCCAGCCAAAATGGATAACCTCACACTTATCCACATTAAACTCCATCTGCCACATTTTGACCCATTCACCTAACCTGTCCATATCCATTTGTAAATTTCTTATTTCTTCAGTGCAACTTACTTTCCCATCTATTTTGATGTCATCTGCAAATTTAGCTATAGTACCTTCTATCCCTGAATCCAAGTCATTAATATAGATTGTAAATAGTTGGGGCCCAAGGACCGAACCCCGTGGCACCACACTAGTTACAGTTACAGGAAATCTTCCTGCTGGCCGTGGAGTGAAAATCATTTTTAAAAATTCAATTTTCTAATAACTTTAAATTCCACCCCTTGTCTGCTTTGAAACTCTTGCATTTTGAGAGCATTGGGGATGGGCATAACTGTGGGAAAATAGCCAAACAAATCCAAGACTCGATTGGTAATTGGCACATATGAATCTGAAGTCTTACACACAGATGTACACATGAGGCCTGCGAATGTACTTCCATCCTCATCTCATTGCACATATGAGGTAAGGAGATGAGAACCAAATCATTTTTAATAGCCACATAACAAAAAGTTGTTTTCTCTGCCAATCACTCATTAGGCAAGCTGAGCTAATATTAAAATTCAAAATATTAAAAATGCTATGTGAAATGAAATATGGATTTTCATGTAATAACTTGCCAATTCTTGTTTCAATGGCTGCACCAATTATTATTGGCAACAGATAAATGCTTCCTATAGCCACCCACAGCCTTCGCTGTTTCAAATCAACATTTGATCAAGTGTAATAATATTGCTATTGGGTGTAAAGAAGGATCCATTATCAAATTCTCGGTGTGCAGAATTTAATGCTCACGGTGGTGGGCCCGTCCACTGGCTGAAGAGCCTCAGGGAGATTGAAGGGCTTCTGAAATTATTAAATAATTTATAAATTTATTTAAGCGTCTCCCCTCATGCGACTGTGTCACGTGTGATGGGACATGTTTTTATATTTATGAAAACGTATTTATTTATTTAATAAAAGCTTTAGGAAGCCTCATCCCGCTTGTGGATGAGGTTCCTTAAATAAGGTGAAGGCCACTTGGCCTTTTCACCTGCCCCCCCACCACCCCCCCCCCCACCCCCCCCCACCCCCCCAACCTTAAAGTTGGACGGGCAGCGTTTACAAAAACTTAATGAGATACTTAATGGCCTTAACAGGCCATTTAAATAATGGCCGGTGCGCAGCCGACTCCAGCGTGCGCCTGCCGAACGAAACATCGCTACTCAGCGCGATGACATTGTGGCGCATGCCTGACTTCATCGTGTGTCATTTTACGCGTAGGCAAGTCGGACCCGCCCCCGCACACACTGACTGAAAAATTCTGCATAGGGTTCCCAGCTCCTGCAGCGGGCCTTTCCCACAGGAATTTCTCCTACAGAGTAGATGCCCCACCCCTGAGAGCTGCCGGCCAATTAGAGGCCGGCAGCTCTCAATACCGGGTGCACCACTGCAGTAGGCCCGAGGATGAGGTTCATTGCTGGAACCCCAGAACGCAGGTAAGTGGGGTGGATCGCTGGGCCCAGTCAGGGAGGCCCTGGGGAGGGAGGAGAGGGTTAGGTGTAAATGGCAGGAGCTGTCTTCCTGTGGGTCCCTTGCTGCTAGCAGGCCCTTCCATCTGGCACAGGGTGCCCTAAAAGGAGGTACCATCCACACGAGGCCTCACGCATGCCTGCCAAGGTTTACATAGTGGTGTGCCCAGATGGTTGAAAACTAACGGTGGTGGGATGAGGCCTCAAATGGCTTTTTAACTTAACTCAGGGATGTCGAGAAGACAAAAGGCCCTCTACCCCGATCCCTCCTGCCCCATTAAATGCCCTCCACCACCTCTCAGCCTGCTCTCAGGAGAGAATTAAATTCTGCCCTATGTTTCAAGAACAGATCCGTGTCACTTTCCAACTGAAAAAAAAAACATAAAATTGTTTAAAAAATAATCGGAAAGCGTGACGAAATGGGCTCTTGAATCCGAATAAACATTTAAAAACTCTACCTATTTCTAGTCAGCTGTAAGCATCCCCTAGCACTCTGAGGCAAGTTTTCCAAATGTTTCCTGTGAGTTATTTATCTTAATGATCGGACAAAAGTCAGAGAGGGTGTCGGCTGTGTGTGTAACACGATCAGCCTAATTTTATGAAAATTCTTCAGACATATTTTATTAAGTGTCAAAGAGAGAAAAGGAACAATAAGTAATATTTATCTACTTTGACTACCATGATAATTTACTATTAATTAAATATTCAAAATAATCTTTGCAGCTCTAGTAGCTAGTAAGAAAGTTAGTGTGCAGTGCATTAAAGGCTGCTGTATGTTTCCAGTGTTGTTAATGTTTTAGAAAAATCAGGAAAGCTAATTGCGTATGGAACCAGGGTTAAGAAGTAATGTAACAGTCTATTAACTTTAATATAGATATGAGAGTTAAGCATATGCAGGGAACCATTAGCATAAATTCCTGTCACAGAAGAATAACTCAGTGTCAGGCATATAAAACCAGTGAGCTCTCAGTAACGTATGCATTTTGGTCATAGAGATTCTTTTTGGTTTGTCCAATTTTTCTAAATCAGCCAGTTGAAGACAAAAGATTAGCCCGATTTTAAATAAAAGCAAAATATTGCTGATGTGTATGGTAGGTGTGGCAGCATCCGAAAAGTAAAAAGACAGTGGATATCTTGAGCTGAAATCCTTTGTCATAAGAGAAAGGAAGTGGGGTAATCCCTTTATAAAGCAGACCTAAACAAAGAAGGTTAAGCACGAGAAATACTGAATACTATTACAAAGGAGCAACTACTAGGTTTAGTAGCTTGTGAACAAATGCTTCTTTAAACTGGAAAGCGGTGCATAGGTCCAGATGAAATGCAAGATCATCAGCCTTAGTGAGACCTAAATTAAACGTTGTGCTCGCTTTTCTCTTTTCAGATGCTGATGGGTTTGCTGAGTATTTCCAGCACTTTCTGCTTATTATTCCATTTTTAGCATTCACAGTTTTTCTCAAAATGTTAAGTATCTGCACTTTATATAGAGTGAATAAGAAACAATATCAATAATTAAGGAAAGAACTTTAAGCGAGGAAAGCCCATACATATGTCACTTTGAAGAAGGAGTACTCTCCATTTGTGTGAAAGGCTACGCAGTGAAATGGAGCAAAAGCATTTAGGCTAGATTTGATTGGTTGATTGATTCATTGCTTATACTGTTAGCTGGTCCCTTCCCCCTTTAAAAAGCTCTGCTTCTTTTGGGCCAGAACTTGCTATGCAAGAAAAAGTGAGGCTAATGGTGCTCAATGTTATTTACATACAAATGGTATAGGAACATCAGGCGATTGAAGGTCTGATGTGTGATTAAACACAGTTTAGCCAACAGTTACTGTGTGAGTTGTGCAGCATCTACCATTAGCTTTGCAAAAGTGTCTTGCTCACCATCAAAGTGTATTAAATGGCATGAAGTTCCTGTACTTGGACAATAACTATTGACTAAAGTTGCCACAGCCATTGCAGGCGGGATTTTCCAGCCCCGCGCATTTCTGGGATCATCTGGTCCCCCAAAAGCCAATGGACTTTTGGCTTGGCTGCCGAATCTCCCTTGGGGGGTCCCACCATGATGGGGCCAGAAATCCCAGCCTCAGTCGAGGTCATTTCACGTCTAATACCCTTTCAGTATAAAGTGATGTGTTAATTACTGCCAAGCAAACTTTCTGATACTGAAGACTAACTATGACAATCTTCAGATTTTAACTACTGGAGATACTAAAGATGCAAAATTTTAAATTGCAATTTTTTGCACTTTTTCCTTCTCACCTCCTTGCCTGTCTCGCTATCCCTAAGGTTTCATATCTTTAATTCGCTTTCCTGATGTGGCGTTGAATTCATCCAGTTTAATTTGTATTTTCTTCTCAACCATTGCACTGTTAATTTCACTAAGCTCCACTGTTATTAGTTACGAGACACACAGTCACTTACCTTGTTCGCCCAGGTGCCAGATATGTACCTGGTTTCCCTCGCTATGCTGATATCAGCTCACACTTTCAGCAACTTACAGCTCAAAACATTTAAACCTAAATGTTCAGGGGCACTTCTAACTAATGACAGCCAAGCATAGATGCTGTACTAAAGCAAATCACGGCCCCATGTTTTTTTCTTAGTCCATAGTCCAAGTATTCATTTCTAACCATCACCGTCAAAGTTTCCACAAAAGTCAATTATTTGTGTTTATCTTGAAGCCTTTGATTGTTATTGTGAGCATTTTTCTCCATCTAAATTTCTCCAAATTCTGAAGAAACCGTCTGAAGCTTTCCCGACATCTAGCAGTTAAAGAAATTTTCAGTTTTATGATGTACATTATCGCCTGTGACTGCTCAGATTTGAGATTTGCAGCCATGGTCATTGGCTATAGAGACGACTTGTGTGGTACCTAGCGCAGACTAGGCTGAAACCCATTGGAATGCATTTTACTCGATACCTACACCAGCCATCAGGGACAAGCAGTCTCCTAGTCATCTGTTCGTTGACTTAATTTCCACTGAGATCTTGCAAATTTGAGAATAACATCTGATGTAATAAAGTTACATTTTCAGCTGCATCATCAAAATAAGAGATCAAAGACGCAGCTGCACAGTGGGCTCTGTGTAAAGATGCAATTCATCTGAAAATAATTTGCTTCTCCATAAAATGCCTATTAATGAATGAAAACTGAGATGTAACAACATGTCCTTATCTTAGCTCATTCAGGGAATACGGAAAATTAAGAAAGAGTCACCACTGCACTCACACATTTCCTCAATTCTAATTCAAAATGTATAGCCTGAGACAGATCTGTGACAGATCATTTTTGCAAGGGAATAAATAAAAAAAACATTCAGTTCTGCTCATCAGAACGGTAAAGGGATTGAATAATAGAAGCAATGTGAGTTACACCCCTGTTTTAATGGGCACCAGACCTAAACAAGACCCTATTCAAAATGTTCACATAGGCCTCAGTGCTGATGACCTTCTTGTGGCACAAGTGAGGTTTTTCTACTTCCATTTGCTCATATAAAATATGCATGCCATACTTAACATTTATGATCTGACAATTTGTATGCTGCATCACTGAATATTAGAAGTGTTAATATATATTGAATTAAATGTTTTTACCTAATAAATTGATTTTGAAGTTAAGGGACTTGTACTGCAAAAATCCCAGCTCTGTTATGTTTGTTTTAGATATTGACTGCAAAGCAGCGTTTGCTTTATTGATTCTCTCTGTAATTAATTGTGAATTACAATGAAATGGATGCTAAACTCAGCAATCTTTGCATTGCTACTAGGCTGGAGTGGAAACTAGATATCATACCCATGGTTGCTCCTGGAATATTTATCTGTGATCCACAAGGTGCCAGCAAGTAATAGGTTAAATTAGATTGGTAACGTATGTTTCATGACCTAACATGCTTCATCAAACTCATTCATTAGAGTTGAGCAAGCAAATGAGTACTTGTGAACTGTGTTTATGCGCTACTGGGATTGTGCGCATAAACCTAATGTGGCTCAAGTATTTAAATTTTGATTTTTGTAATGAGTTTTGACATGTTTCATTTCCTAGGAGGAAGCACATAAGACCCTCGAAACTAAATGCTGCTAAGAAGTCATCAAGACAGAATATTAAAATGCCATCAAATAAATATTTCACTAATGCAATCAGGCTTTCACTTCAGGTATTCCAGCAAAAGGGAAGGTCAGGGGTTGATGGTTCTCAGTGAAACACTATTTGTTCCTCTTCAGTGACTATCACTGTCAATAAATTATTTACAGTCTTCCTTGGGTTGCACATGGACCTTCTAAAGTTCAGCAGATTCATTCAGGTTGGAACTTGTATGCAACAGCACTGAATTTGACGTATTTCAGGAGCTTAGATCTGCCACTGAAATTCTTTGGAAATTCAGACAAATTTTCCTTTAATTGAAGCCGATTTTTTTGCACTGAAGCTGTGATTTTTTTGCAAAAAAATTGTTTAATCATCCTTCCTTTCACATTTGAGACCTATTTAAGAATAAAGTCAATTATGTGATAGTGATTGGCAGGGAAGATGCGACACTTAATAGTTGAGAGTTTGTATTAGTAAATGTTATTTTATTCATTTAACGTCATGTTTCCTCTCTCTCAGTGTGTAAATGCACTGAACAGTACAGTCCTGAAAACAAAGAGCATTAAGGTCCTGAGCTATGCTGACTTAGTTGATCTCAACTGGGGTTTCAGTCAAGGCACTAAAATGGGTCTCAATTGACTAAACAGGTGGAAATCATGAATGACTCCCTGTTCTTAAGCTGCTTTTTTATTCCCTTCTGTTGGAAATGGACATGTGAATATAGATTCAGCTGCAATTGTCAATTAGCCCCTGATTCATGATCACACTGTCAATCAACTTATGGTCAAATAGCCTCCAGACTCTTAGGGCTGAATTTCACTACAGGCTTCGGGCCCCCACATTGGGATCACATGGGAGTCCTCAGCCTGCACTTGCTGGAAGTAGTAGCCATCTGGCACAAACTTACCAGAGGAGGCCTACTAATTGGCCACCTCCGTGCTCGCCGTTCAATTAAGGACAGTGGGCGGGCTCTCAATGCTGCTGGTCCAATCAAAGGCAGCTTTGGAACGTTGGCAGCACCTCCAGGAGAGGAAATCCCTCTGCTTGGATTGTTGGGACTGCAGCGGTTAGCTCTGATGCCCGCAGCCTCCTTTTTGGGGGCATGGAGCCTCTGGCTCTGATGCCCCCTGCACCCACCCCCCCCCCCCCCTCCCAAAACTTACCACAAGGAGGCAGCCTCCGGGGAGCACATGGTGGTGGGCCACCAGCAAAACACCGCTGATTTCTCTAAATCACCTCTAATTGGGTCCTTAAGTGTTTAACTTGACTGCCCACCTCCATATGGGGGTCCACGCCTGTCCCTGGAAAATTTCCCTGGCAGAGGTAATGAATTGGGGAGTCTTCCAAATGTGCTTCCCTGCTATTTTCCTGGCCTCCCCCATCTCCAAGCCGGCCACCATGGGGCCAAGAAAACTCAGCCCATTGTAACACTGCCTACCGACTCATGGTCAAATGGACTAACATATGACCCTCTCTGTCTCAGCGCTTAAATGCAGAATGGCTGCTCAGCCGGTTACTGAAGGGCTACCAGAAGCAAAGGAACTTCTATCCGTACAGTGGTGACTGCCTTCTGGAGAAGGACAAAAATGAGCTGGCAAAAGTTGGTTTGTCATTTAGCATCACACTCTTTCAATGAAAAAATATATTACCAGTATATATATATAAATTATAATTAAATAGAAATTATGCAAATCTGTTAATCTGCTACAGAGAGGCTGAGTGACCATAATTAGGGCAGTGAGTTACTCCTACTTCAAGATTTCAAGATTATGTTTATTAATTCCTGGAGCATGGTTAATAATATATAATTTGATAGCATGAAGAACTCAAGCTTAAACAGTCTGTGAAATTATATTCTCCCATTTTCTCAATGAGGACTGCTGTTCCAAACCTGCGATTGAGGCATGCTACCAGTAAAACTTTGAGTGAACTTTGTATTTTAACCTCATCCATGTCTGTAAGGCAGGAGTGCAATGTACTGTTACTGCATGTAAAGTGGAGGAGTATTCCATTCCTCAGCATTACTTTGTTCACCTTGATGGGCACAGGGCACTTGATCAGTGGGTGATTACAAATTAAATGTAAATCCTTCATCAACACCCTATTAAACACCAAATTTTAAAAACCATGTTTCGTTCCCAATATTGCCGACAGTTACAAAATCCTGCAGATGTAATTATTGCAATAGTTACGTTATACAATTTTCAACATAATGCTGCAAAAAGCAAGTCATGTGAAACTAGCAAAATGTAGTGACAGAATAAGTGGATTTAAGAAGTACACAATTTCTCACAGCACAGTGATACCTGTGGATAATCTCATGGTAAAGCAATGTCCAGCAAAGTGAGTATACTATTGAAATTCATTCTTTTCTCTGAATGAGGCAGCCAGGGAATGTTACTTTAATGATTGAATGATATCATTTGTGCACATCATTTATATGATTTGAAATGAAGGAAACATTAAGATAACACTTTGTTCCTGTTTTTGCATAGTTAAACTGCAAGATGAAAGCAGAAAAGCAGAATGGATCAGAGGTTCAAAAGAGCAGAATAGTTCCGCAGATAGATTCTGAAAAATAAAATGTTAATACTTAATGAATTACTTGTAATACCTGATGTGCTTACCTCAAACTAAACTGTCGTTATCCCTCTGAAGAAAAGTTATACACACTGGAAATGTTAACTCTG
This sequence comes from Carcharodon carcharias, assembly GCF_017639515.1. Taxonomy (NCBI): domain Eukaryota; kingdom Metazoa; phylum Chordata; class Chondrichthyes; order Lamniformes; family Lamnidae; genus Carcharodon; species Carcharodon carcharias. Next base: position 17,851,846 of record NC_054492.1, on the reverse strand, counting down.
TTTCTCTCTCCGATGGCAGGCACCTGCTGAGATTTTCCAGCATTTCTGTTTTTATTTCAGATTTCCAACATCCGCAGTATTTTGCTTTTATTTGTCATGTTATCCGGGCAAGTTAGTAAATTAACTTTACCTCAATGACTTTATTGCATGTATTGTGGCCTAAAGACAGGCCAGGACTATTTCTAGCCCTGTCTTTAGGTCATGTAGTGTGTACCATGAAGTAATTTTAACATGAATTTATTAATTGTCCTTATTTTCCCTTGAATATATAGTTTGAAGTCAATACTTTTGCAATATTTTCTTATAACTTTCATTTGGATAGACTGTGCTGTGTTTCAAAATCAAAACTTACCTGGATTTCAACAATATGTCAATATTCTACTTTTTGGAAAAGTACATTAAATTTTAAATGGCGAATTAAGTACCTGCCTAACTATACATACCCATCTGCAGTAGACTGAAAATGTCCTGAATTTTCCCTTTGGCGTGCGAGGCCGGGCCCCGCGTGTCTGTGCGTAAAATGACGCACGGTGATGTCGGGCGAATGTCCCAACATCACCGGGCGCCATCGCGATATTTCGCTGGGCAGGCGCACAGTGATGTCCGCCGTGTGCCCGCCATCAATTAACGGGCAGGTTAAGGCCCTTGAGGCGCCAATCGAAGCTGATTTTTTGGCGCCCGTGCGATCTTTGGCTCGGTGCATGGGCGCAACGGGCAGGCGAGTAGGATACATTTGTATTAACCTCATCCACGGGCGGGATAAGAGGGCTCAGTGGGGTTGCGAGTGTGCACTGTCAAGCGTTTATTTCCGAAAGCTTTTGAAACTTGCCTGTGTGACCTGCAAAACACATACCAGCTGCTTTTTCTGGACTCATGATCTCAGGTCAGCACTCTGCAGTGAGTAATCTTTTCTGGGTCTGCAGGTTTCAGGAAGCCTTCCCTTAGCTCCCCACTGAACTGTCCACTGGAGGCAGCTTCTCTGAGGGGGAAGGGAGGGCTAGAAGGGGGAGGAGGCCAGGAGTGCACAGTCAGCCTCCAGAGGAGCCACCTTTGGGAGGACAGACACAGGCACAAGGGGCACAGGGCCAAGAGGTAGTCCAAAGTGGAAGGAGCCGCAGAAGACGCCACTATCCTGCTGCCAGGGTTTACAGATAGCAAAGCAGCTACCTCAATATGTCTGAGGTCCAGTGCCGAAGGAGGCTCCCTCTCTCAAGGAAGACAGTCAACTATATCTGTCAGATGATTGGGCCTGAGTTCTCCCCTAACTGGGTGGGTGGACTCCCCATGCCAGTGGCTCTGAAGCTCACAGCTGCCCTCAACTTCTATGCTTATGGCTCTTTCCAGGGATTGGTGGGTGATCTTTGTGGTGTCTGCCAATCAGCTGTCCACACTTGTGTCAAGCAGGTTACAGACACTCTGTTCAGGAGTGCATTGACCTTCATCCACAACAGTTGGGACCAGGCAAGCCAGACACAGCGAGCCAGAGGCTTCGTGGCCATTTCTGGCTTCCCCCGCGTCCAGGGTGCTTTAGACTGTACACATGTGGCCAACAAGGCACTAGCGGTTGAGCCGGTGCCTTCATCAACAGGAAGGGCTTCCACTCCATGAATGAGCAGATAGTATATGATCACAGGATGCTGATTCTTCAAGTCTGTGCAAGGTACCCAGGTACCTTCTGCAACACCTACACCCTCAGACACTCCCAAGTGCCGGGGCTCTTCAGTGCTCCAGCCCGGCTGGATGGTTGGCTGCTGGGTGACAAGGGCTATCCCCTGTGATGGTGGCTCATGACATCTATCCGCCATCCAAGAACAGAAGCTGAGCAGCGGTACAATAGGAGCCAGGGCACCACAAGGGCTGTGGTGGAGAGAACCATCGGTCTTCTCAAGATGCGCTTCTAATGCCTGGACTGCTGAGGGGGTGCACCCCAGTACCCCCCAGACTGTGTCTCAGTGATAGTGGTTGCGTGCTGAACTCTCAACAATCTTGCACTGGAAAGGGGGGACGCAGTGGATGAAGAAGATGTAGACGCAGTGGCTGCGACTGCACACGATGAGTCCACCAGTGAGTCCGAGGATGAGCACGTACAGGGAAATGCTGAGGGGGTGGACGCTGACCTGGTCATACTCCAGGGAGACAGGGACACCTGGGAGGCTTTAATCCAATGGATCTTTAGCTAGCACACCGCAGATGGACCTCCAGGACAAGCCTGGGCTGTAGGTTTGATACTCGACACCTAAGTGCAAAATTTGCCAGGTTAGGAACAGTCACTAAGGCCTTGTTAATAAAGCTGAATGTCCAACCAAACACTCATTGCAGTTTTGGAAACCATACAGATGCAGAAGAAAAGAGATAACCCTCAGCCATGGTGACATATCTCAATTTATTCTGTCAAGCAAACCAACTTATTCCAAAAAAAAGAGGGTAGTGTTACCAAACAAAACAAATCATAAAGACCTCATCTCAGGCCAACACAAAAGCACCAGTAGTGTGCCTAAGGTGTCTTATGCTTTCATTTCCAGGTGCTATGCCTTGGTGCTACCCCATCGCTGGGAGTGGCTTGTGAGCCAGCCCGCGGACTCTGCTGTCCTGTTGGCCTCGATGACCTTGATGGTTGTCCTCTGGCCCGTGGAGCCTGTGCTGGGCCCGCCTGGGAGGGAGCTGCCAGTTCAACAGCTGGCATCTCCCCAGTCATCGCAGCCTCACCAGATGCTACGTTCACTGGGAGAGAGGTGGAGGAGCTGCCGCCCTCATCCGGAGCACCCTGAGAGGTGCCCGCAGAGACGACAGGAAGCTGCTGTGCCATGAGGTCACTTAGGACCTCCCTGCTCACCATGGATGGATGGGCACCGAGCTGGGCAAGTTGATGCCCAAATCATCTCCTACACTGGCACTGACCAGCTGAGGTCAGTGTCGATGTGAGGGCTTGCTGCTCTGACCACATCCCCAGGAAGCCCTGATGGGTCGCCTGGAGGAGACTCTCTATGAGAGTCGTCACTCTCTCCATTGAGGACGCATGGTGCTCGGACATGAGGCTCATTGCTTCGGCGATCGTCCATGTAGACTCCTCCACCACGGAGACCAAGCCAAGGATAGCCTCATGTATCTTGCCCAGATGGTCCCACACACCCGGCCACATTTCCTGTCCCTGTTGCATCGCGGACAACTCCAGAGGCACATCATCAGGCACCAACTGAGCATGTGCCTGGTCCCCTGCCATCCTCCGACTGCTGGCTCCATGGGCACTCTCTGTCTCTGCCAGTTCCTCCAGCGACTGTGAAGTGCCCTCACCACTGTGCCCCGGGACACTAGCCGATGTTCGAATTCCCATCGAGGTGCTAGTATCTATGCTGGTTCCTGCCTCGTAGAAATGGTGTGACACTTCAGGGCCCTCAGCTGTGAGAGGAGGCATCTGCTGCTCCTCCTCCCAGCCCTGCTCCCTTGATGCAGAAAGGAAGAACAAGGGCAGTGGATCAGTTAACACGGAGACAATGTCAAAGTGCATCCCTGTCCCCCGGATCATTATGTGCTCATCATTCCATAACCAATGGTCAAACCATGTTGCAGAATTAAATCAGTTAACATTCAGCAGTGCTTTGGCTGTTGGGGAGAACAATGCTGACCTCACTGTTGGGCATAAATACCTGCCCGTGGCACCCCAGCCTCAGTGACACCAGTGGACCTTGGCGCATGGCAAGGCCTCTCCAGATCCAGGGCCTCCTGCTCGAAGCAGCTAAGAATGGCGATCTGCGCCTGGCTGCCGCCAGTCCTCACACACTCTGCCACGTTATGAGCATTCTTCTCCTGAAAATGAGAGACGAGCATTGATTAGTGGAAATTGCACATGGACTCTCTTCAAGCACGGCCCACCCCAACCAGAGTGGGACATATCAGGGCTCCAGTGCTTCCTCACCCCACTGCTGCCGAACACTCACACAAAGATGTTAGGCCTGCTCCCCACCCCCCCACCCCCTGCTTGGCCACATGCTGCCTACACCACATTAGGCACCACACAGTATATCCTTCCATAGCAAGGAGGTGCAAACACATGGAGTGCAGAAGGCAGCAGATGGTTCATTGCCATGCCACCTTGAAGCTCCCCTCCCAGCATCTCATCACCCTGACTTGGACATGTTCTGGAGTTCAAACACAGCACCCAGGTGCAGCTCCTCCAGGTTGCCCCCAAACCAATCATGTGGGACTCAGCATAATACATGCTGCGGGGGCAGAACCCATCCCTTCATCACCCTCTCAGGGTGACCTCAGCATGGGCAGAATCTGCTTGCCCACCCAGCAAAGGACAAATGCCATCAATGATTCAATGCAGTCACTACACTCAGACTTGGGCGGTGGGGGAGTTGCAGGAGGGTAAGCTGACCTGCTGGGTTAAATGCCCAATGCCAACATGGTACTCACCCCGCCAGAGCGCAACAAGTCGTTGAAGCACTTGCGATACTGGATCCAGGTGCGCCGCACCACGTCACAGGAGCTCACCACCTCCTCCCAGGCATGTTTCATCATGTTGGGGGACCTCCTACTCCCATCCTGGGGAACCAACACCTCTTGCTGTGCTGCCACCTCCTCAAGGAGGGCAAAAAGGCAGTCATCCAAAAAACGAGGGGCACACTGGCCCCCCACCCTACCCTCCGGCCTCGCCTGCTCCGTTGGCCTACCCTCTGGACTGGAGCCCTTCCACTTGACATTGTGAGCAGCCTTGCAAAGGCTGCTGGGTCGTCAGTGGACCCAGCGGACAGTGCACTCCCGCTGCCGCCCGCCCACTCCCGCTATCCTCGGGAGTCGGGCATTATGCTGGGTGGGCCCTAACTGGCCTGCCCGTGTAAAATGGTGGCGCGGACCCGATTGCGGGCAGCGATCAGGTCTGTGTCCGCCTACACCCACTCCTGCTCCGCCCCCCCGACAAACAGAAAATTCAGCCCATGATGTTATTTTGTTAAGGATAAAATTCCAAACCCCGACCAGGAATTTCATAAAGGGAATGTGCTTTTTTTTCTAGCAGGTTAGACGTTTATTGAGCACTGGGCATATGTTTGAGTCTCTGTGCAGGGATAAGAGAATCTCCAGTGAGATAAATGTTGATTCCTTGATCGGACCTTTCCAGGAAGGTCATCCATGCAGGAACAACACAGGAAATCATAGGCCCTAAATTTACAGTAAGTTGGCTTGGGGCTATAAAGGGCCAAGGAGATAAATAGGAGCATAGGGTGGCATAGGAGTATGAGGTGGGTGGAAGGGCATTGGGTAGCATAGGGGTATTAGGGGCCATTAGCAGGTGGGTAGAGGTCCAAAGGGTGGCACAGGGGGTTTGAGGGGCCATTGCAGGTGGGTAGAGGGGTATAGGATAGCATGAGGGGAATGAGGTGGGTGGGGGGGAGATAAGGCAACATAGGGGTATTAGAGGACAAAAGCGGGTGGGTAGGGGTCCATAGGGTGGCCTAGGGTATTTGAGGGGCCATGGAAGTGGTTTGAGAGCATGAGGTGTCATAGGCTAGTATGGATGGGGCCTGGGGAGTGTGTGGGGGTGTGAGCGGTGAGGGTTGGAGGGCTGTTTTTTTGTTTTAGCCATTTTTTGAATAACTTTAACAAAGTGCCAGGCACCAAGGCAGGCCTTCTGTCCGGTTGCCTCTGCTCCCTACAGCCTCCGCGCTCATTCCGGGGGCGATGGGCCCAACCTCTTGTCTAACCTGCCTCTCCGGATGGAAAATCTGATCATCCGAGTCTCTTTTTCTCAGGTTGGGTTTTGCGGGGCTGGGAAATGTCTTGATTCTGTGCATCCAACCCGGGGGTGGGAATCCAGGCCTGTGTGTGATTGCATATGTGCATGCTCACATGTATGGCTGAATATTTAAAATCTAATGACAGGCATGTTTGTCACTGCCAATCAAGAAAAAAAAGTAGAAGGGTATGTTTTGAATTTTTTTATGATGTAATGGTAAGGAGCTGCATTTGCCTAGTCAAATGAACCTACTCTTAGTGGTGGAGTAATTGCATCCAAGACTTTGCCAGTTTAATGACATTATGAACCCATTCTCCCCTGAGGTATAGTAGAGATTTCTCCCCTCTTGTCAACCAGTCTTTTTAAATGTGAATTCAGGGAGATTCATATCTGGGTTTGATCATCAACACTTTAGACTTTGCAAGTGCAAAATCCGGATTAATCTGAACCCTCTCTTCAGATTCATGGACGATAGCACTAGGCTAACGATAACAAAAATCCTTTTTTGGCTGGCATCAACTCGAAGGTTCTACATTGGTTCATCATGAAAGGAAATGAATATGAATGATCTTGTGTGGTGTGCTGTCTTTGGGCCAAGATATTTCCCAGAAGACAGTGCATGTGTGGAAAGCAAGCCTGCCCTTCACAGCAGCCATGCTAATAGAAATGAATGGGTCATTTGGCATTGGAGAACAAGTAACTTAGCATTTGCACTGAACAATTCTTGCCAGACTGTGCATATTGAAGGGGTAGACAGGAGCTCCTTTCAACGGTGATTAATGGGTTTTTCAAGTGTACTGCTCCCTAGTTATGAGGAGGGTGACCTGGTCAGAGGACGACTTTATGAAGCCATAAAAAATATATGTCAGGCCTGACTTTCTAATGTCACACAAAACAGTAAAAATGGCAGGGTAATAAGGCTGTTTTCTTAGCTCTAAATAGCTTTGTGACTACAATTTCGCACTTCTGTGCTTATCTGACAATCGTATCTACAGAGAACCATTTTGCAGCTTTTTCCTTTTAATGATTTTGGAAGGCATGCATTTCCAACTGAATGCACTGTATTTGGTAATAGTGGCTGTACATTTGCTTGCATAACTATAGACTGATGGTTATGACTCCTAAAGGCAAAATTTACAGTCTTCCCTCGAATCTCAAAGTTGCTGCATTCAGGTTATCAGATCATTCAGTTGTTTTAATGTTGAACTCTTATATTTCTGTTATTTGCATTGCTCAATTCAAATGATAAAAGAATTCAATTTTCAGTGCCAAACATGACGGAGTTATCAGGACCAAGCTGTATTTCTGGAATATTGCTTTTGCATTAATAAAATTAGCACACTAGAATAAAATCAGCGCATAGAATAATACATATTTGTTGTATTACTACAGTAAGGCTTATTGCTTCAACAGGAAAAGGTATGAATATTCTGTAAGGGTATGACTGACACTGTGATATGACCTGATAGTAAAAGGGACATGAGAACGTAAAAAGAAAGGGTTTTATTTATTCATGAGAGTAATTAGGTCGTACTCTCTAACAAGTAGTCTGTGTGCTTCCAGGGACCTCCCAGACCAGAAGTGACTCGTTGTAATGTTTTATTGAAGCGCAAAATCCTCCAGTTAATTTTCTTGGAACGCGGGTTTTCCTTGCACTTCTTTATTCAATTCAAAACTACAAGCTAAACATCAGAAACTGTCAATATACTGTACATTGGGAAGTGGCCTCAAGGAATATTAAAAGATACATAGAAATCATGCTGCAGGGGCAATGAGAAATAATTTATAATTTCACAAGTGAGCAACAGTCTGTTTCACAAAATGGAATAAAAGTATTTTACCACCCACAGCAGCGCTTTCTATTTATAAAACATATCCTACAATTAAATAGTTTTATTATTAATTGGCATCTTATTTAATTTTAATTTTATTTTAATGAGTATTATTATGAGAACACTTTTCTATTTTCATTATGCACTGTATGCTGCCTCCCTCTCGAAATGATTGGCCACCATTTTGAAAATCCTCCACTTAGAGATTGGATCTCAGTTTCAAATCCAGTTTATCCCCAGCCTTATGGAATTTTAGCTTTACAAATCAATGAAAAAAAAAGCAAACCAATTTATAATGGACCACAGTGCAAAAGGAAGAGCCATTTTTAGCACTTCAATTCAATGGTAGCCATAAATGTGACATTACTGGGATTAAAAAAAAACTGGATGTAGCAGAGAAGTACCATTTTAGCCGGTAGACAGTCTCCCTTTGAGGACAATTCACTACAGCTGAGGGAACACAGAAGTGAGGAAATCAAACTGTCTGTGGTAGAAACATTCAAGCCTCCTTGCCTGAAATACTTCACCCAAGAGGTATGGACAAGAAACCATCCCTTGGTTTTCCTTTGCAATTTTTCCCTCCAACTTTTTCATCTTCTTTCCTGTTGGTGGTGCAGGGCGTCACTTTTCAATCATTCAGAAAAGTCTCGGCAAGCTGTTAAACTATGTGGGCACTTGGCTATTCAAGTCATCCTTATCCTACATCTACACATGCAGTCAATTCACAGCAATCAGAAGCAGCACACCTGGCTGATTTCCTCCTCCCTAGCCCAATGATTATGAGGCCATTGCACCACCCAGACTGATATCCTGACTGAGACCACCTAATTCAGCACAAAACAGGGATTGAACCAAGGACCTGATCTCTGTGGCTCAGTTGCAGTACATTTCCCAACTGCACCATCTTGGGGGAGGAAGGTGGTTGGGGTGGTGTGGGGCTGTCTACGTAATTTACATTCCATAGCAGGGAAACCACAAAAGTTTTATGAGTAAATACATTCATGCATAGGTACATTTGCTATTCAATTATCTCCACATTTAAAATTGAAATAAATCCTCCAAGGATCTTTCAATTCTGCACTGAACTGTAACCAAAAGCCATTTTTTTTCAAGTCTGGTACAGTTTCAGTCCTTGACCTCAATTACCTCTTGAGATGCTCTCTTGGATGCAAAGTCTCATCCCCACCACTTTTGCTACAATACCAGGTTTGACCTTCTCTGACTGCTACACTGTGAAGTCTCTGCTTCATTATCCACTGCTACTGCTCTGATCTCTTTTCCTGACATTTCCTAGTGCTCTGGCTAACATGTATATAATATCAAATGCCAGCCTGGGTTCCGGTATGCCCCAGTGTTGGCCTGGAAGTGCTGGTTAATGGAACGGCGTGTTTGTGATGTGTCCACAGACAACCAGATGACTAGATTGCTGTATAACCCAGTCACCATTGCTGCTGGTTATAATCAAATTGCCAACTCATCCTTGTTTTGAGGATCCAATATATATTTCATGTGGCATAGTTCTAGTAGGTTTTTTTTCATATGCTTTCTGAGATAATGATTTCATTTTTTCAAGCTACATAGAATTGTGTCAGAATGAGCTAGACATTTTTAGCATTGATGACTTTTCTGGTTTCTAATCTGTGGCATGTTCGGTGGAAAATATGTGCTGCAGGAGGGGATGTGTGACCCAAGATGTTGCATTCTACTCTTTAAAGTGATAAGTAAATGGATGTCTGTCATAACAAAGGATGAAAGACCAAATGAAGGAATTAATGAATGAATAAGTAAACAGGAACAAAAAACATTAATCAAATGTAAAGCAATAAAATGAGATAGGACCTTGCATCCACTCACTATGGACTAAAGTACAGGATACATCGAAGATTAAGGATTTGTACCTATATTGATGTTATTATTCTGCTGCACCATAACAGACTGCATCTTCACTTTAAAAAATAATAATCTGTACTTAAGAGTCTTACCAGCATGGTAACTGTTGCTTAAATTGTCACTCAGTAAATGGAACTTTAATGCTAAATACCCTTATTTGTAGTTATGTTTTAAATGGTTACTTTCAATTAATGGGATTGATGCATAACATCAACATTTCTCAACCACTTATCAGATCTCAATCTGACTGCATTTCACCAGTGATAACTCCCTGATTTCTGTTTTTTATGGGGCTAATACTGTTGATCTTTTCCTTCATCTGTAACTGGACTGTCAGCACTAAGCCTTCAGGAGGTTTGAGCTGTTTTGAAACCTCTGGGGCATAACAGCAAAAGATCTGCTAATGCTCAGCAATATTGCTGTGATGTATCCTTGACCCAAAAGTGATCTATTTTGCTGTAGCCATTAAATTTTTAATGGTCTGATGATATTTTGCACATGGACTTCAGAGACAATCTGCCCAGCTAGGAACCCAAGGTACCTTGAGGAGTATATTAAAACAATCGAGAATAAAGCAGAATGTCCGGGAACCTGATGGGTTTTGCAAACCTGCCAAGTTTCACTATTTAGGAGTCAGACTCATTGTTTCCCTGTGTCCCGCTCTTTGAAAATAAATGCATCTTTATATATTCCAATGGACTTGTAATCCATCTCCTCCTTTGTGCTTATAAAACCTCACTCCTAGTAACGTGCCAAGGTTGGCAGCTATGGGTTTGTTGACTTTAATACAAAGTTCATTCCGGGGTCAAGCACTTACAGTTGGTTCAATGAGCATTAGGGATGTCTAAAACTCCAGGCCAGAAATTGGAGCTAATTTAAATTTAGATGGTTCAATCGTACTAGATCAAAGCTAGGCGTTGCTCATTTCTGGCTCAGTTTATTTTTAAATGGCAGTTATTCACTTCTTAACCTCACCAGCTGGAAAATTGCTTTTGCTTACAAAACTCTTACAAAACTGTATGCAGTACATCAATCAGTTAACATCATGGTATTCACGGTCTCGGGAGTACCTTTAAATCTTATTTATTTATAAACAATTATTTCTGTCATGAATTAAGGATTGTATTTCTCTAACTAATTTTGTCATTTTTCTACATTAAGTGCAGACTAATTAATCCTTCCAGGCTGGTGAGCAAGAATTTCGAAGCAGAAATTGAAAGCCAATCAAATTTGGCAAGTTTGGATTGAAAGATGTGTCACGACGTTCAGGTAGGGATGGCCTAGCTTTTTGCAGTTGTAGTGATGGCGAAACTGTCAACCTTTGCTGTCATTATTCCCTGAAAGCAACGGCAACATCTGGAGTCCACACATGGGCAGTTAAACATGGAAATCTAAAAGATGCTGTTAGTAATTCTACACTCCTCCATTGGGTGTGCTGTTGAAGCCCTGAAGGCAGTGATCAGTTAGAAATCATTGAACTGATGAGAACTTGCCCTTTTATGCCATTTTACACTATTAATCTCGCAGTAAAAAACCCTTGAAAAAGTTATACCTTTTTGAACAAAATGTAGCTAGGGTTGTAGCAGCATACCACATTCACAATTACTGTTGAGAAGCTCCTCTGGCCCTGACATCACTGCTGCTGGAGGCCTAGAGATCCCCTTGACTTGGCACCAAATTCAAACTGATGTCTAGAAAGGGGAAATTCGTGCCTTAGAGATTGCTGGATCTTTCTGGGCAACTCTCTATGAGATCAACAGTAAGCAGCATTGCTTCACCACTCACCATGACATCAGGATCACTATCTCCCTCAGGCCACAAAAGCAGCCTGTTATATTTGAAAGCCAATCAAATTTGGCAAGTATGGATTGAAAGATGTGTCACGACGTTCAGGTAGGGATGGCCTAGCTTTTTGCAGTTGTAGTGATGGCGAAACTGTCAACCTTTGCTGTCATTATTCCCTGAAAGCAACGGCAACATCTGGAGTCCACACATGGGCAGTTAAACATGGAAATCTAAAAGATGCTGTTAGTAATTCTACACTCCTCCATTGGGTGTGCTGTTGAAGCCCTGAAGGCAGTGATCAGTTAGAAATCATTGAAAAACCTGTTATATTTCACCCCAAACTGGAAGAAATCCATTTGGATCATGGACCCCTCTTTACCTTTTCCAGCTGTTAGCTGTGGTTCAGTTAGTAGCACTTTTGCCTCTGAGCCAGAAGGTTATGGGTTCAAACTCCAGCTCAGCAATTTAAGCATAAAAATCTAAGCTGACACATCTGTGCAGTGCTGAGAATGTGCTGCACTGTTGAAGGTGTCATCTTTCAGATGTTAAACTGCGTCCCATCTGCTCCCTCAGGTGGATAAAAAAAATCCTAAGGCACTGCTTTGAAGAAGAACCAGGGACTTATTTCTGTGGGAGCTTACTTTGTGCAAATTGGCTGCCTCGTTTCCTATGTTACAATAGCGAATACACTTCAAAAGTGTATTTTGAATTGGCTTTAAAGAATTTTGGGAGGTTGTGAAATACATTATACAAATGCAAGTCTTTCTTTTTTATGCTGCTATCCCATGGAGATGGCTCCTACGTATTCAACCCAAAAAGCCAAAATGTTCCTCTCTGCTTGGCATCTATTAAAAGGAATGCTTGTCTCAGCTCCTCTGAACAGCAGCCAGTCAGAGAGGAACCTGCTACATGTTCCATCTAAGAGAACTCCTTCTGAGTGGAAAGCGTAAGAGAAATGGATCTTGCCAAACTTATTTCAGGTGTTGCAGAAACTTAGTTACATCTCATGGAGGGACCTATTTAACTTTGTTTTTCACCATGTTCTCCCTCCTTTCCTTTTCCTCTCTTCTTCTGAAGGTGCTGACTCTTGCTGGGGTGGGGCGTGCACCACAGACAACCTGATCCCATTCTTACTCAATGTCCAGAAATATTCAGCTTTCAGCAGCTGTCATTGAATAGTGATTAAGAGCAGGAGTCCTGGCACAGGAGCCAAGAGCACCACACCTTACTTCTGCCCCTAGCTGAGATCAGCTAACTCATTGCAGATTAGTAATCTCCTTTAACATGCTTTAGGGAGTCATGCCGAAAGCACGTTCCCCTGGAGTGAAATCTTTCTTCGATTCTGAAATGCAAAAGCTGAATTTGATCCAATACTTTGTTTCTCCATGGGAATGTTGTTTTCAAAAACACACCACATGAGATATGTCCTGCACTTCACTCATAGTGGGGGTCAGTGTTTGATCAGTACAACCTCAGGTGATTGGTACTTTTTATTATTTTAAACTCAGCCTCAATGGCTAGGTCATTGTATTAATGTCTCTCTGCGTCTGTAAATACAGATTGTGCGTGAAACATAGTGTGGGGGAAAATTACTGGGGAAACTTTAAGCTGTAAAATTATGCTGAATGTGTTAGCATGGCCTGTCAGAGTGTAGCAATCTGAAGCATCTGACTTGCTTTTTCTCCAGCAGAATATTTCTGGAGTATGTAAATGTAACGTGGCTCAGTGAAGTATTAGCTTTTTTTGTTAAAAATATTGGGGACCTTCAAAATAAATTCTTCAATGTCCATAAGTCTCAAATGTCAAGAAAACGTATTGAATATGTTAGCTTGACAATTTTTTTTTCTAGAAATATGCATAATTTATAGACATTTTAGAGAAATCAGTAGCTCAATCTGTTTGCCAACCCAACTAGAGCCTGGTTCCAAACCGAAAAGGATCAGAAAAATATCACACATTTATTCCCAATTTCAGTGTAATACCCTAATATATTTATCCTGTATAACCTAAAGTTTGTCTATTTACTGTTACTGTTACAGTTACTGGAACATCTCAGCAGGTCTGGCAGTACCTGTGGAGAGAGAAACAGAATTAAAGTTTCGGGTCCAATATGACTTTGCTTCATAGCTCTGGAGCAGTCACACTGGACTCAAAATGTTAACTCTGTTTCTCTCTCCGCAGATGCTGCTAGACCTCGAGTTTTTCCAGCATTTTCTGTTTTTATTTCAAATTTCCAGCATCCGCTGCATTTTGCTTTATTTTACTGTTACAGCTACTGCTTCTCTTGTCCCCCTCACCTTCATCGCCGTCTGCATCTGGGATGGGCAGGCATGCGAGATTTCTGCCAAAAAAACTTTCCCGATTCAGCCACCGTCAGATTGTAGCTGGCTGCTTTTGTGTCCTTCCCTTTCGGGAGATGGTCTCCTCCCAATGCCTGTCATGGGGGCGACTGGCTGAAACACAGACTTCAGTCAGTTAAAGCACGTACACCAGTGCTCCAGCGAACACAGCCACGGGCACTTCGACATGATTTCGATGTGAAATATAATCCAGCTGACATTATGGCCTGGATTTCTCATCCCAGGAGGCGGTTTGCGGGAATCAGGTAAATTCCTGACCAGCCGACCTGGGAAGAAGTTCAGAGACAGCCACAGCGGCGGCCAGGTGCCAAGCTTGGCTATTTGAAAGGCCTGCCTCAGTGCTGTGGGACTTCATCCTAGTTAAAATAAAAACAGCAAGGCCCTCATTCATCACTTGCCCTCACCCCCAACACACTCCCCCCACCCCATCCATGCCACGTCATACCCCCCACCCACCCGCTATGGACCCTCATGAATTTCTGAAACTCTGTGCTGGTAAAGGCTGTACTGTCATCAGAAAGGACGATTTCATGTAGGCCATGTATGCTAAAACAGTGACGCAGCTTCTCGATAGTTGCACTCGATGTTGGTGATTTGACTTCGTGTACATCCATCCATTTAGAATGTGCATCTACAATCAACAAAAACATGGTATCTAAGAATGGTCCAACATAATCGATATATAGTTTAACCCAGGGTTGACCAGGCCATTCCCATGGATGCAGGGGAGCTGAAACAGGCAACTTCTCTTGTTGCTGACAATGGAGACAGTACTTGACTAAAAAATCATAATAAGTAGGAGCAGAAGTAGGCCATTCGGCCCATCGAGTCTGCTCCGCCATTTACCGAGATCATGGCTGATCTTATAATCCTCAATTCCACTTTCCTGCCTTTTCTCCATAACCCTTGGTTCCCCTACTGATTAAAAATCTGTCTATCTCAGCCTTGAATATACTTAATGATTCAAACTCTATAGTCCTCTTTGGTAATGAATTACGCAGCTTCACTACCCTCGGAGAGAAGAATTTCCAGCTCATCTCTGCCTTAAATAGGCAACCCCTTACTCTGAGATCATGCCCCCTGGTCCTAAATTCTCCCACAAAGGGAAACAACCTCTCAGCATCTATCCTGTCAAGCCCCCTAAGAATCTTATATGTTTCAATAAGGTCGCCTCTCATTCTTCTAAACTCCAATGAGTACAGGCCCAACCTACTCAACCTCTTCTCATAAGAAAATCCCTCTATACCTGGAATCAACCTAGTGAACCTTGTCTGGACTGCCTTCAGTGCCAGTATATCTTTCCTTAGATAAGGGGACCAAAACTGGACTATGCTTTCAATGTCACTGTCAATGCCTGACCACCAGACATAGCTTCGCACAAACATTTTCATCTTTGATATGCCTGGTTGCGCACTGTGAAACTCTGTCAAGAGTGGTTCTCAACCTTGTGATGGGACGACAACTCTTAATCCCCACCACTATTTCCCATCTTGACAGCTTAACTCTGTGTTTCTGTCATGGAATAGTCTCAAACCTTCAGGTACAGGTGAATTTGACCATCCTTGCAAAACAACGTCCCTGACTTTCTACAATATTGGATCTCTGTTTGTCCAATTTCTAATTTGCTTTGCACAAACAGGTGAGGAATCCAAGAAATTCAGTAATAGCACAACTTCTTATGGAATAGAAGCATGCACAATGCTATCTGGTAATGGTGGACGACTGAGTGCGTCTGCATTTGCGATGTGTAAATCAGAGCGGTACAGAAAAGTATACTCATACGCAGTTAATATCAGAGCCCAATGTTGTATTCTTGCTGATGCTATTGGCAGAATGGCCTTATCCCCACTGAATAAATCCATTAATGGTTTATGGTCCGACACAATGGTGAAATGTTGTCCATGTCGGTTCTTGTGGAATTTCTTCACGCTGAATATCACTGACAAACCTTCCTTTTCTAGCTGGGAATAACCCTTCTCAGCTGTGGAGGGGGTTCTCGAGACATAGCCAATGGGCATTTCTGGTCCATCTTCCATTCTATGTAATAACATGGCTCCTACACCATAAGGAGAGACATCACATGTTAATCTCAACTATTTCGATGGGTTAAAGTGTACCAATAAACATGACAAATGCAACAGTTTCTTTACTTTCACATAGGCTTCTTCCTGTGGTGAATTCCACAACCAATGGTGATTCCTTTTTAACAACAAGTGTGATGGTGCTAACACAGTTGATAAGTTTGGCAAGAAGTGTCTATAGTAATTGATCATAACTAGGAAGGACTTGAGTTTGGTTACATTGGATGGTGAGGGTGCATCTTTTATTGCCTGAACTTTCTCTTCTACTGGATGCAAACCCATAGAGTCCACCCTGTGACTCAGGTGAGTAACTTCTGGTGTTTGAAATGTACATTTTTCCTACTTTAACCATATGCTGGCTTCCATGAACCTTCTCACCACCCACTCCAGGTTGGCCAAGTGTTCGATCTCGGTTGTCCCTGTGAACAGAACATCATCTAAGTATATTACCACTCGGCGAAGTCCTTGCAAAAGACTCTCCATTGTTCTCTAGAAGATAGTGCATGCAGATGATACTCCACAGGGTAGGTGGGTGTATTGATAAAGACCCTTGTGTGTGTTAATAGTCATGTAACTTTTTTGAGTACAAACACGCTTCCATCTGTTCCTATTCAGATGAAATTACATTGTTTCATAATTTGCCATGGTGAGATTTGAACTCTTGATCTTGGGGTTACAAGCCCAGTACCATAACCACTTGGCTATTCAGGCCAAGCCTTAATAGTCATGTATTCTCTCAACATACTATCCAGATCTAATTGTTGGTAGGTGTGGCTCATATTCAATTTTGTATAGGTCTTGCCTCCAGCTGGCTTTGCATATAAGTCATCTGTCCTTGAAATGGGGTGCTTGTCTAGTTTTGCTGCCAATCTGGCAATCTATCATCCCCACAAATGTTTGGTCAGGTTTAACCACTATAGAACTATGAGTGCTGCTCATTCTGAGAATTGGACAAGTTGGATGATGCCCAGCTTTTCTAACCAGCACAGTTCTGCATCCACCTTCTCCTTCAATAAGGCACAGACCTGTTGTCCCCTGAGGATCCACATATATCTTGGCTTGCAGGCCTTTTGACTTCCCTAATTCATCCTGAAATACCTCGTATTTCCTTAACAGTTCAGGAACTCCTCCTGTTTTGAGGTGAAATATTTCAGAGCAGTTGAGCTTGATTTTCTGTATCCAACCTCGCCCCAAAAGACTGGGCCCTTCTCCTTTCACTACTATCACAGGCATCTGAGCTGTCTCAAAAACAAAAATCACTGGAAAAACTCAGCAGGTCTGACAGCATCTGTGGAGAGGAAGTCAGAGTTAACGTTTCGAGTCCGTGTGACTCTTCATCAGGACTGAAGAGAAATAGAAATGAGGTGAAATATAAGCTGTTAACAGCTGGGCTGTCTGTTGCCTGTAAGACACTGGTACTGTGGTGATGCCCTTTACCTGAATAGATTCCCCAGTGTTTGTCTTTCATTTGGCAGTTGTCCGCTGTTTACTGGATTTCTACCTTCATTAAGGTATTTGAAAGTGTGCTCTCCCACCACAGTGGTTGAGGCACCTGTATCCACCTCTATTATTGCGGCTTCTCACTAACTTGGATTGTGACAGTGACAGGTTTGGTTTTTACAGTGGTTATGTTATACTGGAATAAATGTTGGTGTTGGCCTATCAGTGCCGGCAGCTTCAGATTCTGCTGTGTTTTTTAATTCAATCATGTTGGTTTGCTGCTTTACGAGCTGTTTCGACTTTGCCCCGTACTGCCTTACTATGTGACCGCTCTTATGGCAATAATGGCATTCTGCCTCTTTAAATTTATAGGTGTCCGGTCTGTGGTCACCTCCACATCTATAACAACTTAATTTTGGAATCGCTGCTGAAGTGTTTCTATGAGGCCTTTTCAAGTTTCGAACAGCGGACGTTGCCTCTTGCTTTGATGCTGTGGGTCTGGTTTTTGTGCCATGTTCGGTGGCAGATTCCCACCCCACATGAAGAACAGCGTCATGTTATATGTGTTGCAAAGCCAGCGAGGCTCTCGCAGTGCTTTCCGTGGTGAGCGAGATTTCTAGGGTGGGCTTAAAGTTGATGTTGACCTCAACGAGTAAACGGCGCTGAATGGCGTAGACCCAAACTCCACAAATGAATCGGCCCTGCAGCATATCATTTAACATGTTCCTGAAGTTGCAGTGTTCTCTCAACTGCTTTAAGTTCACTACATAGGTTATGATGGACTCTCCCGGGGCCCTAACACCAATCTGCATTATTATGGATGGCTTCGGTTGGAAATGCATTTTTACGAGGTCCACCAATTCATTATAGGACTTAGAATTGGGTATGCTCAGGGCTGTCAGGTTGCGAATGAGATTGTATGTCTTACTGCCACATACACTCAAAAGGTTGGCTTTCTGCTTTTCCTCCACGGTAATTTCATTCACTAAGAAATAAAAACCAAGGTGCTCTACATACTGGCTTCAGTCTTCCATTGTCGCATCATAAGGATCGATTCTGCTGAAGAGTGGCATGACTGGTGAGTAGTCTTTTCTTTTTCTAAAGATTCAATGCACTCACGGTAACAAGGCAAGGTGCAGCATCGGAGCTATTTTACCCTCGTTGCCAAATATAATGACTTGACGGACCGGACAAGAAACTTTATTACAGAGAGCTTTTCAGGTCCTACATGCTCACTCAGGACTCTGGTGAGGGAGCCCCACCAGATTGCCCACGCTTAGGGCTCATTGGTTAGAGCCTCCCAGAACATCACATGACACCTGATAGCCAGCAGGAGAGGCTATACCTTCAGTTACTACACACCCAATGCTCCTCATGACTTGGGAGATGTTTAAAAAGCAGAGGCTGTCTCTGATTCCAAGATTCCAGACACCATTCCAAGGCCTCCAATTTTTCGGGAGTGCACTCCTAGCTACTGTTCTGGATATGGTATAGGAACGGCAACAGTTTTTTAAAAACTGGGGCAGTGGCTGTCAATCTGATGTTGGACCCTAACTCTTCTAAATCTCTAAATCACAGATTGATGTTTCACTGATCTACTGAAGTCATATTTTAAGTGTCCCACATGGATTATGAGCTGCTTAGTGAGGTGGGAGGTCTTTCCTGATTAAGACCTCTTTTAAATTGTCTATCCGTCTTTCACTGCATATTTCTCTACAATTCTGATAAGATGATGCACAGAATTGTTCTTAAACCAGCTGTTAAACAGAAAGCTGTGGTTTCAGCAATTATCTACATTTTTCTCTGGTCCAAGTTAAATTAGGACTACATCAGAAATAGCTATTGAGCCCAAAACAAGGTGTCTATTGTTAGATGTGATTAAGTGATTGGGCAACACTTGCGGAACAATCCTGAGTGTGCTAATAGCTACACTAACAACTAATTTAAGATGATCAGTCAAGCTTGTAACGTAGCTCATTTACACTTGCTAGAAATGACATACATTCATATGCAGGGACACATTCACTGCAAACAAAAGGAATATTTCCAAGCTTGCACCTTTTCTGAATTAACTGGGAGCTTGTGAAGCCTATAGTTCCCCTTTGCTTTCTCCATGGCAATGCCTCAACCAATCAGAGTTGACTTGTCAATCAAGCAGCACCCCTTTTATCCTGCAGTATGAATTGTTATGATTATTTGAAATTTGGCATTCTTGTTTTGTCCTGATGAGTGCAGGACAAAAAGCTTCAGCAACATGTTTCTCTTATCAGCAATATTGAGCTTTAGCTTGAGATATTGTGGATTGATGGAAACGAATGGTGCTGGCTTTATAGCTCAATTTTTTACAGTCACTTTTACTATCTCAACTAATACATCATAAAAAGTAACTCAGAATATAACACAGATTCAGAGGTTGAACTTTTTCATGCTTGAATAATCCATCCCACATATATACTTACCTATAGTATCTATAGTGTATTTAAGACCGAGATAGATAGGTTCTTGATTGGTAAGGGAATCAAAGGTTACGGGGAGAAGGCGGGAGAATGGGGTTGAGAAACTTATCAGCCATGATTGAATAGCGCAGCAGACTCAATGGGCTGAATGGCCTAATTTATGCTCCTATGTCTTATGGTCTTGTGGTCTTATGGTCTTTGTCCTCCCTGTCTTCTTAGCACTGTAAAGAGAGTTGAATTAGGACAGGTTGTTCTACAAATTTAGACACGCAGTGCCCATTTTTTGGGTGCTAACTGGCATACTAAGCCAGGCAGGCAGCAATCACGCACATATTCTGGCTGGAAATGTCCCGCCTGCTATATTGGTTTAGGATAATAAATACTGTAGGTGCTTAGCCCTTTACATATGAACATAAGGTGTTTAACATCTGCTTGAGACCCCCACTTCAAGATAGGTTTGCCATGAACAACCAGTTCAGGCCTTGGGGCTGCCTGCTACCAAAAAGGTAAGTTTTTCAAATTTGCTGACCCAAATATAGAGCAGGTGTGTCCCTCCTGAACCCACATTCAAAAAGTGCAGGCTGCTGCTCCCCCTCGATCACCGCTGCTTCCCTGACCCAACCTCCCAATCTCTTCCCAAGGGGCTTAATAGCTCCTGACCCCCAGCCTCTGATCTTTCCCCAGGGCGCAAGGGCTCCAGATCTTCCCTTGTAAGTCTGTCTATAAGCAAATGGCCATCTTTCAGTACCAAAATTGTTTGCAAAGGTGTGAATCCACTGCAGTTTTAGAATAAGCATGCCTTTGGAGAGCTTGATAAGTGAAAATATGTTGAAAAAGAACTTTATGAATGGTTTATTATTCCAACAGTAAAACAACTAAATCACATGGTAATTTAAATTGAACTATAATTTGGGAGCTGTGATACTTTTTAAAATACACTGTTCATGACAGTGACCATAATGGAGTTCAGGCATTCATGGATGATCTAATTATATCTAAAGCTGTTTTATAGCTTTGTATAAACTACAGCTCATGCCTTACAGATAATGTCCCAGACACCACCATCGCCATCCCTGGGAATGCCCTGTCACACCGGCAGGACAGACCCAGCAGAGGTGGCAGCAAAGTGGTATATGTCAAGACAGAGTCGCCCTGGGAGTCCTTAACATTGACTCCAGACCCCATGAAGTTTCACGGCATCAGGTCAAACATGGGCAAGGAAACCTCCTGCTGATTACCATGTACTGCTCCCCCCTCCACCGATGAATCAGTACTCCTCGATGTTGAACACTACTTGGAGGAAGCACTGAGGATGGCAAGGGCACAGAATGTACTCTGGGTGGGGGATTTCAATGTCCATCACTAATTGTGGCTTGGTAGCACCACTACTGACTGACATAGCTGCTAGACTGGGTCTGCGGCAGGTGGTAGGGAGCCAACAAGAGGGAAAAACATACTTGACCTCATCCTCACCAATCTGCCTGCCGCACATGCATCTGTCCATGACAGTATCGGTAGGAATGACCACCGCACAGTCCTTGTGGAGACAAAATCTCACCTTCACATTGAGGATACTCTCCATCGTATTGTGTGGCACTACCACCATGCTAAATGGGATAGATTTTGAACAGATCTAGCAACTCAAAACTGGCATCCATGAGGCGCTGTGGGTCAACAGCAGCAGCAGAATTGTACTCAAACACAATCCGGGCCTCATGGCCCGGCAGAGCCCCCACTCTACCATTACCACCAAGCCAGGGGATCAACCCTGGTTCAATGAAGAGTGCAGGAGGGCATACCAGGAGCAGCACCAGGCATATCTAAAAATGAGGTGTCAACCTGGTGAAGCTAAAACACAGGACTACTTGCACACCAAACAATGTAAGCAATGCGATAGATGGAGCTAAGCGATCCCATAACCAAAAGATCAGATTTAAGCTCTGCAGTCCTGCCACATCCAGCTGTGAACGGTGGTGGACAATTAAACAACTCACTGGAGGAGGAGGATCCACAAATATCCACAACTATCTAAAACTGCAGTGGATTCACATCTTTGCAAATAATTTTGGTACTGAAAGATGGCCATTTGCTTATTGACAGGCTTACAAGGGAAGATCTGGAGCCCTTGCACCCTGGGGAAAGATCAGAGCTGGGGGTCAGGAACTATTAAGCCCCTTGGGAAGGGACTGGGAGGTTGGGTCAGGGAAGTGGCGGTGGTTGTAGGGGAGCAGCAGCCTGCAGTTCAATGTTGGGGGAGCCCAGCACATCAGCGCAAAAGATAAGGCTGAAGCATTTGGAATAATCTTCAGCCAGATGTGCCAAGTGGATGATCCATCTCAGCCTCTTCCAGAGATCCCCAGCATCACAGATGCCAGTCTTCAGCCAATTCAGTTCACTCTACGTGATATCAAGAAATGGCTGAAGGCACTGGATACTGCAAAGGCTATGGGCCCTGACAACATTCCGGCAATGGTACTGAAGGCTTTTGCTCCAGAACTTGCCGCACCCCTAGCCAAGCTGTTCCGGTACAGCTACAACATGAGCATCTGCCTGGCAATGTGGAAAATTGCCTGGGTGTGTCCAGTACACAAAAAACAGGACAAATCCAACCAGCCCAATTATTGCCCCAGCTGTCTACTCTCAATCATCAGTAAAGTAATGGAAAGGGTCATCAACATTGCTATCAAGTGGCACTTGATTAAAAATAACCTGCTCGCTAACGCTCAGTTTGGGTTCTGCCAGGATCACTCAGCTCCTGACCTCATTGTAACCCTGGTTCAAACATGGACAAAACAATTGAATGCCAGAGGAGAGGTGAGGGGGACTACCCTTGACATCAAGGCAGCATTTGACTGAATGTGACATCAAGCAGCCCTAGCAAAACTGGAGTCAATGGGAATCAGGGGGAATACTCTCCTCTGCTAGGAGTCATACCTAGCACAAGGGAAGATGGTTGTTGTTGTGGGAGGTCAATCATCTCAGTTCCAGGACATCACTGCAGGACTTCTTCAGGATAGTGTCCAAGGCCCAGCCATCTTCAGCTGCTTCATCAATGACTTTCCTTCCATCATAAGATCAGAAGTGGGGATGTTCGCTGATGATTGCACAATGTTCAGCACAGTTTGCGACACCTCAGATACTGAAGCAGTCCACGTCCAAATGCAGAAAATCCTAAACAATATCCAGGTTTGGGTTGACAAGTGGCAAGTAACATTTGTGCCACACAAGTGCCAAGCAATGACCATCTCAAAGAAGAGAGAATCTAACCATTACCCCTTGACATTCAATGGCGTTACAATCGAAGAATCCCCAAATAGCAACATCCTGGGGGTTACTATTGACCAGAAACTGAACTGGGCTAGCCATATAAATAATTTGACTACAAGAGAAGATCAAAGGTGAGAAATACTGCAGCGAGTAACTCATCTCCTGACTCCCCAAAGCCTGTCCACCATCTACAAGGCACAAGCCAGGAGTGTGATGGAATATTCTCCACTTGCCTGGATAAATGCAGCTCCAACAACACTCAAGAAGCTTGACATCATCCAGGACACAGCAACCTGCTTGATTGGCACCCCACCCACAAACATTCACTCCCTCTACCGCTGATGCACAGTGGCAGCAGTGTGTACCATCTACAAGATGTACTACAGCAACTCACCAAGGCTCCTTCGACAGCAACTTCCAAACTCACAAGTGCTACCATCTAGAAGGGCAAGGGCAGCAGATGAATGGGAACACCACCACCTGGAAGTTCCCCTCCAAGTCACACACCATCCTGACTTGGAAATATATTGACATTTCTTCACCGTTGCTGGGTCAAAATCCTGGAACTCCCTTCCTAACAGCGCTGTGGGTGTACCTACACCACATGGACTGCAGAAGTTCGATAAGGCAGTTCACCACCTCCTTCTCAAGGGCAATTAGGGATGGGCAATAAATGCTGGCTTAGCCAATGATGCCCACATCCCACGAATGAATAAAGAAAAACGCTGTTGCATTTGACATTCAAAAGTGTACCATTGATTTTTTTTTTAAATCATCTATTTTAATAATGTTAGAAATATTATAATATAAGGGCCAATCTTAAATAAGTGTTTCCATTAGTTACTTATGGGGTCTAACCATACTTGGATCTTTTAACCATAAGTGATTCACTTGCATGACATGTCCAGCAGATCTCTTTCTCTGGGATGCTGTTATTGAAAAGACCATGGGCTGTGTGCACTAAGAGTTTAGGTTAAACATCCATAAAGCCACACTCTAGGCCAGTTGGTGGTGTGCTGCAGTTCACACAGGAAGGCTGAGTTGCTGGGACAGCATGCACTTTTTTAACATGCATTTTGTAGTCTGGAGTTATGGCTAATGATGGTAGAGGCTCCAACAATTTTTCCATCATGTGGCCAAACAGGAATCTTTCCCATTCTTACCACCTGTCATTGGCATGTGAGGATGGATTTACAGGTTGATTCTCAACCTGCTTGGCTGTGTTATAGAGAGGCAGAGAAGTACAGGGAGGGTATATCAGGGCTTGGGGCTAAGGCAATTTAAGGTTCAGCCATCAAGTCCGAGAACGGGACTCAAACCTGGAGCTTCTGTGTCAGAGGCAGGGACACCAAACACTGCTCCACAAGATCACCTCCTAGGCCAGTTACCGCTGACAGTACGGGGGATTGATATTTAAGACTAGAATGAAAGCTGACCCCAGTTCTCTTAAACAGTAGGCAGCCAAATACATCATCCAAGAGATCAAATAAAGCATTTTCATTTATATTGCATATTTCAGACCCTCACCCTGCAGGGAAACAGCAGCCAATCTGTAAACAGCAAAGTCCCACAAACAACAATGAGATAAATAACAGTTAAACTGTGTTTTTTCAGTGTCAGCTAGGATATTGAGATAATTTCATGCTTTTCTTTTAATAGTGTCCACTGTTGCTAAATTATCAGATTGCTTATTTGACATCCAATATTGGATGAGCAGAAATTTCCTCCAATTAACTATTGGAAAGACCGAAGCTGTTATTTTTTTCAGTCACTGCTCCAAACTCCGTCCCTAAACGTCAACTCTATCCCTTTCCGGGCAATAGTCTGAAATTAAACCAATCTGTTCACAACCTTCGTTCACATTTGATCCCAAGATGAGCTTCCAACATCATATTTACACCATCAGTAAGATCACCTATCCACCTCTGTAATATCACCTTACTTTGCTATTTCTCAGATCATCTGCTGCTGAAACCCTCATTCTTTCTTTCATTACCTCCTAGACTCAACTATTCCAATGCACCCCTGGCTGACCTCCCACATTCTACCCTTGGTCATCCAAAAAAAGTCATGCTGCCCATGTCTTAGCTTGCAGCAAGACCTGTCCCCTATTGCCACGGCTGTGCTCGCTGACCTACATTGGCTCCCAGTCAAGCAGCATCTTGACTTTAAAATTCCTACCCTTGTTTTCAAATTCCTCCATGACATTGCTCCTCCTCATCTCTGTAATCTCCTCCAGCAATGTAGCCGTCAGAGGTATCTGTGCTCCTCTAACTCTGGTGTCTTGTGAATTCCTAATTATAATTGCTTCACCATTAGTGTCTGAACCTTAAGTTGCTTTGGCCCCAAGTCCTGGTATACTCTCACCGCACCTCTCCATCTCTCTATTTTGCTTTCCTCCTATAAGATGCTCCTTAAAACCCATCTCTTGACCAACCTTTTGCTCACCTAACCTAATATCTCCTGACATGGCTTGGTGTCATACTTTGTTTTCAACCCTGTAATATGAGACCAGAGGTAGAGGTAACCGAACCAGTTGAGTTTTGTAACAATCAGATTGCTTTCATAGTAGTTTTGTTTGGTACAAGCCCACAAAGTGATAAGCAAAGAGGTGAAAGGTTATTGGGGATAGGTGGGAATGTGGTGTTAAGATAATGTTCCTGTGAAGCACCTTGTTAATGATGCTATATACATATGTATAAGTTGTTATTGCTGTATCATGGGGTCTGTTACATCCACTGGAATAGGTTGATACAGCCTTGGTATAACAACACATCCAAAAGACAGCACCCCAGACAATGCAGCACCACCCACAGCCTGGATTATGTGCTCAACTCTTGGAGTGAGGGTTGAAAACCATGACTGTCAGAATCAGACACGTGTGGTACCAATGAGTCAAGCTAATGCTTAATATTTCATCAACAGAAAGGCATGACAGTCTCCCTTACATGATTTTGGAGCCAACAAAGTGCAAAATAAAATCTATCAGATGTTCCTGTCTGATGAACCAATGGTAAATTCATTGGGTCTGATATTAAGTGGATTATGGCACTAGGCTAGAAATCAGGACAAATCATGACGCTGGATCCAGTAAACCTGATACTTTGTGGGCTTGTACCAAACAAAACTACTATGAAAGCAATCTGATTGTTACAAAACTCAACTGGTTCGGTTACCTCTACCTCTGGTCCCATGTTACAGGGTTGAAGCTTAATACACTTTACATTATTGATAAGCAAAGAGGTGAAAGGTTATTGGGGATAAGTGGGAATGTGGTGTTAGGGTTACAATCAGATCAGCCATGATCTTATTAAATGACTGTACTCCTAATTCATATGTTAGTGTGCCCCCTTATGTTGCTTAACAAGTTACTCTTACTCAGATATAAAAATATTACAGAAGAATCCCATTTCCTCACTGTAGCTCAGGATAAGCAATAAATTGAGCCATGCCAGCCACTGGGCACATTCCATGAACATTTTATTTTACAAAGCTTCCTTTTTTTACTCAATACAGTAGGGGAAATGTTGAGTCCATTTCTACAATCTTCTACCAATAGGCTTAGATAATGTAGTTACATGAGTTATACTGTTAAACACGGCACGTGTAGGAATGAAATACAAGAGCTTTAAATGATCGTTTATGACTTATGATAGCCTAGTTAGCAAATAGGAGCTAATTAAATTTTTCTTCCAAATACTTCTCATCCTGTATAGGTCAAATGTGTGCATCTTCTACACCTGGAGATGAGTAGCTATAGTTAACTTTCAATATAACACTGATATAATGCTGAAAAAGGAAGCATGTCGAAACTTTTCATTTTGCATTCATCAGGAGACTTCATGGGAATGTACAAGGTGTCACCATGGAGAAATGTGTCTACCAATCACCATTCACTTGCCAACCCATCAGCACTCTCTTCTCATACAGTATAAATTGTGATTTCGCTCTTATATTGGTATTTTTGTGAAGTGTCCTGGTGAGTGCAAGACAAAAAGCTTCGACATGTCTCTTTTTCAGCAATACTCAAATTCTGTACTACCAAACGACCTTTTAAAATAACATATCCTCAAAATAAATTATATTTGTTGAATTTTCCCAGTCCCACGGAGATAGCTATTATATGATGTTGTGTGTGCCTGCATGCCACTGTAATGTAAAGGTGCTCAGCAGAGCAAGGGTTAATATGGGACTGGAGAATAGCCCTACCCATAGTATGATGTATAGAGCCACATGGTAATAGACAGAGTATAGTTTAGAAAAAAATATTCTGCAACCAGCTTGCATGGAGGTAACAGCACCATGCATGACAGTAACCTGGGATCTGTAAATAGTAAAAGGTTACCAATAAAGGGTTCATGTTTAACTATACAAGTCTGAAGGTCTCTTCATTGAGACATATAAAGAACTCATATTACAACAATAAGTTTGGAGGAAGTACCAGGAATAAAATGAGATTCTTGTGCTGGGGTAGCTCCTACATACTATCCTGCCTCTGAATCATCTTACTGGAGGTGGATCTGACTGGAACAGGTTACCTGCCTGGCAGTGGCAGGTAGTTAATTAGGCTCAATTAAGTCTCCAGTTGGGATCAAGTTGGTTATGGTGTCAGGATCTTCCCGATGGTGGACAGGCACCCCAGTGAGGCAAACATCCTAATGAGGTGTTCACTGGCAAAAGCCTTAGTAAAAGCCTTAGCCTAGCACCAGAATCTCAACAGGAATGGTTTGAGATAAATTGGTGAAGATGAAGGAAACTTGCACCAAAAGAGCTGAAGGCCATTGAATGAGGGCAGCGTGTTCATTTGCTTTGGGTAACATAGTGATCAACGTTCTAGAACTGTCCCTTCAATCAATTCAAAAAGAAAGTATAAGAATTGCTCTCAAAGTTCTAGCCTTTCTTTTTCTACTTCCTTGAATGATAGGAAGGCTGGGATTGGAATTTTCCATTCTCAGGAATGGATCTAAGTCCTTGCCCTAAAGGAATATGTGGTATTTTCAAAGATCATCTAGCCCAGTTGTTGCCTGAAGATGGCCTTCCAGTGGCAGACCTAGGGGCCAATGAGGCCTCCTTTAATCCTGATCTCCTTCCCTGAGCCATGAGTGTCCATCTTGAGGCATCCTTGCAATCTCCCACTTAAATCAACATTAGCCGTCTCTCCCAATAGAGATGTTGATGTTCTGGTGCTAGGCAAAGGCTTTCAATGAGGTTTTTTGGTAGTGAACACCTCATTAGGAAGCTTGATAAGGGCACATACAGTCAGGTCCTTCATGTTTGACCCATTTGTAGTTCTTTATTCACCAAGGAAAATGTTTTTGCAAAGCTCCACCCACCCAAACTAGAAGAAGTTTGGAAGTGCAGTGTGGCTATCTAGCAACTGGCCCAGGAGCAAAGCATTCTGAAACTTTCCTGCTGCTTTCAATGGCAGGCTAACTCTATCCAATTTCTGTCTGTGACTCAATAGCAGCATAGGTAGGGTTCATGCCTCATATAGAGATATCTGTCCATCTATGTCTCTGATATATGTTTATATAAAGAGTTGTGTAGGATTGAGTAGGATTGAATGTAATTATGGATACTAGCTGTGGCTCAATATGTCACCTCTCAAGTCCCACTCTAGTGGACTTGAGCACATAAATCAAGGCTCAGTACTGAGGGAACATTGCACTGTCAGAAGTGCCATCTTTCAGATGCAATGTTAAACTCAGGCTCCATCTGCCTGGTTAGGTGACTGTAAAAGATCCCATGGCACCATTTTGAAGAAGAGCAGGTGAGTTCTCCCCAGTTCTTTCAGGTCCAACCCTGACATTGTCATCAAACCTGCTGACAAAGGTGGTGCTGTTGTTGTCTGGCGCACTGATCTCTACCTCGCAGAGGCTGAGAGTCAACTCACAGACACTTCCTCCTACCTCTCCCTGGACCATGACCCCACCACTGAACATCAAGCCATTGTTTCCAGGACTGTCACTGACCTCATCTCCTCTGGAGATCTTCCTTCCACAGCTTCCAACCTGATAGTCGCCCAACCTCGGACGGCCCACTTCTACCTCCTACCCAAAATCCACAAACAGGACTGTCCCGACAGACCAATCATGTTAGCCTGTTCCTGCCCTATGGAACGCATTTCTCGCTATCTTGACTCCCTTCTCTCTCCCCTTGTCCAGTCCCTTCCCACCTACATCCGTGATTCCTCTGACACCCTACATCACATCAACAATTTCCAGTTCCCTGGCCCCAACCGCTTCCTCTTCACCATGGACGTCCAATCCCTCTACACCTCCATCCCCCACCGGGATGGTCTGGTGGCTCTCCGCTTCTTCCTTGAACAGAGGCCCGAACAATCCCCATCCACCACTACTCTCCTCAGTCTGGCTGAACTTGTTTTCACACTGAACAATTTCTCCTTTAACTCCTCTCACTTCCTCCAAATAAAAGGTGTGGCTATGGGTACCCTTATGGGTCCCAGTTATGCCTGTCTCTTTATGGGGTATGTGGAACATTCCTTGTTCCAGTCCTACTCCGGCCCCCTCCCACAACTCTTTCTCTGGTACATCGATGATTGCTTCAGAACTGCTTCACGCTCTCGTCAGGACCTGGAAAAATTTATTAATTTTGCTTCCAATTTCCACCCATCCATCATTTTCACGTGGTCCATCTCTGACACTTCCCTTCCCTTCCTTGACCTCTCTGTCTCAATTTCTGGTGATAGACTGTCCACCAATATCCATTACAAGCCTACCGACTCCCACAGCTACCTCACCTACAGCTCCTCACACCCCGCTTCCTGTAAGGACTCCATCCCATTCTCTCAGTTCCTTCGCCTCCATCGCATCTGTTCTGATGATGCCACTTTCAAAAATGGTTCCTCTGACATGTCCTCCTTCTTCCTTAACCGAGGTTTTCCACCCACGGTGGTTGACAGGGCCCTCAACCGTGTCTGGCCCATCTCCCGCACATCCGCCCTCATGCCTTCTCCTCCCTCCCAGAAACATGATAGGGTGCCCCTTGTTCTCACTTATCACCCCACCAGCCTCCGCATTCAAAGGATCATCCTCTGCCATTTCTGCCAACTCCAGCATGATGTCACCACCAAACACATCTTCCCTTCACCCCCCGGCGGCATTCCGTAGGGATCATTCCCTCCGGGACACCCTGGTCCACTCCTCCATCACCCCATACTCCTCAATCCCCTCCCATGGCACCTTCCCATGCAACCGCAGAAGATGCAAAACCTGCCCCTTCACTTCCCCTCTCCTCACCGTCCAAGGGCCCAAACATTCTTTTCAAGTGAAGCAGCATTTCACTTGCATTTCCCTCAACTTAGTCTGCTGCATTCATTGCTCTCAATGCGGTTTCCTCTACACTGGAGAGACCAAACGCAGACTGGGTGACCGCCTTGCAGAACACCTTCGGTCTGTCTGCAAACATTACCCAGAACTCCCTGTTGCTTGCCATTTCAACACACCACCCTGCTCTCATGCCCACATGTCCGTCCTTGGCTTGCTGCATTGTTCCAGTGAAGCTCAACGCAAACTGGAAGAACAGCAGCTCATCTTCCGACTAGGCACTCTACAGCCTTCCGGGCTGAATATTGAGTTCAACAATTTTAGATCATGAACTCTCTCCTCCATTCCCACCCCCTTTCCGTTTTTTCCCCCTCCTTTTTTTTTCCAATAATTTATATAGATTTTTTCTTTTCCCACCTATTTCCATTATTTTTAAATGTATTTCCATCCATTGTTTTATCTCTACCTTTTAGCCTTTTTAGATTCCTTCACCCCATCCCACCCCCACTAGGGCTATCTGTACCTTGCTTGTCCTGCTTTCTACCCTTAATTAGCACATTCCTTTAGATAATATCACCACCTTCAACACCTCTTTGTCCTTTTGTCTGTGACATCTTTTAGTTATCTCCACCTATCACTGGCCCTCTATCCAGCTCTTCTTGTCCCACCCCCCCCTTAAACCAGCTTATATTTCACCTTTTTTCTATTTTTACTTAGTTCTGTTGAAGGGTCATGAGGTTTCGAAACGTCAACTGTGCTCTTCTCCACCGATGCTGCCAGACCTGCTGAGTTTTTCCAGGTATTTTTGTTTTTGTTTTTGTTTTGGATTTCCAGCATCCGCAGTTCTTTGCTTTTATATCTGAGTTCTCCCCAGTGTCCGGTTAATATTTTTCCCTCAACCAACATCCCAAAAAAGCAGATTATCTCATCATTATTACATGGTTGTCTGTGGGCAAATTAGCTGCCACCCTTCCTATGTTACAACAGTGACTAACCCCGGCCCCCTGATTACACCCCTGCTAACCAGTGACTAACCCCCACCAACACAACCTTCATTGGCTGTAAAGCACTTTGAGATGTTCAGTGTTCATAAGAAATGCCATATAAATGCAAATCATTTTTTATACTGTGATTGGGTCAAATGAGCTATTTTGAGGTTTTAATTTTTACGTAATTTTATATAAATACAATTCCATGCACTTTTATCAAATAGTGACCACCAAAGATGCATTGCAATGGCTAAATATTCCTAAATAATCTTTAAATTTCTTCTTTTATTGATGTTTATTACCAAATAATATCAACTGTCTTTAGAATCTGTTGTGTTCATAACTTCTTTGCTGGATAGGGATTACAAATTCTACCCCTAATGGCCCAGATCTTCCAATCAGGATTGGAAACCCTAATTCTGACCCTGATCAGACAAACAATTGCACACTTACCTTCCTCCAAATTTTCTGAATGATCTTCTAATGGCAGCTTCTGCACATCTGACTCAGGGCAGCAAACCTCAGAGGGAGCAGCGCAGGGAATCTGTGCAGAAGCCAAGTCCCTTTTTACAACACTAGCTGCCACATTCTAGCTACAGAGAAAATGTGTCAGGTAAATAGGTAAGGTGGTAGGGTGGGTAAGGTAAGTGGTGAGGGGGTAGGATGGGTAAGGGAGTAGCATGGGTATGTTAAGTGGGTAAGGGGATAGGGTGGGTTAAGTAAGAGGGTAAGGGGGTTGGGGTAGCAGGTGGTGGGGTGGCAGGTGGGTGAGGTGGTAGGTATGAGGTAGGTCGGGGGTAGTTGGGTTCGAGTTGGGACTAGTTGTCAGGTCAAGGGCTAGTCAGGTTGTGTCGGGTGCTAGTCAGGTTGGGTCAGGGAAGGGTAGTCGGGGGTCAGCAGGGGTGTAATCAGGCAGTCAGTGGTTGAGAGGGAATTCAGGGGTTCAGTATGAGTGATAGGGATGTGGGGGTGTTGGCAGTTGTATGGTTACCCAGGAGTGCAATCACACCAACGTGAGTGGACAATCCAGCTGCGGGGGGTGGGGGGGGGTGGGGGATGAGTCTGGTAGGCTGGCCTTATAATGATATGCAGATGTATTACAATGAGGTTCCCGACACCCGATGGCAGAAAATGCAGCCCACCATTGACGGGCTGATCGGATGATCACAAACTGGTTTCACAACATCATGAAAACGCTTTTTGGCCTTCTCGCCATATTGTCCACTCACCCCACCGAGCACGCCCGACGACAGGGGGCATGGACAATTCCACCCTAGGTCTTTTTCTAACATTTTCTGGGTAAGCAAGTTGGAACTGAGTCTCCGGCTCTAACTCAGACTTCAAGACTTTTTCAGAGGGTCCCGGCGAGCAGGGGAATTGCCCATCAGAAGTTCAAACTTCGTGGACAACCCCCTCATAGTACTTGCAGTGGGCCCAAAGATTGGAAGATCTGGGCTATTGGATCCTCTTGATAAACACGGAGATGGATCACATTAGTAATATCACATAATTTATTAGACGGTATTCAGTAAAGATTAATCTATATTGATATTTGTTCTGCACATGACAAAGTAACACTAAATGGTACATAAACCCAGGACAGTTGATGTACAACTCCCATGTGCTTTTATGCCAAGTGTGTTGTAAGTAAATTAATTGATTGTTTAACAGAAAAGACTAATTATTTAATTAGGATGGTTAACCACACACATTTATTTTATACTGAACAAAACAAGTTAAATCCCTGGCAGGTCTACAGTAACAACTCAAAATAGCACAATCAAAACTTTTAAAAAATGAGCTCATGTTCACTTTTTGGAAGAGCTGCGTGGTTGAAAATAATGGGTAGCAAAATAATTTAAAAGCTAAACTGGACAGGAGCATTTCTGGACTATTGGCAGACTTTAGAATTTGGACACATAATCCTAATGTTGGCTTTTGTTGTTCTAATAAATTGAAAATACCTGCCTATTTAAACAAAATGGTCAGACGAGTGTGCAAGAAAGGGAAAGGAAGAACTTGCATTTATGTGGTGCCAATTATTATGTTCTCAGGATGTCCTGAAGGGCTTTTCAGTCTTTGCGATGAAGCACAGCTACTGCTGTTATGTAGGTAACAGTCCAAAATATTAAGTTCAAAAGGACAACTGGATCATAATTTTCCAATAAGCGGGAATAAGGAGCAATGTTACTAATTGCAATAACCTGGTAGCAGTAAAAATTTTAACAGACTTTTAATTTTCCAATTCCTTGAAGGTTAGTACCAAACGGGGAAGGGATTTGCAGGTAAGTCAGTTTTCTTATAAAGCTGCCATCTGATTGTCACTTTTGGTTACCTGGTAGAGTTAAAAGTGATCCCAACTCCTTATTAAATTAATTAATTATTTTGGATACCAGCCTAACCAAAAAGGTAAGAGCTCCAGCTAATTTTCTTAATTGTTCTCTGATTGTAACCCAAAAATTACTATATTTATTGAAGTAAATTGCCCAATTTGTCATGATGGGAGAGTTGAATGCATTGTTGGTAGCCCTGTACTATAACCAGTACATTGTTGCACTCTATTAGAGCTGCTGAGGACTTACAGGTAATGTCCCTAGTGATAGGTAAGGCTGGTTCTGGTTCATTCGGTTTACACAATTTTAAGTCAAAGTGGGGTACTGGGTTTTCTGTTCACTGAACTTGAAACATAATGTGAAGTAAAAACAAACAACCTGTGCTACTCCAGGTCTATTGTCCACTCTTGGTGACTGTTCAAAATGGCTTCAGCAGGCCATAATGGAGAGTTTACATACCTAACTCTTATACTCAAGGAGAAAATAGATGATGAGGGTACCAGTGATTCCTTTTAGTATCACCGGCCAAAGGAAAACTGTCAGCCTCTTTTACAGTCATGACACTCATAAATCTGATAAATACTCCAGCATGTGAACCATCTTTCTGCTGGGCTGCTTCATTCTCACTAACGTTCATAAATGAATGCTTCATAGAAGCCTGGTGCCAGGAATAGCATTACACCTGCCTCCCAAAATGGTTGCTTTGTCTAAGTCTCATCATGGCTGCTTGTCAACCTGTTTTATATTCAAAGTTGGAAACGAGCTTAACCATGCCTCAACTGAAGTGCTAAGCGGAATATCTTGCATTGACGCTGTATTACACATTGAGGGGGAGCCATGAATTAGACTGTCGGCTCACCTGTAAGTGCCCCTCCACTGGTAACCTTGGAGCTGTACTGATAACTGGTCTCGAAGGCCATCACTCAACTCACCCTATCAATTCTTTCAAAATAGTCTATTATGGAGAAAATCAAAGATGGAAATATTGGGGAATAAATAAAAAGAAACAAATTAACAGTGAGATTCCATACCAAAACTCACAATAGTAATAAATAGACATTGCTGCATCAGAGCTGCAAAAGAAATATGCTGAAAGGGTTAAACACTGGTGAAATGTGAAGGCTGTATGTTTCTGTCTCCTAGAGTCTAATCAATCATTGGCTTTCATGAGCTGCTGAGATTTAAAAACAGCTGTAATCTGCGGTCATTGTCGAAGGAGTAGATTGTTTGCCAAACTATTACCATAACTGTCAGCCGAAATCAGAAAAATAATCTCATCTCGCTGGACAGATGCGTTTCCTGCATTATTGATACGGCCAGCTAGAGGTAATAGAGAAATATAAAGCACAGTTCTATTTACAAAAGTAGATTGTCTGAGTCCTTGAGAGTGTGTGAGGGGACAGGCGGTGACAGGAAGTGAGACATATTCATCTCAGAAATTTCCTGTGAGGTCTTGTGACCTGAGAAGTCCACTCATGCAATTATTTTCCAGCAATTTACTGCATATCAAGTCCCGATTTTCATCCTTTCTTGCCAATTCTTCTCTACCATTTTTCTACCTTTCATTCCACAGCCACCTCCCGACTCAACCTTTTCCTCATCTGAAAGTGCTGCTGGGGTTTAGGTCCAAACCTCCATTACCATAGCCAAATATCCATTTGCCGTGTTTGAACCTTACCAATGAGTGCCGCAGTCCTATCCCCATGTTACATCCGCCCACAATGCTTCCAGCTGGGGTGGCGGGTAACACATGATAGCAATTAGTAACAAAGCCCCTGGACAATCTTTCTTCTCTAGTGTCAGTTCATTGAGCCTGGTCACTCACATAACCCAGAGATCGAACCTGGGCACCTCCACTCCCCCCTACCCCCACCCCTCTTAAGGCTACTCTTCACAAATATAACGCCTCTTCCTCCTCAGATCAAATCTAGTTCGTTGTGGGCAGGAAATGTTTGGATCATGTTCGCGGCCACAACATGATATAAAGTCAAATCCAACGGAGGGCACTCTGGGTAAAATTCCTTTTTTTTTAAATCACAAACAGGGGGAAGGCCTGTTTTCCAAAATTAATTGCCTACAAAACAATATGAAATGTGTGGCTTGGGAACTGTAATTTTGGTGAGTGCAGTTTTTTTTTTTAGTGGCTTCTTAATTGCAGTGAAACATGGGCATCTTTCCATTTTCCTTTTGCTGAAAAGAATTTTGCCACACGGTATGTGTGTAACATATAGTGCGTGGTTAATTCATTACAGCTGCTGTGAACCAGTGAACAAGTGTTTGCATCTGCCGCAGATGTAATGTGAATTAAACAACTCTTTTCCATTAACAGATAAGAACTGCATGTGACAAATGCTCTGCACACTGTTTTGTCCCCTTGAGGCTACCATCAAAATATGTTGATAACCCGTTCCCCCCTCCCCCCATCCCTCCCCCATCCTCACAACCTTGCTTGGAGTTTATCTGGCATGCCATACACAGCCCAGGCAGTCTGCAAACACTTTCTGGAATGCTCAGAGTACAACTATCATCATGTAGATACCCATTATCTTGTATTTAATGAAACTTTTAGCATCTTTAAACAGAACGGATTTAAATGGCATCAATGCATAATGTATGAGCCTGAATTATTTTAAATACATCTTTAGAAATGTACAAGACATCAATTGCTGTTGCATTGTAATAGGAAGCTTAACTCTTTTATCTGCCTATTTTGTTTATACTATAGCATTGAATGGATATGTGAAGCTTTGAAGGACATCATAACTCATGGTCTATTTTGACTTGGTTCTTGGTTCTCACAAACTCAACTCTCCCCTTGATTTGGAAAAACTGTTCAGCAGCCTCTGCTATATTTCCTCGTCAAGCAAAACCCCTCCCCAGCCTCACCCTATCCCTGAACGTCCGGCAATCTCTCTATTTTCTCTTTTATCTGCCTGTTCGGTTAGTTCAGGCATGAAGCCATATAATTTTTCTATTGACCCTATTCCCCCTAAACTACTGGCCAACCAACTTTGCTTCCTGGAGAGCAAACTAGTTAAAATTCCTTCTCTCCAGGGATCTTCTCCTCCCCTTCTTTGCCTCTACTGCCAATCTCTTCAAAGAAAATTCACTCGACCTATTTTTCATTGGAAATTTATTCCTCATTCCAAATGTTCCTTTCCTCTCAATGTATTCATATGAAATCACCACAGGGAATTGCTGAGGTGAATAGTATAGCTGAATTTAAGGTGAAGCTAGATAACCATAAGCAGGAGAAAGGAATAGAGGGTTATGATGATAGAGTTAGATGAAGGATAGGAGAAGGTTTGAGTGGAGTGTAAATGGTACATGGATTGGTTGGGCTGAATGGCCTGTTATGTGCTGCATATTGTATATCATTCAACATATTACATTTCCCAGATCCACGACCATCTGTCTTGCAACTCCCTGTTTGAATCTTTCCAATCAGCTTTCCAACCTTCTCACAACGCTGAAACGGCCCTAAACACAGTGGGAAACAACATCTTCTGTGCCTGTGATGATGGTCCATTATCCCTCCTCATTCTCCTTGACATCTTTGCAATCTTTGACATGACTAGTCACACTATCCTTGTCCGTTACTTCTCCCTCACTGTATAGTCAGTGTTTTTCTTTTCCTCGGTTCCACACTCACCTATCTGATCAAAACGGATGAGGTTGAGGATGTCACCAATGGCAGAGCAGCTGTGAGGCATGGCAATGTAGGCAGAGCTGACTTTGTGCAGACCGAATTAATGCCAGATGTGTCCCTGTGCAAAATAAATCCTCATAAGGTCCTCCAATTGCCACCAGCCTGTCGCTGATAATGTACTTCCACCGAAAGAACCTTGTACATTCATTCCTCAATTACTCAAGGAACTGCCAATCCCACACAAGGGAGAGAATCAACATCCATGAGTTTGACTCAGTCACATTCATATGGCCGAAATCCTCACCAGTATAACTATGGGTCTCATCATATTGCAAACACACATGGTAATAGTCATTCACAACCTGGCCCCCTCACATGAATGCCAGTGACTGTAAGTGAAGGACCCATGCCACCAACTTGTCCATAATCAAACCATAGCCATAATACTGAGAGTGACACAAAATAAAACTTAAAACCCTATATGTGCTGATAGGATTGGATGTTGTAGCAGTTATGCAGATAAGGCATCTTGCACATAATGAGCCCACAATTGTGCAACCACAGGCCTGTGAATGAACTTGCATACCATCCATTCTGGACAATAGTCCTGTTTCTGATGTGGGTGCCACCTGTAACATTCCTGGCTTCTGTATACCTCTGTTTACTGCACAAAGCACATCCTGTCACAGCTGGAATGCAAACACTGCCAAAGTAGTGGGAATAGCAGACGACCAATATTACCTGTATGATACATGGCCTCTGGAGCTGCGATGCCTACATCGAGGCCAATGTGTAACACTGCAGTTCAGATGAAGGCCTTGCACCCAGCATGCATGCTTGAGATGCACCTGCTGCCTAGCATCTCCTCACGGAGTCTGATCATTGATCCTGCCTTAAAGTCAAGCTTGGATGGACAATGAAAGATACAAGGATCATCTCAGTGCTTGAGCTTTTGAGTTCTGGAATCTTATGTGATACAGCAGAGAAGGAAGAAGCTCTCCAAAGCATCACAAATCAGGCAATAATCTTGATCCTGCTAACGGCGTGTCAAGATGGATCTCAGTGTGTTGCCCTCGTTATTACTGGTAAGAACCGCCTGCATAATTTTACCATTCTTTTTGAGCTCCTTAGTGTACAAACACACACCGGGTCATGAACAAGTGTAAGTAAATATATCTAAGGAATGCTCAAAAGTGATATATACAGTGTGAAAAGTGTAACCACAGTGAATCCATTAGTGCTCGAGTTCAGATGGTGTTCTGCGCTTCCGCACACTCCCCCATGTTGCCTCAGGGTGAGAGGGAGGCAGGCTGCTCACTTCTCAGTCTAAATAGCAACGAAGAATGTGGTGGCCTGCCTCTTCATGCCGGCACCCTTTGGCGACATCCTTCCAACTGTGGCCTCTGCTATTCTGCATGGGCAACTGTGGTCACTGGCACATGTGGAGCCAACGAGGGCGCTGGTGGAGGAGCTAAGGAGGTGGAGGAAGATGAGGCTGCTGAGGAGATCTCAGTACCTTCACCCTCCTCAGCGACCTGCACAGCCTTAGGTTGGCCTTCAGGTGTGGTTGATGGGGCTGGCTGCTAGTGTGTAGTAGTGGTCCATTTTAGCAACTGCTGTGCTGACAGTGTGTCTGTCCTGTTTAGGGTCTGCAGCTCCTCATGCATTCCATCGATGTCAATGCTAATACCCTGAGTAGACTGATCCAGGCTACTGAAGGAGGTTTGCACCCTTTCCTGGCCGAGGTGCTGCTCTTGCATCCACTCTGAGTGCTGCTGCATGAGTCTCTCCATGAGACTGACCAATCTCTCCTGGTCAGAGCTCATGTGTCTGGAACCCTGGGACAATGTGGAGCCCATGATAATGATGGACTCCTCCATTCGCAGTCCTAAAGTTCTTATTGCCTCAGGGAACTCTGCCAGATGCCCACACATTTTTAATAAATCATTTTTCCCCAATCCCCCCCATTCCCGTATGGAGCCATCTGTCACTTGATTCTTTGTTGTGCTTTCACAGAGCACTGACCCTTGTTCTGCTATTAACACCTTCTGCCTTCTTACCTTTATGACACTATCAGCACCCTCTTAACTCTTTACCACTACCACTAACAGTCCCTTTTGTCTTGTGCCCATGACATCTTTGTCAATCTCTCCTAAACTGTCACCTATCCCTGACCTTCTATTTGCTCTACTTCCTCTTAAACAGTATAAAATCCATCATATTTCTACTTCTCTTCAGCTCTGAAAAATAATCATACGGACTCAAAATGTTAACTCTGTTTCTCTCTCCACAAATGCTGCCTGACTTGCTGAGTTTTACCGGCATTTTCGGTTTTTATTTCAGATTTTAAGCATCTGCAGTATATTGCTTTTGTCCACACATCTGCATCTGATTATCTAAAGACTGTGCCCCAGAGGGCGACTCCCAAGGATCCACATTCCTGCCCACTGGAACATCATCGTGACTTTCCTCTCTCTTCCACAGAATGTGCACGGATATTTCTGACTCTGACAGCTCCTCCTGCATTCTGCTGCTGTGACTTTCACCCTGTGCCACCCACTCTCTCCATGTGCTACATCCCTTTGATGTGCTGGTATCTGAGAGTTGGTGGGCTAGTAAGATATAATGCTGCCTCCTCAAAGATCTCTTCCTCCTTGTCATTCCTGAGGGATGATCTGGCCCAGGGGTTGGGGGTGGGTGGTGATTGCATGTGGAAGGGTTGAGGGCACAGAGCTGGGACCTGCTTGGGGTAAAAAAAGGGGTTATTTAGTTTTTTCCCTTTTCATAGTGAAAGCACGTCTGATGAGTGCCATTGCGTTTAACCATGCTCGCGTTGCCCGTATGACACAGCCCCAACCTTGCACTCCCTTTCACGTAGTGTGAATCCGCTCCATGCTTTCAGTGTTGGTTCGCCAGCAACAATGACAATTCCCCCATAGGGAAAGGCCATGACGGGCCAGGATTCCAGGGTCAGCTAAATGGACAATATTTATAGGCAATGGCAATGATGTTTTCCTCCAGGCTTGGGATGTTTACCATTGATGACCAACCTCTCAAATCAGCTTTTCAGGAATCCTGCATTTTATATGCAGCCAAGTCACCCAACTCCCACCGGGCACACCTCCAACCCCTCACTACTTCCAGGGTCACCCACCCGACCTTCTAATCTACCACGACCCCTCCCCCCAACCCCAGATTGAAAATTGGATGCTTGGGCAGCCATTTTTAAAGGTTGGGTTTGTGGAGCTGGGAATTCCCCGACTCTGCGCACCCAATTCACGGATCAAAATCCAGGCCCCTATATCTGTAACCTCCTCCAGTACTAAAACCCCTGAACATTTTACACCTCTAATCGAGAGAAAATGCCTCTTGTGCATTCCCCTTCACTTTGGACCACACTTGCTAGTGGTGCTTTCAACCTGGACCATTCTCTGGAATTCCCTGTCTGCTGTCTCTCCGCATCAGTCTGTTTCTTCAGGACCTTCCTTAAGACTCAATTCTTTTCTGATGAAACTTTTGGTCAACTCCCTCTTAAATCTCTCCCTTTGGCTCAGCTTCCATTTTATTCTCATGCCTCTTAAGTGCTTTGGAACATTTTTCATGTTCAATGTACTATATAAGTGCAAGCTGCCGTTTGTTGTCTTGAAGGTTTAAAACTGTATTTTGCTTTTACTACTTTCATCTGGTGAATGTTACACACACATGTCGGGTAATGCTCTAGATAAAATGTAGACTGCTATATTTCAAAACTTTTCAATGTGGGGTTTATGTAAATAACCCTTACCTGACCAATTCTTGAAGTGTGTGCCACAGGATTCTGAATTTCCTCTTGTTTTAAAGCCTCTGCTGAAGGAAGACAAGAGTCATTTCCAAATCTGACAAATCTTGCACTCAGACATCTCATAATCCTAGATGGGATGAATAATCAGTTGATGAGTTTTGTCTTGGCGTTGACTGAGATGCCGTTGGGAGGGACGCCCTACTCTTCTTCAAATAGCGCTCTTTCAGATAGGGATCTTTCACATCTGCCCGAAAGACAGAACCTCCAACAATGCAGCAATCCCTATAACTGCAGTAAAGTCATAAGGCGGAATCGTTCGCTCCTGTTTGCACCAGGCGGGTGGGGGTTGTGGGGGGTGGGGTGGGGAATTTGGTGGGAGGAGTAGAAATCAGTTTCATGCCAGTGTGAAATCACAGCAGGATCATCCGATGGTGCCCACCATGGCAGATCACCAATCCCACTGGAGATTGGCGTGAACCGGATTTACATCCCGCTGATGGGACGCAAAGTGAGGCCCGACCAGAATCGCCGCCCCATGCCCGATTCACCATTACACCAGCAGGAAAACACGCCGGGTCAGAACACATCTGGATGAGCAGAACGTGCAGAAGCCGGGACTTACCTTTGGGGACTTGCTCAGGTCACGGACATCCACAGAGAAGAAGATGCTGGAGGTCTACAGCTAACGGACTCTGGAGGGACACGTGCACCGCATGCTGGGTGGATCCTCATGCACATGGCTCCGCTGTGAAGCTGCTCTTGGAGGGTGGGAGGTCTCCACGCAGCAGCTTCGACTTCGCTCAGGCTTTGGACCTTCACAGACTTCACCATGGGCTCGCACCATCCTCCATGGTCTCCACTGATGCTTCGGACCTACTTTGTAAATTCATGTTTTTTGCCATGGGATGGTATGGATGCTTGGCGAAGTTGGGGGTGGAGGGGAGGTGGAGAGGAAGGTCTCGGAGTGAGTAGGAGAGGAATGTGTACTGGGGGGTGGGGGGGGTGGTGAGGTCGGAAGGTGGGGCGAAGATGTCGGGGGTGGGGAATAGGAAATGGGTGACTGGGGTGGGGAGCTCATGAGGAATTTGACCACTACCATCTTTTTGAAATTGCAAGTGAGCAGAGCCTCACATTTGATGGTCATAGGTGCTGCATGAGAGTGTGAACAGTGGGTGGGCAGAGATGCAGGTCAGTTCAGATGGACGACTAAAAGTGAAGTCCTGTTGGTGGCATTGAAAATGCCTGGGACTGTGAGATGGATGTGATGAAGGAAGACTCTGTGTGTGAGGGAGAGAGCTTGCATGAGTCTCCGAACGGTCCTGCTGCGCACACACTTCTCCCTCCAGAATCACCTCTTGCAGCCAGAACGGGTTAGACAACATCGTGGCTGCCTTCCACTGTGTCCAGCAGGCATCAGTAAGTTTGGGGGCTGCTGATACCTTTGCTTTTGGGGCCATCTGTTGCCTGGAGCAGTCCTGGTCTGTAGACATGACGTAGGCTATGCTCTGGTGAGCTTTAAATATGGCACCCTGAGCAAGGAAGCACTGAGGTCATGGCATGGCGGGTAAGTCTGAGCTCACCCACCAGCGATCCAGCATGTTTCCTGTGAATGCATTATTAATAAGGCTAGATGCATCAGGAAGCCATTGTGGCAGGCGGGTAAAACATTACTTTTCACACCTGCTTCCACACTTAGTCCAATTCAGGGACAATTCCGCCTATAGAGTCAAAGTGCAGGATTTTTCACTTCCCTGCCAGCGAGTTTGAAGGGGCTTGTAAAATCCAGCACAAGGCTTTCCCACCACTTATCCATCTGCCTGCCCCTGATCTGTATGAAATTTTACAGTGGGCAGTGGAGTTGTCGGGCAACTTTCCCACCTACGGGCCCTTAACTGGCCAATTAATGGCCACTTGAGGACCTTATCCCACCAATGCCACTATTTTAGTTGTGGCAGGGAGAGGTCCACACCAAGTTTGGAGGTACACCACCCCTCCCCCTCAAAAATATCACATTTAAACCCTCCCCTGCAGTCTCTCAAACCTGGGCCCCCAACCTCCTTCAACCCCCTCGCTGGGGCCCGCCAGTTTGACCCTGGCGAAATCCCCCCCCCCACTTATCTTGGTGTCTGGCTCCATTGACGATCTCCATTGGTGACTGCCTGAGTCCCACCATTGTCCACTACTCCCACCTGGCACTCCTGGGATCACAGAGCTTCCGGCCATCCGATTGGCCAGCAACTCTCCAAGGCGGGACTTCCTGTCCCTGAGTGGGGGAAATCTTGCCTCCAATCTATTAATGGCCACTTGACCATTAAGTGACAGAGGTGCAACTGTTCTTCCCCCAGACGGGGTACCTACCAATTTTCTCGCCAAAAGCGGGGACCACAGCGCCCCATAAAATCTAGCCCATGGAGTTATTACATCACAGATGAAGGCCACTTGGCCCATCGAGTCCTTGCCAGCTCTCTGTCCAGCAATCCAGTCAGACCCATTCCCCTGCTCCATTCCCACAAGTTTATTTGCCTCAAGTGTTCATCCAATTTCCTTTTTAAATCACTAATTGTCTTCACTTCCACCACCATGGTAGGCAGTGAGTCCCAGGCCATTACCTCTCGCTGTGTAAGGAAGTTTCTCCTCACATCAACCTCTGTAAATGTCAACCTAAGTTATGTGCCTCTTTCAGTCATGGGGCTTAAACTCTCAATCTTCTGAAGGAGGTGAGCATGCTGCTAGCCAAGCCAAACTGATGCCAAGGAGAATTTAATCGCTTGAGAGCTCGGTACTTGACTATCCCAAG
Source organism: Carcharodon carcharias (assembly GCF_017639515.1). Lineage (NCBI taxonomy): Eukaryota > Metazoa > Chordata > Chondrichthyes > Lamniformes > Lamnidae > Carcharodon > Carcharodon carcharias. The sequence goes on along the minus strand of NC_054492.1, from coordinate 17,808,166 downwards.
AGATGGTTCTACTTCCAGTTACAACCTTGCAGTGGACGCTTTGAAAGTGAACAGTTTAAAACATAATAATATGGTAGAGAATATTTTAAACGGTATACTGTTTCCAAATGATGCACTTTGCGTTTAAACTCGGACCTGCTCACTCTCCTCTTTTAGCTTTTTCCATTTCTGCTCTCTAGTTGATACTTTGAGGTTTTGAGTGGACTATCAGTGCAGCAGGGTCTGAATTGCTACCAGTTTTAGCAACGTGCAGCTCAAAATAGAATGCCTGCCAATAATTACATAGAATTACATGTCATGTACAGCACAGAAATTGACCATTCAATCCAAGGGGTCTATGCTGGCTTATATCCTACTTATACCTCCTCCAAGCTTACTTCACGTAACCCCATCAACATATCCTTCTTGCGATGTGCCATATAAAAAAAAGCAGCTTTTTTCTCAAATTAAACTAACTGTATTGTTGAGATGGTGCCAGCTGTGATGTATCTAATCCACCACTGGATGAACATTTTATTACTGGTTTAGAAGTGCTTTTGATATGTATTCATGCTGCTACTTCTGTGCTTTTGAAGGAACACCCAAGAGGAATGGCCATGCATACAATCAGGTATGCTTTTCCATCTCTGGTATAGATTAAATACATTTCAGCAAATAATTGGAATAGTCTGAATAGCATCAGCTGCAGTTCATCCAAAAACACAGGCACTTCCAATCTTTGCAGAATAAAATAGGTGACGTTGAGGTTGTCATGAGGAACTCTATGAATATGAATGGTTTTAAAAGGTAACATCTGGGCTCTACTTATTGCATACCTGTAAATGTACCTATTCAATTGGGGGTTGTAACTCCCCACCCTCTCCACAGTGACCAGTTTTAGAAATTGCATGCTTTTTGTGAGAGGATTAAAACATCACAATGTGTGTAACATATTTGGCTGTAATTGCACTGATATAAGTTTACCTTTAAGAATTAGAGTAAGCCATCAGTAGCTGGCTTGGATGGTGTAACAGATGATCTTAGGCTAATGATGATGACATAATTGTCTAATAATTGTTCATTGAATTTCAGTGTAAAAGGATGATGTTAGTCAATTGCATTTTTCTATATATTATACAGTACAATTCACAAACTCAGTACAATTGTAAAGGTGACTTGAGATTGTTCAAAATTGTTATGGAAGATCTGTTTACGTGGAAGCTAGCCTGAGAAGCAATAGCATCCTGTACTTCACACCAACTAACCATTATTCTATGGATAATGGCAATATATTCTTGTTACATATGTCAGGCGTATAGAGGCTACCACAAGGTTTTCTAAAGCAAGATTGCTGGACAAGAAACAATAGCGATGGGGAGCCAGGGAAAGCATATTTATTGGGACCTTCCTCGTTTTGTTCTCCAGTTGGAATAAACGTCCAAGTTAAAGAAAATTGACTGTGATTTGATCTTCTAAGTTCTGGAGGTCTGCACGGAATATGTAAAGAACGAGATATCCCCTGATGTAGAAGAAGATGCTTCTAATTTGGGAACTTGAGCCAGTACATGTGGCTAGACTGTGCCGTTGGTCCTTTATATCAGCACTGACTGAGTCATAATTTACTTTGTGTTGACTCTTACTCATAACAAATAGCTAACTGAAGAGGTTTCACAGCTGATACGATGACATTGAAGGAAAGCGATTTTAATAAAAAAGACATTTTGTGTTTATTTTTTCTTGTAAGACAAATTTTGCAAAAGTAAGCTGATTCATGTAAAATGGTGCGCTTTGAGCTCCATTTCATAAATATATAAACAGTTATCATAAATTTCCATTAGTTCCTACAAAACCGGGACTGTAGTGTGTAATTTTTATTTTTACCCCTACCCATAAATAATGGATAACATTGTCCTTCACCATGCCAAATACTGACATAAATCTAAGTGGGAACTATTTGAGAGCAAATATCCTTAACCTTTATTCTCAATGTTGTCAAGTCACATTCCAAGAATTCAAAACAGGAAATATATTTACAAAAATCTTATGCGAGCTAACTTTTTTTTATGATTTATTTCTGAATCTGTTTGCTTGTGATTTTTAATTTCCATTCACTTTAATTTGAAATTACCTCTTGCATTTTCAGTCAACTCAGGCAGACGTTGATTTGCTCACCAACCATAGTGAAAAACTAGACATGAGTAAAGATTGGTGGGATATTGAGAAAGGTGCCAATCAATAATTCAGATATGCTGATAGGGTAAGGTAGAATAGGTACTTGTCTATAGCATAAATACTGATATAGACCAGTTGGGTCAAGTGGCCTATTTCTGTACTGTCATTTCTGAGTAAATCTATGTATATTTTGGGCCACACTGAGCTTTCTGTGACCTTTGTTAAAAATAAAGTATGTAAATCTGTAACAGTTATAAATTGGACCATTTTTACTTACTCAAGGCCTTGTTAAAGGTCATGAGCAAACACAACATTCCACAAGCTGCAGGGTCATGTGAAAATGGCTTATTTTATTTCAGATCAGTCCTGGACTTGGTGAAGTTAACAAATGGACCATCACACTGGTTGCGAGAGCAATGAATGGTGGAGAGATTTACTGTTTGGATGTAGAGGCCATTGAAAGGGGCTGACCATGAGTACAGAGGATGCAGGAAGGTTCGCAGCTCACAATCACTGCTACCCCAGATGGTGAGTGGCCCACACCAGGCAGCTACCTAAGTGTGGCTGAAAAGCAAGTAGGCTGACCAGGGACGCAGTGGGCGAATTGTGTCACCTGCTTCTATCTGGGGGGGGATAGTCATCACCTGCAAATGTGAACAGCACCAATGTTCTCAATTGTTTTGTCATTCAGGAACCAAAAGCAGATACCAAGGGGGTAATTTCAACTAAACCTGACTGATGGGAATTTGACGGGATTGAGTACATTGTTGGTTATATGGCCCTCTCGATAATTGCTCTCCACTGACTTCAGAGGAATGTGAAATCAGATGGGATGTAAAACTAGTGTTCCATCTGATCCCTTTCAGTTCCCTGAAGGATGGGTGAGGTTAAAACTACCTCCCAAGACTTGACATTTTGAATAGCTTCAACATATCTGGCTGGCTAGCAGGCTAGATGATTTATGTGTGACCAAGAGAAACATTCACACTACTCCAGGCCCTTCAAAATTCTTCTTTTTGAGAAAGAAAACTTTATTCTGGGCTTTTTTTTTTGTAAGTTGCCTGTAGTGGCCTCGTTAAGGACCATTGAGCACAAGAACTGATGGGTGGAAGGTGCATGGTGCCCGCCCTACATATTGGTACCTCAGAACTGCAGTGAGGCCCTAGAATTGTCTGGGATTCTGACTTGCATATTAAAAATAGCCTTCCCCTGAAACAGGCAGGCAATTGGCCACCCTCTTTCACCACAGGCCGGAAATGGCAGCATTTGTATCGATTGCATAAGCAAGAAGATATAAATAAATTGTTCTTATTAAGTTTTTCAGGTCTCATGTTTATCATGATTTTCTACAATGCTTATTACCTTGTGAACCATGTAATCTCTGTGTTGGCTGTAAATGAGTCCCACTAAATTAAGTACTCCCCTAAGAAATGGATGGCTGCAGAGCCAATGAGCTGCAAGAGATACAGATAAAAATCTCAGTATTCTGTAATATATCCAGAATGCATAATTTTTCTGTATCACACAGTGAACAATGTTGCTGTCTCCACAGTCCTTTCTGTCGCATGACCTGGTACAACTGAGGGCTTTGATCCTAAACCGCTGGAGAACGGCGTCGTGACATGTGTAGGAATGCAGCTTTGTGGCGCCGGGAGATGGGGAGCTTGGGCGATTTTTAATGGCCTAAGTTTCATTAGCGTGCCACTTGCCAGCTTCCCAATTAAAACAGCCAGGAAGACTGGAGGGAACAGCCACCAGAGTCCTGTCGATAGAGAAGCGGATCAGAAGGAATGAGGAGGTTTTCTGTCACTGAGGAAGGGGCAGGAAGCCCAGGGTAGTGGAGGCCCTAGGTTTCCTTGTGGGACGGTGATGAACTCCTGATCCTCCTGGTCTCCCAATAATACTTGCAAGAAATGAAAACTTTACACTTACCTGAGTGTCTTCAGGTTCTGGTTCTGGCTCATGGCAGCTCCGGCCTTGGGGGAGATCATCACTGTTCACTTACTCGGGCCTCAAGTGAAAATAGCAGTCAGATCCTGATGACATTATTGGTTCCCAGTTTGCACATTTTAGAGAAACACCCTGCTGGCTTCGCGTGCCACCAAATGATTGGGACCAAAATCTCTTCAAAAGGAGCCTCAATTGTTGGCAACATCAAATGCACACCACATTCCGCAGTTCCCACAAATGCTTGTGGATAAGTTACCTGCTCCAGTTAGTTTTGCATGTATATACACATGCTCGTATAACTGAGTTAAATGCCATAATAAGTTTGGAATTTTTGTGATTATTTAAACCACCTGAGTATCAACCTGGAGGCTATGTTTTCTTCTGTTCAGGAAAGAATTAGAGTAAAATCTAAATCTCTTCACTATTTTTAATCTTCTAACAAAACCGGGAGTTAAATGCCACTTGACAACAGTTATTTGTGTTAGCGTGGCACATAAGAGCCCAATTAACCACAATGCACCAGTAATTTTTTAATTTTTTTTTGTGAAGAAAAGAAGACACTTAACTGATATAAATTCCATTACAAGTTGCTAATCAGCTGAAAGTGTGCGATATTTGTGTTAAGTAGCCTGACAGAAATTGATGAGCTGCCTATTTGCCCAGAATGCACTTCATCTCCAGCCACACATCCACTGCCTTGGACATAAGTGTTCATAGCTCTCTCACAATGAACAATGTCTTGTGATGAACAATGCACTTCTTCTAACCCCCAGAGATTCATTCGCTACACAAAGTATTTCTTTCTTAGTTTTAATAGTGATTTTGCCACAAAATGTAGAGCATGAAAGATTACCTGCATATAGAGGCTACATTCAATTAATTGACTCAGTACTATTACAGGGAGTGCACCCTCCTTCCTGCAATAGTTCTTTCTTGTGAGATCTTGATAAACGCATTTGCTGCAAATGCATTTTGCACAAAGAAATGCCAAGATTTTCATATTTTTATAAAGCTTCACTAAACACTGCATCTTTTCAAAATAGACATTGAGTTAACATTCTCTTCTGAAAAAAAAACATAAAATAGTTAAAAATTTATTCAATTCTGTTAGTGTATTTTGATGATGTCAAGTGTCCTAGGATTAGAATCACAATATTAATTACAAATTGCAACTTCGTACCTTTAAACCTCACCAAAGGTTTAATTCTATTCATACTGGAAATATTAATCAAGTTTTATAGTTGCCATATAAACTCCACAGACCACCTACATAGTGAATGGGAATGACACAGAATTGAATGGTGATGTGTATTTTAAATTACATTGTTCTTGGGATTGTGACAAACTCATTTTACCTCGTCACTTTTTAAAATCTTTCCATATAGTTTGGCTTTTTTTCTTTCTTGCTTCCATTTTACTTACCGTTTTGATTTTTTTCTTTGCTTCTTTGTATCTTCTGACAGAGTTTGAAGAGGACAGCAAAATCCATTCTGTACCATATTTACCATAGTTTCCCCGGGAGCGAAGGGTTGTTAACCTAGGAATTTGTAAAATTAAAACATTTGCAAACCCTGGTTCGGCATCACTTAATTAACCAGTTAGGCTGGGCTGTTGTGGGGGGTGGGCCGGGGGAATGGTCAAACTGGTGGTCATTCATGGAGCTGAGCCGGCAGAAGGTCCTTCATGGTGAGGCTAATGAGGGTTGAGGACTGCATGGCAGCAGTTAGGAGGATTTTTGTAGAGGTGCAGGAAGACCAATCCTCACCTGTCGTTTAAGGAATAGATTAGTAGGCTGAAGAAGTTTCCCCAACTAGTATGTGGTGAGGTCTTGGTCATAGATCACAAAGCTGATTTGCCTGTTTCAATTTTCTGCTCCTATTGATTATGTATTTTGGGTTATTTGTTTATGTTAGAGGTACTATACCAATTCAAGTCATTACTGATTTATGGGGCCTACTTCAAAATAGAAGATCTTGAATATTGCTGAAAAGAGAGACATGTTGCTGAAGGTTTTCATTTTGCACTCAACAGGACAAACACAAGAATGCCAACTTTCAATCACAACAATTTATACCACAGGATAAAAGGGTGCTAATTAGTTGGCAATTTAACTCTGATTGGCCAAGGTGTTGCTACTCAGAAAGTAATGGGGAATTATATATTCCCCAAGCGCCTGGGTAATTCAAAAAAGGTGCAAGGCATGAACATATTATTTTTGTTTACATAGAATGGGTCCCTGTGTATGAATGTATGTCGCTTCTAGCAAGCATAAATGAGTCACATTATGAGCTTGACTGATTATATCTTAAATTGATAATCTTAAGTAGATAATAGCACACTCAGGATTGTTCAGCAAGTGCTGCTCAATCACAGACTCACATCTTATAGCAGACATTTTGCTTTGGGTTTTGCAAGTGTGGGCTGGTTGAGTATGGTCTGTACTCTGCCATATGGTCTATGTAGCTGCCATTGCATTAGCACTGAAATTGAACTTAGCACTGAAATTGAACTTATGAACTCAGCAACTTGCGGAGTCAAGTTCAGTTTCAATTACACCATGTATGCCCAAATAGATGGTGTAGCCATGGGGTTCCCTTCTAGGTCCAGAGCTTATGTTTTTCATCAGTTTCCACAAGAAACACATTTTTGATGGAATTTTTAAAAAATTCTTTCATAGAATGGGGGTATCACAAGCAAGGCCAGATTTTGCTGCACATCCCTAATTTCCCCTGAAATGAGTGTCTTGCTAGGCTGTTTCAAAGGCCAGTTAAGAGTCAACCACATTTCTCTGGATCTGGAGCCTCACATAGGTCAGACCAGGTAAGGATGACAGATTTCCTTCCCTAAAGGACATTAATGAACTAGATGGGTTTTTATGACAATTGATGATAGTTTCATGGTCACCATTACTGAGACTAGCTTCATATTTCAGATTTATTAGTTGAATTTAAATTCCACCAGCTGCCATGGTGAGATTTGCTCCATGACCCCAGGGCGTTAGCCTGGGCCTCTGGATTAATTCTGTGGCATTACCACTACACCACCATCTCCCCCTAAATGAGCTCTACACTCCTTGGTGAGATTTGTCCTGATGAGTGCAAGATGAAAAGCTTCAGCAACGTCTCTCTTTTCAAAAATAGAAAATCATAAAGAAGTTTGTGCCCAAATTGGGCAAATGTGTTTTTTACCAGGGGATGGACTGCCTGTCAATGAGGTGGTGCTGTCATATTCACTCTCAGCCGTTGATCTAACCCACCTCTGTCTCTCTCTTCAGGTACCACCTTTAGTATAAGGGTTTGGCACATAAAGGGTTAACATGGGACTGAGTACTGTACTGCCCACACATTGATGCAAGAGAACACATGGCCCACACCAGGGATCAGTGTACTGTTGGAGAGAGCCAAGTGTAAAAACAAGCTTGGAGACAGCTCCGAGCATGGACCTTTATTTTACAGGAGGATGCTTAACCTGTGTGCCTGTTCATGCCACAAAAGATTCCACACCCACTCATAAAGCAAGTGCTGTGGCAGCTGGACAAGATGAAAAACATAGGGGTCATCTCCCCAGTCAGACAACCAGCCACATGGTGTTCTGGGATGCGTCCCCGTCCCAAAACCCAAAAAGGTCCATCCCTTTTTGCGCAAATTGACAAAGTTCAATAAAGCTGTAGCCAGAGAGGTACACCCGATGTCCTCAGTGGACGAAAGCCTGACTAAACTCTCTAAGAGCTCAGTGTTTTGAAAATTTGACACCATCAGCAGCTTTTGGCAACTTTCCCTAGATGAAGAGTCCAGCTTGTTGGCCACATTCATTACCTTCTATGGCAGATTCTGCTTCAACCGCCTGCTATTTGGAATCAACACAGCACTGGAAATATTTCAATGTACAATGTTGGACATTTTGCAAGGCCTCCAGGGTGTTTTCTGTTCTGCCTGTAAGGGATAGCAGCATGACATTGCTTTAAGGGAAGTAAGACATGTGATCCAGCCTCAGTTTCACTTCAACCTGGAGCAGAACACCACATGCAGAGCTCTGCAGCTCTGTATACCTGTTCACAAATTACTTAACAAATAAGCCCAGCAACATCATGTTTGCACAATCCTTTATGAGTAATTGGTGACTTTATATCATTATAACACACACAACATCATCTGCCATATGGACAATCTTTTCATTCATGGCAGAACAGTGGAGGAATATGACAAAAGAGTCACAGCAGTCCTAGAATGCCTGCAGGGAGCAGGCCTGATGCTGAAAGAGAAATGTGAGTTTTCCAAGACATCAATTTGCTTCTTGGAGCACTTCGCCAGCAATAAAGGCATCATTGCAGACCCACAGAAAACAAAAACTGTTAGCAACTTCCCAAACTCATCCTCAATTCCAGATATCCAGAGGTACCTGGGAATGGTGAACCAGTTGTCAAAATTCTTACCAAATCTGGCACAGGTCACAGACACTTTGCAACATCTACTTAAGAAAGAGCTGGGACTCACATTAAGTGCAAATATTCACTCGCATCATAGCAATGCTGCTCTCAACCAACATTCTGGCCCACCACGACCCATCCCTGCACATCACCATGGGAACAGATGTTTCCTCCACTTACCTCAGTGGTCCCATTTCAAAAGCAACTGAATGGAAGTCACTGATGGATGTTTTGCACTTCCAAAGGGCTGTCGGACACAGAGATAAAATACACCACCATCGAAAAGGAATCCCTCACAGCCACATGGGCATATGAGAAATTTTCATACTGCATAATTGGCCTAAAGGTCACAATCAAAACAGACCATGAGCCACTGGTCTCATTGCTAGATGAGAAGGAGCTGGCAAAGATGCCTCCCAGAATCCAGAGATTCCACTAACCCCTTGTGAGGTTCACCTATGGGACAGTATACGTCCAGGGACAAAAACAACATTTTCACATTTTCCAGGGCCACAGTGGACCTTACAACAAAATAGGATGTCAATCTGATCGAGGAGCTTGAAGCACACTCTCAGCTGACAAGGAGGCACCTGCTGATGAGTGCAAGTAAACTCCAACAGGTTAGCCAGGGACAAGTGCAAGATGAGGAGTGTGCCCATATCCACCGTTACTGCCAACAAGGGTAAACCACAACAGAGGCCAAGTGGCGATACCATGAAAGCTTGGTTCAAACAACAAAAACACTTTACGGTCACTGACGATCTCCTGGTGTACAATGAGAGGCTGGTCATCACAGCTTCCCTTCAGCCGGAGAACCTCTGAAAATACACCAGAGCCACCTGGGCATTACCAGATGCAGGGCATGGGCCCAATCTGCTGTCTGGTGGCCAGGCATTTCCAGGGCAATTTGAGGACATGATAGTGAACTGGTGCGTGCACTGCCACAGGCTGGCCCAAAGTGAACCGTTTATCCCTACACAATTCCTTACCAGGCCATGGGAGAGGCTGGGCATCGATTTATATGTCTTCAACAGAAAACCTTTCCTTATTGCGAAGGATTACTTTTACAGATGGGTTGAGGTGAAGCAACTGTGCACGACAACCACAGATGCAGAGATGTTCGTGAGCCACGGCATCTCGGACGAGATTGTATCTGATAATGGCCCACAATTGTAAAATGAGTACTTCACCCAATTTGCCATCACACCTGGCTTCCACCACTATACCAGCTTTACAAGGTACCCACAGTCAAACAGGGAGATTGAAAGAGGGGCTGCACTATAAAAGCCCTCCTAAAAGAAAGCAAAGATTTCCAACAGCACTGTTACCCTACAGGTCCACTGCGTTACAATGCGGCCTATCTCCATCTGAGCACCTGATGGGCAGAAATCTCTGCACACGACTCCCAATCCTGCTGCAGAAACTAATACCAAGGTTGGTAACCAACAGAGAGCAGTCCTGCAAGCAGAAACAGGCATCTGTCTATAACAAAAGGTACTGCACCAGGCACTTGCCACAACTACAAAAGGATGACTACAATAACTCTGGATTAAAGACCTCGAGAGAGAGGGCACTATCACCCAGAAAGATGATGACCAACCCTGATGATATCTAGTTGGCACTCCAGAGGGTACAGTCAGGAGAAACAGGAGGAGCCTCCTCCTCAACCATCAAAGGGTCCCTCCCACTATACAGTGGAGAGAAATTGAGGAAGACACCCAGATGCTAGAGCAACATCTGATTCAACAAAGTTTACCTGCAGTGACAGAGCCTACCAATCCTCCGACTATAGTGAAAACAAGGTATGGAAGGGCCACAAGGTCTTCAGACCACCTGAACTTATGAACTCAGATTTTAAGGGGGGAGATGGGGTAGATGTAAATACATGGGGTAAACTGGGATAACTTGTAGATACGTTGAATAAAGACTTGGGAGGTGTAGCATATGGGTCTGGCATATAAAGGATTAATGTTGGACTGAGTATAGTATCACCCACACAGTGATGTAAGAAAACACATGATCCACACCTAGAGGTCAATCATTGGACAGAGCTGTGTGTAAAAGCAAGCATGGAGACAGCTCCTAGCTTGGACCTTTACTGTACCTATGTATACAGTTTTTGGTAGTTAATAAATACTTACTGATGAACTACCTAAGACTACAGATGCCTTATTAAGATCTACCAAAGTATGTCCCAACACCTTACAACACCATGCCCTAAAAGTCCATTGGCAGTCATGAACTTCCCTATGTTGGTCCATGGTTATACTTGGCAAGGTGCTGCAATAGTTTGTCATTGCCTTCCGGAGGTTCTGGCTGACCAGGAGGCTCTCTCACTCTTACTGTCTGCCATATGTGTAATGGAAGGATTTGCAAGTTGATAATCAGCCTGTTTGGCAACGTTTTGAATGCACCTTCTGTGGCCATCGAATCCCAGAGTGAGACTCAAACCCAAAGCTTCTGGCTCAGAGATAGAGACGTTACCCACAACGGCACAAGACCTTCACGATATAACCCACACAGAGCTCAAAAAATGTGAAGACTCAAGAAGCAATGGTGAGATCTATTTACTTACACCAATATCACCTTTTATTGAATGCATCTGCTACTATCCATAGCAGTAAACAAAAAGTTTTTTTTTGCTGCAGCTGCTGGGGTTATGCTATCTCTTTCTACACGAGTGAAGCGTAGGTTCTCCTGCATGCTATCTATTGACTAGCAGCACTGTAGATAGACATTTGACCGTAAGAACATATTCAGTAGTTAGGTGAAATCTTTTAATGCATATGGTTCATCCAGAGGTTATCTCCTCGATAGATTTTATCCGTTAATAACATATAGTTGTTCTGTGCCCTACAGGTTGTGGTTCAATTGTGTATTGCAAGCATCTCTGTTAGACATTAGCCCCTGAGTATGCCCCAGTGGAACAAGTGTATAATGTGAGTTTATATTTCCATTTAGGAAAAAGATTGGAAGGAATGGAAATTTAGTGGTTTGAAGAACATTTACTTGACTGGATAGAGGGGAACTTGCAAGTTTTATTTGACCTGCTGAGACCTACACTGGCATTACGTTTTATTTTCATTAAAAGGAATATGGTAACCAATTGGATTACTGCAGTAATGTCTGTGTGGTCATGATATTGCAATTCGTACTCAATGTTTATCAAATAAATTTGCTGTTTCACTGCCAATAATGTTAACTGTTTGTGTTAAACATATTTTCATTTATTGTTTAAGCAATAGTAATGGCTCTGACATGATGTTGTGAGAAACTAAGGGCAGAATTGTCCCAGATTCGCACTAAATGCGGTAGCGGGCGGGAAAAATAACATTTTACCTGCTGGCCACAATGTTTGGTCTAAATCCCACCACATTAACCATGCATTCCCAGGAAACACACCGTTTCACTCGCAGGCGGCCTCTGATTCACCCGCCACGCCATCACCTCACTGCTTCCTCATGCCCGGCACCATATTTAAAGTGCGGCCTTGCGCGCACCTCTCACTGCCTCCAGCCCAGGACTGCTGCACAGAAGACGTGACCTCAAAAGGCAAGAAGACTGCAGCTGCCAGATTCAGTGATGTGTCTCTGGAACGTCTTTTGGATGCCATGGAGACCTGCCATGATGTCCTCTATCCCTGCTCTGGCCACAGGAGCGGCAGCAACATCACCAATCTGGCCTGGGAGGCAGTGGCAGCAGTGGTCAATACCAACGCCCTGCAAAGGAGGATAGCCACCCAGTGGAGAAAGTGGATGAAAGATCTCCCCCGTTCCACCAAGATAAGTCACTCTTCTCATCACTCTCAACTCACAAACCCATCATACGACCCAGGTCCTCGGCACAAGCCCCTTAAGACACCTCAGAAGAGGAATCTGCAGAAACCCTCACTGAAGACCCATCACAGCGCTCACCCATACTCTCCACCAGTGCAGAGGCACACATCTCAGTGGGACCCAGCTTTAGAGTAGCCTCAGGATCACAACCTGGTGAGCACATCGCACTGTCTGATCCACAGCAGGCAGCAGCGGGGACTTCCCAGGTTTCCAGCACTTGGAGGATGCTGGAGACCATAAATCTACTGAGTCTGAGTCAGATGACAAGCCTCTGGACTTGGTCATACCTCAGCTGCTGGACCTGCAAAGGCAAGCTCGGGAACATCAGGAAGGGATGTCTGAATTACTTGTCAGATTGCAAGGCACAATGGAGGAGTCCATCCGTCTTCAGTCTGAGGTAATAGTGCCGGCATGCCAACACACTGAGGTCAACACTGGCCAAACATCGGTCCTGAACTGCTGAGCGGGCTGAACTCCATCACTGACATCATAATTGACCTCCAACAGTGTCAACGCGAGAGGGGAGCAGGGTAGTTCGATCTCACTCCAGCTTCCTCCTCTCCTCAAGGTGTCAACCAGGGGCCCTTGGGCACCCATAGGGAGAAGGATCAGCAGATGTCTAACCCCCCTCACCCCTTGTGTCATTCATTCATGTGACTTCAGGAGTGTCAGGGCCATCCAAATCCACTCTTGCTGTGACCCCAGAAAATCCAGTTCCACGGGCCAAGGAGGGTATCACTGCCACACAGCAGGATCCCAAAAGTAGGCCGGAGCCCTTTAGGCCTCAGCCCTCCAGGGGATGCCTGTCAAGATCATCATAGACAGGGCGTAACAGTCAGCAGGCTGCCTCCACCTCCACTGTAGATGTCAGGGGAGCTTCAAGACGTAGCGGCAGGGTTAAGAAGGTTATGGAGATATAGTTGCACTGCCTGGGCCTGGGTGTTAATCACTTGTACATAATGTTCACTTTGTTAACTCCCAAGGATGTCTCCTTGCCTATGGCTCCTTGTTATGATGAGCAGTGTTCGTGTCACTCAGGTGTGAAACCTTGGTTCCTGCACAAGATAAAGGCAGGTGCCTCAATCCAGGGCCTCTTCCCTGTGCTTTGTGCAACCTCTCCAGTGCACTGATGGTGTGCCTTCACTGTCACTGGTCACGTCAGTCATGCCTGCACCTCAATGGGGCTTAACATTGCAGCCAGAACGTCCTAGGCCAGTGGCACACAGTTCCGTCATTCTCTCTGTGTGGCTCCCAGCACATTTGAGGTGTGGTTGCCCAACCTCCCAATCTGATTAGCATCTGCGTCTGGTGACCTGTGTGGTCCTGGAGGGCTCAGCTCACGGAGGATGCCATAGGATTAGGAGAAGTTGAAGTTTCATCACTGCATCTCCATGATATGGCCCTGTTCACTGAGTGCAAATGAGGTACACTCACCTCTGAGTTCCCCTCAAAGTGCAGCTCGCCAGGTGCTTGTGACGCCTTCCATGACTCCCGACACCAATGGGTATGGAAAATCCCTCCCTAAGTGTCTGAATGCTCAGCATATTTGTCTGATATTGCTCTTTCTGCTATTTTGCAAGAGGTGTTACCGTTTTAATTTCAAGTCGCTCAATACCTCTGCCACAGTAGGAGAGAAGATTTTCGAATGAGCGCACACTCATTCTAGAGCATTGTTTCAAGCCAGTGTAGTAACTAAAAGGGCTTGCGTACATCCTTCAATGTTCTCATAACGGTAATGATGAGAATTAGTGGGATTAGTTGAATAATCTGATTGGTAACACCTGTTGTCCAGGCCCGATGGCTGCCATCTGAGGTCCAACATTGCGTCTGATTTGCACGCACACCTCTGGTGTGAGTTGCGCGTTTGCCTGCATGCAGTGAACAGTCGCAAAAATATGTGGATTAAGCAGATCGTGCCGTCAATCAACCTGCCACACTGACTTGAAGGCAGGCCCTACGATTTTGGAGCTGAGCACTCGATGGAGCAATGCTGGCTCTTAATCACAAACAGACATTCAGCCTCAGGAGAAACATTCCCCTCCACCCAACCCCACCACCACCAGCACTACTTGAAGGGATCATCAACTGCTTAAAAGTTAGTTGCTGCTTTCTTCCAGCTGTTTCTACGATTTTACAAACATTCAGCACTTCCTATGGTCTTTCAAGCATCACAAATCTACAGGGAATGGCGTTCTAGTTGCTGGAGGACTTTTTACTGACTTCGAGGCTTCTGCACAAACCAGTTGTGCCCAGGCATGGGTACACTAATACTTTGGAATACAGCATAACAGGGAGAATGAGTAGAGGTCATGCAGAGCAGGTCAAACCGCTGGAGGAGGAAGGAGGAGGAGTTGGGAAGGGGTGGTAGGGAGGAGGCCATATCCACCCAGGGTGTCCAGGGATCAATTCTCCAACCTGAAACTCAGTGAGGAACAGTGTATGCAACATCTACCCTTCCATAAGGGTGCCCTCACCGAAATCTGCCACCTGATGCTGCCAGAACTTCAGCCCCAGAGCAAAGATCTCATTGTAATGCCTGTCAGTGTGACTGTGGTGATGACCTTTTGTGCATCGATCTTAACTGTTCTCTGCCTTGATATTTGGCTGTGAATATCTTGGTGACATGACTAAACTTATAGGGTTGCACAAAGTCCCTCGCGTCAAATGGTGGTCCATTAGAATGACAATTGAAATACCATGGTGCAGAAAATGAATTTTCATCTGAAAAATAATTTATTTTGCTATTTTATAGGAGAATGTGGTGGACAATCTGTTTTTTTTTAATGTGGGGACCTGGTAATGGAGTTGATGGTATGCACCCTGACAACAAAGGCCTAACGCTGGCCCCAAATAGATATACCAGTGCAGCTCAGTACCTCAAAAAATTGCCTTGCTCAGGAATTAAGCAGGCCCACAGGTATTTCCTGGGGAAGGCCAGGGCTGAGTGGGAGAAGGGGTTGGGGGCTTTCAGGGTGCAACAGAGGCTTGCAGCATCCCCACATCATTATTGTAGAGCCAGGGGCAGCATATTTAGGACAACTGGTTAGGCTGCTATGGGCACAAAAAAAAAACAACTGGTGCATTTGCAGCACATATTCTGGTTAGTGTTTGCCTGATTTGGCGTCAACATCCCAAAACAACTATTAGGTCCCCACTTACCATATTCAAGCAGCCTAACACCTGATTCTGGTGCGCACCATGAGCCAATAATATTTGTCCTTTCCAAAATAGCAGCCAGTGAACTCTGAATGCAATCTACAAAATAGCGGCCAGTGAGCTCTTAATATGGGGGAGATGGTGGTGTAACGATGATCTCACTGGGCTAGTAACCCAAAGGCCCAGGCTATTGCTCTGGGGACATGGTTGGAATCCCACCCTAGTATTTAAATTCAGTTAATAAATTTGGAATCTAAAGCTAGTAGCAGTAACGATGACCATTAGACTATCATTGATTGTTGTAAGGACCATCTGGTTCACTAATGTCATTTAGGGAGGGAAACCTGCCATCGTTACCCACTCTGGCCTACATGTGACGCCAGATACACAGCAATGGGATTGGTTCTTAACCGTCATCTGAAAAGGCCCAGCAAGCCTCTGAGTTCAAGGGCAATTAGGGATGACCAACAAATGTTGGCCTTGCCAGTGACACCACATCCAATGAAAGAATAAAGAAAAAATAATCAGATATAGGAGACCTGGTTTGAATAAATTCTTTCTTAGTTTTATGGCGGCTGGGCAAAATGAGGTTGAACTTCTCTCTTACATCTTTTTTTTTTACAGAAATCAGGAATGGGATATGTGGAACAGTTTCTTCCATTCACTTCATCCAGATCACACCCTGTCCTGTACCAAGGCCTTCCTGGTATTCGGTAGCCAATAAGCTGTTCCTTTTATTGTCCGGTTTGAAACTGTTTGCAAGTATCACACCTCAGCATCTATATCTGTAAGTCTTCATTCACCAGACACCAATAAATTGCATCTCTGGCTCTCTGAAAATAATCTTGATTTCCATTATGACTCAGTTGAACTCTGATCTTCATCTTTTTATTTGGAGTGGTAGAACCGTTTGAATTCTTTGAATATCAGTCCATCTTGAATTACTTAGAATTTTATAGCAGAGAAGCAATGCATTTGGCTCCATAGGTCTATGTTGGTGTTTTTGCTCCACATGAGTCACCTCCCATCTTACTTCATTTCACACTATCGACACACTCTTCTCTTCCTTTCTCCCTGGTGTATTTATCTAGCTTCTTAATTGCATCTATGTTTTACACCTCAGTGACTTCCACTCTCTCGCCCTCTCTGGGTAAAGAATTTATTATTGGTGACTATCTTATATTAATAACCATAGTTTTGAACTACTCACAAGTGGAAACATCCTCTCTACATCTAACCCATTGAACCCTTTCATAATTTTAAAGATTTCTATCAGGTCACCTCTCAGTTTTCTCTTTCCTGGAGAGAAAAGTCCCAGTCTGTTCAACTCTGATGTTAAATGTCGAGTAATTTCAGCAGGCACGTCACTTGTGTCAATTGACATCCTTTGCTATGTGCCATTCTCAACGATTTCAAATTTTCATTCACTCCAGTAGCTTACTGAATCTTGTTCCTTCCATCAATAAGGTGCAAAATCACCACTTCTCCTCAGAGAGCGACAGATATTGAAGCAGGTTGATAGTTTATATGGCCTAGATTTTCCTGCAGTGATGAGATTGATGATGTACACCATTAATCTTGCCGTCTAGTGCACCAATCTCATCTTGATATTTTGCCATTTTTTTTGCTGGTTTTTCTAATTAGCAGTGAATTCAGGTACTGCAGCACAGATGTAAAAACTGAAGTGATGGCACTTCCACCATCTGGAGCCATAGGGAAGGGTTTTCAGTGAATAGAAGTGTAATTTTTTAAACATAATCTTTAACCTACAATTGCTTTCAGATGTGGTATCCCTTTGAGAGATTTAAGATTTTTATTGGGTTCACTGTTGGGCATGGTCTATGAATTCAAGCCATTCTGGCTCGGTACAAATTATTTCTTATTTAGGAATAAAATAATTCCGGACCTTTTTAAAGAGGGCATCAACAAACAAGCTAAATATGAATTTTTAAACCAGAGAAAAGTTTTGAGATTGAACGAGACCAAAAATTGGAAATCTTTGTGCGCATCAATTTGCTCAGAACTGATCAAAACAAGAATCATGAATAAGTGACTTAAAGTGATTGAAAAAGTTATGTTGTGCTGGTGACTTTAGTGAGATGGGAAAACAGAGAAAGGGTCATTTAAATTCTGAAAATGACTCATAAGTTGAATACACTGTGGACATATGGTGTGACAACAATGAAACTGAAGTTCCAAGGTATAGGATGTAGATGTTAAAATATTCTAGTTAGAATCATAGGATCATAGGCTGGTTACAGCACAGAAGGAGGCCATTCAGCTTGTCATGCCTGTGCTGGCTGTCTGAAGCAGCAATTCACTTATTGCCACTCCTCTGCCTTTTCCCCACAGACCTGCAAAATTTTCTTTTCATGTAATGATCCAATTCCTTTTTGAATGTGTCATTTGAACCTGCCTCAACCAAAATCTCTAGGGGCAGAATTTTTCGCTGACTGGGTGGGCATGCCCGATCTGCTCAAGCGTAAAATGACGCATGATGATGTCGGGTGAGCGTCCCATCGTCATTGCACACTCGCACGATATTTCACTCGGTGGGTGTGAGCGTGAGAGTCGACGGCGTGCCCACCACTAATTAATAGGACAGTTAAGGCCCTTGACAACCCAACTGATGGCAATTTAATGTTGCCCTTGTGATTTTTTGCTCATCGCATGGGGAAAACGGGCAGGCGGGCAGGCCACAATTCGCAAAATCACATGCACGGACAGTATAAGAAGGATTAGCAACATTGTCAATGTGACTAGCAATGAGTGTTGGAGATAACTTGCTGCTGGTGGCTTATTGAGACTCGGTAGCTTAATCTCTGATCGGGGCTTCATTCTTAGCATTTCCAGACTTCATTTCTGGACTCATTGGTGTCTTCCAGGCCCCCTGAGGATTCGGACCATGTGGACCCTTCCAGGTATCAGACAGCCTTCCCTTACCCTGGTAATGGGGATTGTGGTCTCCGCTGGAGGCACCTCCTCTGAGGAGGAAGAGAGGGGCAGAAGGGAGTGGAGGCCAGGTGTGCAGCTTCAAGCGGAGGGCCCTGTCGGAGGAGAGGGGCAGGCACAAGGGGTGCAGGGCCATCAGGAAGTCCAAGGCGGAAGGGGCTGCAGAAGACCCTGCTTCCAGGGTTTACACCTCAATATGTCCGAGGTACAATGCCAAAGGAGGCTCTGCCTCTCAAGGGAGACTGTGACCTCCATTTGCCAGATGAGCGGGCCTGAAATCAGCTCCGACTGTGTGGTTGGACACCCCTCTGAAGGTCACAGTAGCCCTCAACTTCTATGCCTCTGGCTCTTTTCAGGGCTCAGTGGGTGATCTTCCAATCAGCTGTCCACAATTGCATCAAGCTGGTGAGAGAAGCTCTGTTCAGGCAGGTATTGACTTTCCTTTATTCCATACGGATGAAGCCAGAGGCTTTGCAGCAATCGCTGGGATCCCCTGTATGCACACATGTGGCCACCAAAGCACCAGCGGGTCAGCCGGGTGCTTTCGTTAACAGGAAGGGATTCCACTCCATGAACGTGCAGCTAGTGTGTGACCATAGGATGCATATTCTGCAAATCTGTGGAAGGTACCCTGGCAGCTCCCATGACATGTACATCCTGAGACACTCTCAGGGTCCAAGACTCTTCAGTGCTCCAGCCTGACTGGATGGATGGCTGCTGGGTAACAAGGACTATCCCTTGAAAAGGTGGCTCATTACGTCTCTCTGCCACCCAAGAACAGAGACGGAGCAGTGGTACAAAGGAGACATGCCTCCACAAGGGTGGTGATAGAGAGAACCATAGGTCTTCTCAAAATGCACTTCCGATGCCTGGACCACTTAGGGGGCGCATTCCAGTACCCTCCAGATCTTGTCTCGGTGATAGTGGTTGCATGCTGTGCTCTCCACAATCTGGCACTGGCAAGGGGACCCACTGGAGGAAGATGATGTTGACACAGCTGCACAGGCCACAGATGATAAGTCCAGGGGTCAGTCAGAAGAGCAGCATGGTGAGGAGAGTGCTGAGGGCATAGACCCAGACCTCAGTAACCTCCAGGGTAGCAGGGACACCATGAACACCTTGATCCAACGCTCCTTCAGCTAGGCTGCCAAATAAGAACTACCACCGCATGCCAAGGCTACCACCTCCATCATGGATTGCAGAAATTACTCTTTCCTTGGCGCCCAAGATACACTGAGTGCCTGTGCACTAAAGGTTCGAGCCACCCAGGTCCAACATTACATAATGGCCTTCCCTGCACATACAAAATAAATGAAGCATACTCAGGCAAATAACACAAAAGCAAATGTAATTTTATGTTGGAACTCACATAGTCTTGAACGGAAAAAAATTATATTGGTAGTCACACCGTTAAAAAAAAGAAATACAAAATGGGGGAACTAAATACCACCTGTGACCAGTCCCTCTTGTGCTTCAGGTGCTTTAAACTTATGATTACAGGAGCCACGTTTAGGTGGTCCCCATTCATTGGAACCGGCATTGGAGACAGCCCGCTGACTATGCTGTCCTGTTGGCCTTGATGACTTTGGCTGTCATCCTCTGGCCAGTGGAGCCTGTGCTGGACCCACCTGGGAGGAGGCGGCCAGTTCCATGGCTGGCATCTCCGCAGCCCTATCAGCTGTCACGGTGACTGGCAGAGGGGCGGAAGAGCTGCTGCCATCATCCAGCGCACCCTGAGAGAAGCCCGCAGAGACGATTAGCAGCTCATGCGCCAATGTGAGGTCACTGTTGACCTCCCTGTTTGCCATTGATGGACAGGCACCTAGCTGGGATACTGGGTATCCCATCCATCTCACACACAGACACTGACCAGCTGAGATCAGTGCCTGTGTGAGGGCTTGCAAGTCCGAACACAACCCCAGAAACCCCTGATACTGTTCGTGGAGCAGCATCTCCATGATATTAGCCACTGTCTCCATTGAGGACCCACTCCATGAGGGTCAACACAGTGTTCATGCTCCACAGAGACTCCTACACAATGGAGACCATGGCGTACCCTCTTGATCTCTGCTAGATCCTCCCACACACCCCACTGGATGTCCTGCATCTGCTGTCAAATGGGCATCTCCAGAGGCTCATCGTCAGCCTTCGACTGAGCATCATTCTGGTCTTTAGCAGTCCTCCGACTGCCGGCGCCCTTGACACTCTCTGCCTCCACCTGCACCTCAAGCGAGTGTGAAGTGCCCTCACCAATGTGCACCAAGATATTAGCTGCCGAAGTAATGCCCACCGTGCCTACTGCACTGGTGCTTGGTACAGAGAGTGGGTGTGACGCAGGTACTTGGGGAGCATGGTGATCCTCCAGTTTAGGAGTGGCCCTTCAGGGTCCAGAGAGCGAAAACCTGCTGGCGACCCTAAAAGGGAGAAGATGAACATGTCATTAGCTAAAGTGCATGCCAGATACCCTGGTGAGACAATGGAGAGCTGCATTAATGCCAATATCTTTCAATGATCAATGGGGACTCCAGGTTTGAGGCTCACATCAATGAAAAGATTGTACTGGAATGGTTGTACAAACCAAAATTCTTACCTCATTGCACTGCACTCTTACCTGCATCTGACACCCCAGCCTCACCATGGCCGCTTGACCGAGGTGCATGGCACCTCTCAAGCTCCAAGGCCTCCTACTCGTACCGGGAGAGGATGAGGAGGCCTTGGGGGTCCTCTGCCAGTCCGCAACCTCTCAATGTTGTTATGGGATGTCTTCTCCTGAAAGGGCAGAGGAGCATTGATTAGTCCGCTCTCTACCTGCAGCGCCGATGCAGCCTGGCCAACTCCAGCTGTGGAACACCTGGCAGGGAACATCCAGGTCGTGGCCCTTGAGTCGCAAGGCACTCAGTCCAAGCATCGAGGGCTCACCCCCTTCACCAGTGCCAGTGTCACAGTTTGCACTCAGACTCTAACACCCCTGAGCTCCATGGTGAGGGACGGCCAGCCCAAAACAATTGAACAAATTGACACAAGTTAGCATAGTGCTCGCCCTTCCTGAGCACAGCAGGTCATTGAAGCGCTTCCGGCACTGCACCCAGGTGCGCTGCACCACAGCATGGCTTCTTACCTGGGCTGCCACCTCCCACTATACCCTCCTTGTGAGGTGTGTTGGCCCCCTCCTCCCATCTCGGGGGACAAGAGTGTTCCTTCTGGCAGCCACCTCCTCCAGGAGGGCAGCGAGGCACTGGTCAGAAAAACAGGGGGCCGAGTGCCCCCCTCCCCCCCCAACTTGCCCTCCCGCCTGGCATTTGCTGACACACCCGACTCCATCCTTGCAACGGCAAACAGACGTCCTTCCCTGGCAGCCTCTCTGGGTCTGCCTGGGCTGTTTTTAAACAGGCCGCCAGATTGCCATTGGACCCAGTGACTGAGAGGCCCCTGCCCCCTTCTGTCCCTTCCCAGCCAGTGACGAGACATGTTTCACGCTTGGCACGCCCCAATAGGCCCTCTAGCATGAAATCGTGGTTAGGCCCCGATCGCGGGCGACGATTGGATTTCCGATCATCCCCGCCAATCCCGCTGAGCCTGCCTGATGAGGGAAAACTTCTGCCCAATCAGTGCATTCCTGATCCAAACCAAACACTGCGTGAATATATTTTTCCTCATAGGTCACCATTGTTTCTTTTGACAATTAGCTTAAATCCGTGCCCTCTGGAGTCCTTCCACCAATTGGAACAATTTCTCCCTATCTACACTGTCCAGACCCCTCATGATTTTGAATACCTCTACCAAATTTCATTTCAACCTTCTTTTCTCCAAGTAGAGCAGTTCCAATTTCTCCAATCTTTCTACGTACCTGAAGTTCCTCATCCCTGGAACCATTCTCGTAAATCTTTTCTGCACCCCCTCTATGCCAATTCACATCGTTCGTAAAGTGTGTGCCCAGGACTGGACACAATACTCCAGCTGAGAGCCAAACCAATGTTTTATACAGGTTTAACATAACTTCTTTGCTTTTGTAAAAGCAAAAAACTGTGGATACTGGAAATCCAAAACAAAAACAAAAATACCCTGGAAAAACTCAGCATGTCTGGCAGCATCTGCAGAGAGGAACACAGTTAACGTTTTGAGTTTGAATGACCCTTCAACATAACTTCTTTGCTTTTGTACTCTATGCATCTATTAATAAATGCAAAATGCTATATGCTTTAATAGCTGCGCTTTCAACCTGTCCTGCCACATTTGTGCTCATATACACCCAGCTCCCTTTACTCCTGCACATTCTATAGAATTGTACCCTTTATTTTACATTGTGTCACTGCATTTTTCTTACTAAAGTGAATCACTTCACACTTCTCTGCATTAAATTTCATCAGTCGCTTGTCTGCCCATTCCACCAACCTGTTTATGTCCTTTTGAAGTTTGATACCATCCTCCTCATAGCTCAAAAAACTTCCAAATTTTGTATCATTCTTTGAAATTGTTCCCTGCACACCAAGGTCCAGGACATTTGCATATATCAGGAAGAGCAGGCATCCCAACACCAATCTCTGCACAACTCCACTATTGACCTTCCTCCAGTCCAAAAAAACTAAGAGTCATACGGACTCAAAACATTAACCCTGTCTTCCTCTCCACAGATGCTGTCAGACCTGCTGAGTTTTTCCAGGTATTTTTATTTTTGTTTTTATGTTGCCAAAAAAACAATTGTTCACCACTGCTCTTTGTTTCCTGTCACTCAGCCAATTTTGTATCCATGTTGCTATTAAACCTTTTATTCTATGAGCTGTAACTTTGCTTACAAGTCATGCGACACTTTATCAAATGCCTTCTGGAAGTCTGCGTATACCATATCAAGAGCATTACCCTTATCAACCCTCTGTTACTTCATCAGAAATCTCAAGCAATTTTGTTAGATACGATTTTCCCTTAAGAAATCCTTAAAAAAAACCCACATTGGCCCTCATGGCTATTACTTTTGTCCCAAATTATTGTCTTGAAAAACTTCCCCCGACCAAGGTTAAGCTGAATAGCTTGTAGTTGCTGGGCATATCTTTACTACCTTTTTTGAACAAGGGTGTAACATTTACATTTCTCCAGTCCTTTAGCACCACTCCTGAGTCTAAGAAAGAGTGGAGAATTATGGCCAGTGCCTCTGCAATTTCCCCTCTCATTTCCTTCAATATCCTTAGATACATCTCAACCAGTCAGCTGCTTCATCAACTCTTAAGTACAGACAGCCTATCCAATACTTCCTCCTTATTAATTTATTAATTTTAAACACTTCAAGTGTCTGAACTACCTCCTCTTTCACCATTCCTGGGCAGCATCTTCTTCCTTGGTAAAGGCAGATGCAAAATATACATTTAATACCTCAGACATGTCCCTAACTCCATGTATAAATCCCCTTTTTGGTCCCTAATCGGGCCCACTCTTTCTCTTACCATGCTTTTACTATTTATATGCCTTTGGAAGACTTTTGGGTTCCCTCTTATGTTAGCTGCCAGTTTCTTCTCACTCTCTCTCTTTGCTTCTCTTATTTGCTTTTTCAATTTCCCTCTGATCCTTCTATATTTGGCCACAATCACAACTGTACTATCCACCTGACATTTCTTCTTCATCTTAATTTCTACCTCTTTCTTCAGCCAGGGAGCTCGGAATTTGTTCTCCCTACCTTTCCCCTTCATGAAGATATACTTTGACTGTGCCTAAATGATCGTTTCCTTGTTCAGTCACAGTTTTTGCCTGCTAACCTTTGATTCTAATTTATCTGGGCCACATCCAATTTCACCCCATTGAAGTTGGCTTCCCCCCAGTTAATTATTCTTACTCTGGATTGTTCTTTGATTTTTTCCATAGCCAACTTAACCATTATGATTTGGTCACTGTCTCCTAAATATTTCCCTACTGACACATGATCTACTTAGCCCACCTTATTCTCAAGATCTAGGTCCAGCGATGCCTTCTTTCTCATTGGACTACAGGCTACTGCTGTATGAAATTCTCCTGAATACACTCTAGGAACACTTTGCTGTTCTCTGCCCTTTATAGTACTAGAGTCGCAGTCTATATTCAGGTAATTAAAGTCCCATATTATAACTACTCTATAATTCTTGCACATCTCTGTAACTTGCTTGCAAATTTGTTCCCCCTGCACCTTTCCCACTAGTTGATGGCCCATAGACCACACTGCGCAATGTACTTGCATCTTTTTCATTCCTTAGATCTAGCTAAGTAGATTCTATCATTTGCCCTGCTGGGACAACCTCTTTCTCCGGCACTATTCTCCTAAATGAATACTGCCACCTCTCTTCGTTTCCTTCCTTTCCTAAACACCTTGTATCCAGGGATATTTAATATCCAGTCCTGCCCTTCTTTGAGCCAGGTCTCTGTTACCACTGCAACATAATTTTTTCACATAGCTATCTGTGCCTGCAACTCATCAATCATACTTTGCGCATTCATATGTATGCACAGTAACTGTAATGTGTGGAATTTTCTGGCCCCTCCCACCCGTGGAATCTTCTGGTCCCACTGAAGTCAATGAAGCTTTGAATGGCTCACTGTATTTTCCGGCCCCACCTCCACAGTGACGGGGCCATAAAATTCCGCCCTGAGTTTAAGTGTGATTTTCAAACAGGAAATTCATGACTTTACAATGATCCCAATCTGGGCGGAGTATGAAGCAGGGCAGGGTCATGGTGAAACGGACCAGGAGGAGTGTGAAGCAGGTCAGGATAATGGTGAAGCAGACTGGGAGGAGTATGAATCAGGTCAGGATAATAGTGAAGCAGACTGGGAGGAGTGTGCAGCAGGTCAGGATAATGGCAAAACAGACCAGGAATAGTGAGAAGCAGGTCAGGTTGATGGTGAAGCAGACCAAGAAGAGTGTGTAGCAGGTCAGGATAATCGCAAAGCAGACCACAAGGAGTGAGAAGCAGGTCAGGTTGATGGTGAAGCAGATCGGGAGGAGCGTGAAGCAGGTCAGGATAATGGTGAAGCAGAGCAGGAGGAATGTGAAGCCAGTTGGGATCACTGTGAAGCAGACTGGGAGGAGTCTGAAGCAAGTTAGGATCATGGTGAAGCAGACCGGGAATAGCTACTGAGATCAAGAGGCAGTGGGCATCAAAACTCTTAAATTCAGGAATATCTTGATCATCAATACTTTTAATGGGGAGGAGCAACAATAATTAGAAGACTCAGTGAGGGAAGTGGCACAAAAGTTCCTGGAAAATATGAAGCCTTTTCGTATTGAATGACCTCAGGTTCATTTAATACTAAAGTTATATGAACTATTTCATCTCAGAAATACCCTGGACACATCTCAAATGATTTGCTACATCTGAATTTCCTTGGAACTTCTCTTGCTCATGGAATTTTGGTCATGGGAGCTGTATGAGGAAATGTACCCTCAAAACGTCACATGAAGGCACACAGTTTACTCTGTGATTTAAAAAAATGAAACCTTCTGAAGTAGTATTGGTATTAGGGGGTACATGATGTCCGCCTCAGTTTAAGAGAACATCCACTATGCAGAGATAATGGAAGTCATACTTGAATTTGCAGAGTATACTTTAGTGTGACATTTGATTTCTACCTAATCTCGTTACCAGCGATATTCAAAGTTTGTCAATGTGTTAGGTTAAAAAATAAGGTTACACATAATTTTTTAATACTCTATTTTCAGCTAAAGCATATTAAAGAAACCACCAGTGTAAAAAATTTTGTTGGTGATTTGGAGAGAATTCATTGTTCAGCACTTTCAATGCAGAGAGGGAGGTTAAAACAGAGAGGGGTCACCAAATGCATGGCCTCCGTATTGCTTATGCCTGAAAAAACATCTTAGAAATGCAGGGAACATAATATATAATATAATTATCTAAAAACCTCAAATAAAATAAGATATATTATGGATGTGTTTTATTCTACCCCAATGCACTTTCTCAGCTTTCTGTTGTAAATCAGAAGACTATAATGTAACAATGATTTGTGTGATTTATTATTCAGTTTCATCACGATCGAAAATTACAGAATACATAATAATTTCCAGTAGTGATTTTGTTAAAAAATTAAAGTTTTAAAAATTCAGAATGTTGGCTGTCTGATTAATCAATGGAACCTTTTCTATGGGTTAGTGGCCTCGGGGATAATTATCAATCACAAAATAAATTATTGGGCTTATTCTTTCTTTACTACAATAGTTCTTTAAATACATTTTCACAGTGTACAATCTGTGGTGGGGGATTTTGGTGGTGAAATAAAACTTTCTTTCTAAAAACAGGAGAAAGATAGATGAGAAAACCATTCAGTGTCCTCGTTTAACAATCCCCATTGTATCCTGCGCACTCTGTAACTCGTGATACTCCTGCAACACTTTTCATCCCAGTTATACAAACGTCCTGTACTACTTCTGTCTGAATTCATTATGGCAAAACAGGGTATAGTCCCTGAAATTATACTGCAGGATTAAAGTTTCCTTTCTTTCTCTGAAATTCCTCATTCTCTTATTTTCTTGGCTGCCTTAATTTAATTAAAATACCATGACCATAATATAACTAAATTCTCATTGTTATCTAAGTGTTCCTGGATCCACGATTCATAGAATAGAAGGCCAAATTTATTATGAAGGATTTATTAAGGAGCTGGGCCTCAGTTTTTGGTATTGCAAATCCAAGTCGACACAATTTGGATAGAGTTTACTGAAATAATTACTGCACTTAAAAAAATGGAATACT
This sequence comes from Carcharodon carcharias, assembly GCF_017639515.1. Lineage (NCBI taxonomy): Eukaryota > Metazoa > Chordata > Chondrichthyes > Lamniformes > Lamnidae > Carcharodon > Carcharodon carcharias. The sequence continues at coordinate 17,780,969 of NC_054492.1, read as the reverse complement.
GGATAGCAACATTTAATAATGGTAAGAAGCTGGAAAAGATTAATGAAGGCTCCAGAGAAGCACCTCATTTCCTGTGACTCATAATGCCCAAGAGTGAAAGAGTGAGAAACTGTTTGTTAGGAAGATTTTATTGTCAGGGAGTGACAATGAGATTGGTGAAAGCGTTACAATTCACCTCAAATTTTTGTTTATTAGCAATCATTATATTTTTAACTTTCACCATTTAAAAACATAGGGCAGGATATTGAGGTCAGTGAGTGGGGGGGGGCGGGGCCCACTCACCGATGCATAAAGTGACACAGGATGACGTTGGGTGGAACTCCCGATGTCACCCAGCGTCATTTCAATTTTCAGGTCAGCAAGGACGCAGCCAAATCAGCTGTGCGCCCGCCGACCTGTCAACAGCCAATTGAGACCATTTAAAATCTAATTGAAGTAGTTAATGGACCTGCCTGTCCAAGCTTAAAGTTGGCGGGCAGGCCGGGAACCATGGCGGGCTTCAGAAAAGGCACCAAACCTCACTCACGGGCGGGATGAGGTTTCATGTAGGTTTTTTAAAAATTTAAGAAAAGTTTGATTAAAAGTGATGGACATGTCCCAACTCACGTGACAATGTCACATGAGGGGACATGTCAAAGAAATTTTATTTTTCTATATTTCACATTTTTGAATTTGGCGCCGATCTCCCTGAGGCAGCACTTAGCCTCAGGGAGATGAGTGTGCCCTTTCGCACACATGCACGAAAGAGCCCATTCCTGGCTGAGGGAATCCCCCCCACCTGCACAGGGAGCTCATATCACTTCTTGGCGGACGACACGCTGGGTGGCCCTTAATTGGCCTGCCCAAGTAAAATGGCGGCACGCCCCCAATTGGGGACGCCGATTGAAGGCATGCCTGCACATGCCCGCTCCTGAACTTCCCCCTCAACGGGAGGAAAATTCTTCCTACAACCTACATATGACCTGGGTCAATATGGTATTGACAATAATAATGCATTGAATACCACAAGACATTTACATAAAGCTTTTCTTTTCATGTTTTTCTGCATTCCATTAGGTTTGGTATATAAACATTTAGTTCAGTGCCCTATGATCTAATATTTAAAGAAGGGAGACTTAAATCAGGCACAATCTACGTCATCAGTCAAACTTTCATATCTACACATCTTAAGACTTCATAGTTGCTGACCTTTTATTGGAACACTCCAATTTCTGAAGCCCAATAAACAGGCCTTTCAGTGGGTTCTTTTGAGTTCCTTAGTGTCATAGGAGAAATTAAATTAGCACCACCCCTACCTCTAACCACTGCCCCCCACCCCACTTCCCACCATTCCTGCCCCCCCCATATCACCCCTGCTCCCCATTCGGGTGCAGTGTTAGTGAGGCACCTGTCGGTTAATTGTCCACTGTTGCCTTCAGAGAGGAAAATTTCTCATTAAACTACTTTAGTGAAGTCTACTCCCTAATTGGATTAGTTGATAATTTAGTAAAATCTTCACATCATGTTTGCTATTTAAATGCAAGTTTACAGTAAATGGTCCAAAAATAGTCTTGACAGCAAAACGGTTTTAACCTGGACATGCCAATTGAGTAGTAATATTTTATAAGCTAATCCTCCATATACAGATTTGACACTAAAGTGGAACCATCACCACACTGGAGCTTTTTGGGCAGGCTGTGTTCCTAGAATAGTAAAGTTCATAAGTTTGACTGCTGAGATTTGCTGGCAATTTGCGGACATATGTCAAGGTACGTGTGCTATGCTGCAAATGTATCTGGGTTGCAGCCTGAACTTCTGCAGACTTATCAGTCAGCTTGGGTTTGAATTACAGTTTAAGAATTTGTAGTGACAGGCATGTTCAACAACATAATGAGTTCATTGTGTTATGCCAATATGCCCACCTCTGCTTTAACTCCTGCTAGTATCTTGTTAGACACTCGCTAGATTATAATGCCCATTTAAGCAACACTTTTCATGAGCACATACAAAAGGGACACTGTTTTCTCCGTCATAAACTGATATGGAATATTCTCAGAGCACTTGGAAAATATATTAGTATCATGTTGATTCAAGCTCTGCAAGAAAGTTAATACCATGCTTAAATTGATAAATGAAAATGTCAGGACACATTTTGCTAAGCAGGATGTGAGAATACATTTGCATTGGCACAAGGCAAGCTTTGGCGTGAAGTATCCGCTTACAAGATCTAGCATATGGAAAGATAAGCAGTTACCACCCAGCACATCGGGCGAGTGCCATTTTCCTGTCTACACCAGTGATTGATGCATGGTTTATTCTGCAATGGTGGCTGGGACATGTGCCAGACGGCTTCCAGGCCAAGATGAGCATACAGGTTAAAGTGGACACAGCTTAAGGGAAAGCGAGACCCATTAATGAGTCCATCCTAATGAATTTAATAAACATTGTCAAAGAAGGCCATTTTATTTTAAAAAAATATGAAAGAACCAATTAGGTCCGATAGGCAATTCAATTTCTGATGACAGTAATTGCTGAAAATCTGTGTATTGTGGCAAATTATCTAATAGCATTTTGTGAAATCTCTGAAGAGCCAGTTACAACATGGATATGTTTCAAAAAATACTTTAAAAGCATTTTTCATGTTTTGATCGCATTGAGTAATTCTAACAATGGTGTGAATTTTCTGTCCATGTTTTTCATTTGACTAAACCATCAACCCGTTGTGACTTAAGGCTGTAACAAGAATGAATTGTCAGTTAATAACTAAATTTATAATTCAATTTAAAATCGATTTTTTTGTGTAGAATATTTTTTCTAGACATTGGTGATATCACTGACTTTCAGAAAATTAGCGTGCTTGATAGTGAAAAGATGCTGAATTAGGCATATTTGAACCCATTCATTAATGTGAGTGAATGGCTCAGCAGATCTATGAAGTTGAGGCAGGAGGTTTTCAATTGCACCTTGTTACCTCTTCAGGGAAAGGCCAGGCCATTTCCAGCAATTAAATATGATTTTGTCAAGTCCTGATTTTTGAAGTTGTCATTATGGGATACCAGTGTTTTAGGTCTCATTTTCTGCAATTCTTATTTCGACATACTTGTGCTTTGTGTTGGGGTGTGATGAAGGTACAATTGGAGGGACTCCTGTCAGCCCAACTCCGACTGATGTCAATATGGAGGGATCTGAATGCAAGAGGCATAGACCTGACCTCTATCAAGATTTCACAATGGCAAATACCCAGCAGAACCAAGCCAAATCCCAGATCCTGCCTACCCACCCAACCTATGCTGCTGCAGTGCCCTCCTTGTTCAGGAATTTTGGGGGCATTAAGTTTAAGTTGGATATTTAGCACATTTGTATGTCTGGCTTAATTGATTATAACGAGCACTTCATGAGTTAATCACAGCTTAAAAAATCTATCAGTTAAGTGCTTAAGCACACTGGAGCAATAAAGAAACCATGTGTTTCTGAATTTACTCATTTTGCAACCACTGAAACAGCACTTTAAATTGCCCTAATGTTTCCCAGGCATGTCTGCAGTCCCTCATTGAGTGTCAGTTTGCCTGATTATCAATGCAAATGTGTTGATGTATACAAGGGGGAGGATCCTGCACTTTTCCTGTATGTATACACTGCATGTTTAGCGATCAAACTAATTACATCCATCTCAAATGTTAGTTAAAGACCCGATTCCCACATCAAAGGCAACAGATCCCATTAAATTGAAGTGCCAATTTATTTTCTCTGTCTCACACTTTGTAATTTATGAGCATTGTTCTTAGTATTTCCCTGTCATTTGATTTAATGGAAGGTACAAAGGAACAAAGAATAGCAGAAGGCACCAGAGATGAACTGGCTTCACCTGCCAATATGCCACTCACTGTGTATCTTTAGGCTCAAGCACAGCTATCTGACAGTGATGAAGGAACAGTGCTGTGGCAGACTCAAATGCAGAAGTAGACAGCTCCAGAGCTGTGTCACCTTCTTCCAGGAGACATATAACCTCTAACAGGGCATTGCTCTCATCTTTTATCCAGTTGACTACGTCCAGGCCATCGTGGGGACATTGACAGTTTTCAGGCCGTGACAAATGTTTTGTTCAGCAGGGCCAAAATCTCCATCTCCTTTGCCTCTGAACAACACTAGCAGAGTGACAAGCTTCCAGTTTCAAGGCAGTACTGGATTTTCCAATGCATAATTGATCATTAATGAGACTCGACTCATGTCCATCCGGGTCCCAAAGCAGAAGGCTTATATGAACAGATGAGCATTCTATTCTATCAGCGCAGCTGGTGAGGCTATCGACACCACATTATACAGGTCAGTGCCTACCTCCTGGGAAATTGCTGCAGTTTATTTTAAGGTAGTTGCCTATGTCAGGCCTATTTGAAGGTGAAGAGAGACTGAAGGATGGATCCATTAAAACCAAGGTTACCATCTTCATCCCTTGCTAAAGGCACCCTTGCTTCCACCATGGCCATAAGTAGCCCACTGTCGTGCTGAGGCCCATGCGACTATCAGGTTCATTATAAATTATACTATCTCTAGCTAGGGTGGCTGTACCTATCCACCCATGGAAAACCTAGCAGCACACAACTGCAATTGCTAACTTATCTGACTAGCTCTTGTTCCCCCATTCACCCCAGCATCTCTGAAACTGATGATTTGCCCAACCCACTCCCTCACCTCAATGCTCTCTTGTCCAGCAAAACCTTCCCTGTTCCCCGTCACCCATTCTTACTTGATTACAGGCTATGTGTTCTGTTGGAGAAAGAATTATCACATTTAACAGGAGGAATTATGCTGACTTTGTCAAAAAAAGAGTTTGAGCATCATTTTAAATACAACAGAATATACTTTCACAAGCTATTCAAATTAATTGCAAGGAGGAGGGTTTATCTTGATCACTCTTTGTCGGGAAATTGTAAACATGAATTTAAACAACCCTGTTTAGAATTTCACTACAATTATAATATTTTTAAAGTGCTGACAGAGACAATCAAGGGAATTGAAATCAGTATCAACAGCATCTCTGGATGACGAGAACCTATAGAGGAGTAGGATGCAATAATTGGGTTAGATAGCAAAGAATTTAATTTCAGAGATCATTTCATGTATATATGCATCTTGCAAAGGAATTCTGAATCCATATAAATGGAAGATGTACTTTCCTGGCCATTTGACCTTCATAGAGACAACAAAACAAGATGCCGTCCCCAGACCATTACCATTCACTGAAGAGAATCAGCCGTGCCTTGCAGGCCAATTGTAAGTACAGCCCTCACCAAAGCCGTCAACATTATCTCCCTCCAGTTTGCCACAATTTGGCCACATAGAACCATTTGATCAGACCGCCGATGACTGGTCACATTATATTGAACGCCTCGCGTTCTCCTTTTTGGCCAATGACATATCAGGTGAGGAGAAGAGGCGGGCAATCTTCTTATCAACATGTGGCAGTAAAACATACGGCCTAATTCTTAATATAACAGCACCCATTGCCCCAGATTCCAAGAGCTTTGATGAGTTGGTAAATCTTGTGAAAAGCCACTTTCACCCTCGGTTAGAAGGCAGTGTTTTAAGTTTAATTCATGGTGTCGTGCCCCTGGAGAGACAGTCACTTGCTATGTAGCAGCCTTAAAACAACTGACAGAGCACTGTGAGTTCAGGACATCAATTAACGACTTGTTAAGAGACCGATTAATACGTGGGATTAATGAAGATGCCATTCAAAAAAGGTTGTTGTCAGAAACGAATTTAGACTTCAGCAAGGCGCTGGAGTTGGCGCTCGCAATGGAGATGGCAGTCATGGATTCAGAAGCAATCAAGGGAGCACAAAATGGCACCGTCCTTCATGTCAGGAGGAAAGCACCGGTTAGAAATGGCATAGAAATGCTGGGCAAAAAGCAATGGTTTAACAGAGAAAATCCACAATAATAATGGCAGAAATGAAACCAGACAGCCTGCAAGCAAATAACAATTTGAAAGAACCGAGTGTTTCTACTGCCATTGTAATGGGCACATTATGCAATATTGTAAAGACAAATTGAGACAAAATTTTAAACAAAAAGGTAGAAATTGTGAAATCCACCTAATATAGGAACCAGAAGAAACAGAGTCAGATATTTAGTCACTACACAACTTAAAAATGGGTAAAGCAGAGCCAATGTACCTGACAGTGGAAGTCAACGAGAAACCTATCCGAATGGAGGTGGACACAGGGGCATCCACGACAGTTATAGAGGAACATATGTTCAAATATCTGAATGGAGGAGACCATTCACTAAATCTGGAAAATTCAGGTACTAAATTAAAGACACTTACTGGTGAAGGCATACGAATAAGAGGTATATGCAATGTTCCAGTACAGTATGGAAACCGGTCCCCACCCCCCACCTTAAACCAACTTATATTTCACCCCTCTCCTTGGATTCACCCAGTTCTGCTGAAGGGTCATGAGGACTCAAAACGTCAACTCTTTTCTCCTCCGCCGATCTGCCAGACCTGCTGAGTTTTTCCAGGTAATTCTGTTTTTGTTTTGGATTGCCAGCATCCGCAGTTTTTTGTTTTTATCTCTTTGTTTAATTTATCCCTGATAGTAGTAGTAGGAGAGGGCCTAAGTCTACTTGGTCAGAACTGGCTTAAGGAAATAAAGTTGGAGAGGACCAAGATTCAGAATAAAGGATCTGCAAGAATTGTTACAGAAATATGCCTCGGTATTCAGGGAAGAGATTGGGAAGATTCAGGAGCTGCAAGCTAAAATCCACACGGAGCCTGAGTAACCCCCAGATACTTGAAGGTGAGATCAGTCCTCTGTGCATTATGAGAGAAAGTTGGTGTTGAATTAGACAGGCTGGAAAGGTTAGGAGTCTTACAACCTGTACAATTTTCTGAATGGGCAGCACTCATAGCATCAATACTAAAGCCTGACCAGAGTGTGCGCATGTGCAGGGACCACAAGTTGACCATTAACAAAGTGGCCAGACTTGACAGGCATCCTATACTGAAAATTGCTGAATTGTACTCCAAGCTGGCAAGGGGAAGCGTATATACGAAACTCGACATGACCAATGCTTACCAGCAAGTCGAGCTAGAGAAGGCCTCTTGGGATTTTGTGACTATCAATTGACATAAGGGGTTTTACCAGTATACCTGGTTACCCTTTGGAATCTCATCAGCTTGTGCCATTTTCCAACGGAGTATGAAAAATTTATTTCAAGGCCTACCCCATGAGGTGCTTTATCTCGATGATGTCCTAGTAACAGGACTAACTGATGAAGAAATCTAGCTCACCTGGAAGAGGTATTGAAACATTTCTCACAAGCTGGAGTACTTTTGAAAAGAGAAAAATGTATCTTCCAAGTAAAAGGATCAACTTGCAGGGTATTCACCCAGTAGAAGACAAGGTGAGAACTATTCGTGAGGTGCCAGTACTGAAACAAGTTAGAGAACTCAAGTCCTTCTTGGGAATTGTTAACTACTACAGTCATTTTCTCCCAAATTTGTCAACAGTACTGGCTCCATTATATGGGTTATTCAAGAGAAACCACAGGTGGGCTTGGCTTTTACAACAGTAAAGTGGTTACTATGTTCATCAGCCCTGTTGGTACATTTCGACCCAAAGAAACAATTGATTTTAACCTGCGATGCACCCCCATATGGAGCAGGGGCAGTACTCTCCCATCAGATGCTGGATGGCTCTGAATGGCCCATTGGTTACATCTCAAGAACACTCAGTGTGACGGTATGAAGATACTCGCAAATAGAAAAAGAAAGCTTATGCATTGTATTTGATGTTAAGAAATTCTACCAATACATCCATGGTCGCCACTTCACCATAGTATCTGATCACAAGCCACTACTAGGCTTGTTTGGGGAAGATAAGGCAATACCCCCAATCACCTCAGCACACATCCAAAGGTGGGCGATGATTCCAGCTGCTTACGAATATACTTTTATCCACCGGCTGAGGAGTCAGATTGCAAATGCCGACACGCTGAACTGATTACCCCTGAAGGACAGCAATGTGAATGTCCCCACCCCTCAAGAACTTGTCTTGTTATTAGACTTTCTGGATTCATCACCAGTATATGCCAAACAAATAAAAGAGTGGAGAGACTGTGATCCAGTTTTGCCTCACGTCAGGGAACAAGCCTTGCAGGGGTAGTCTAACAAGCCAAAGTCAGATGAAATGAAGCCCTATTTTAATAGGAGATATGAGCTTACCTGCCAGGATGGCACCTTACTGTGGGGAGCGAGAGACATTGTGCCTCCAAGAGGAAAACATTACTGACCGAAATGCATAGCGCTCACCCCAACATTTCTGGAATGAAAATGTTGGCAAGCAGCTACTTATGGTGGCCAGGAATGGTCCCAGATATCAAAAACTCGGTCAAGAGCTGCATGCAGTGCCAACAGGTGCAGAGATTGCCCCCTTCTGCTCCACTGCATCCTTGGGAATGGCCAGGAAGGCCATGGGTCTGCCTCCATGTTGCCTACATAAGGCCTTTTTTGGGCACAATGTTCCTCTTGATTATAGATGCCCACTTGAAGTGGATGGATGTGTACAAGATGAGGTCACCCACATCTGCTGCCACGATAGACAGATTGTATCAGAGTTTTGCAATACACGGGTTACCAGAGATAATAGTGTCTGACAATGGAACAGCATTCACTAGTGGGGAATTCCAAAGATTTCCAAATCTCAATGGCATATCACATGTTAAGACTCGCCACACCACCCTGCATCCAATGGTTTAGCTGAGAGTGCAATCTAGGTCTTCAAGTCCGGAAAGAAAAAACTGGATGAAGACTCTGTTGCAACTAGATTATCACATTTCCTACTTAGCTATAGGACTATGCCACACATGACCACCCATATTGCCCCCATAGGGTTATTAATGAAGATATTCCTCAGGACGTGTTTGAGTCTCATAAGACTGAATTTAGGGGGGAGGGTAGAGAGAAGTCAGGAGGCCCAGAAAAGTGGACATGATTACCTCAGCCATGAAAGAAACTTCACTGTTGGAAACACAGTTTTTGCAAAGAACTTTGAGGATGGGCCTAACTGGCTGTCAGGTAAAGTTAGTGCTGTGACAGGACCCCTGTCGTATTACATAACTATCGAAGGTCAGATAATTAGGACACACGTAGATCACCTCAGGAAAAGGTGAACAGATCTACAAGAAAGGATGTGCCAAGCATTCCTGCTGGAGTGTACACCACACGTAGAAGGAATCCCCTTGGTTTGGAAGTACCTGCAGGACCCATTGAGTCTGAGAGAGTTGAAGAGACAAACTTACAGGTTCTTACTGGAGAGCCTTGTGGACAGATGACTCCTGAGAGGGAGGCCTCAGATAAAGCATCTGATGTCATAAAACCACGACATTTGACACGTTTGAAGAAGCTTCCAGAGAGACTGAATTTGTAAATAGTTTATATATGTAAATAGTTGATATATTGTAAAGAGTGTAAATTGCACTTTCGAGTAAAGGGGGAGGGATGTGGTAATCTGAGGTGCAATGCACCTTTAAAAGAATGTGAGCAGATTGACCATGTGACTGTATTACCCAATTGCTGTGTAACATGGGCTACAATGTTAATCCGTAGTTTAGAATAGGGTCTGGTTTTGAGAAGCACATGTGTTAGTGCTCTGTTACTTGTGTTAGTAAACAGCAAGTGCTTCATTTAACATTGGTCTCTGCATCTGCAGCATCTTGTTTACCAACTCACTCACCAGTAGATAGGCATGCAACTGTGTTCGCTGAGCAAAGCAACCCAACAGAAGAAACATAACACCAAAAGACTTGGTGGCCTTCTTTTTACTGAATTCAAAGCCTGCATCTTGAAAAGAGTACAATTTGCAAGTAGTTGTGGCAGATGCTTCAAGTTTCCCTCTGGGATTAGGGCAGTTTGGCATTTACCATCCACCTGCCATAACACCAATAATTATAATGTGTAAAGTTAGGTTGATTAGTTTGAAATTTACCCAATTAAAAAGCATTCTACTTAGCTTATTAATTGCGATTATCATTCTATTGGTTACATTATTTCAAATACTCCTGTTCAAGTGAGACACCGAGCTGTACACATGTAAACATCCTCCAAGTTTCTACGTTTTATCAATTCAGAAATAGAAATGGACAGAGTCCTCATACTCGAAACATGTTATCAGACCAATGCTAATGTTATAGCATGGTGAATTCCTAATCCAACTAATCCCTCTATGAAATAATTATCATATCTTGGCCTATAGGAACTTTAGTGGTAAAAGGATCATCTCTGATAAATTCGGTGAAGCTGTTAACCTTGACTTTTCTTAATACAAGAACAATTTGATTTAAAGGGTAACAAATGTAGCAGAATTTAAAAATCAAAAATGATAAAAACCTACATCTGTAAATAACTTAATACACCCAAACAGTCTAATTTAAGAAAAGAGTTGACGTTTTGAGTTCTCGTGACCCTTCAACAGAACTGAGTTCTGTTGAAGGGTTATGAGGACTCGAAACGTCAACTCTTCTCTTCTCCGCCGATGCTGCCAGACCAGCTGAGTTTTTCCAGGTAATTCTGTTTTTGTTTTGGATTTCCAGCATCTGCAGTTTTTTTGTTTTTATCTAATTTAAGAAAAGGTTGCTCCAGGATCCCACAACATTGCCAAATTTGTATTTGAATTTCTTCTCTTATCCCATAACATTTTGCCCTATGTATTTAAAAGATATAACGTGATAAATCCTTTAGAGGTTAAACCAACAATTTTTTACTTAGGATAAACAGAAATATTCTGGCTGATTCTTCTCAAAATGATGAGAATGGAAAGGTTTATGAATCAGGAACACATCTGTAGTTATCACTCTCACTGCTTCTTTATTGCAGCTTCATGCTATCACTTTTCTTGGTTGCAATTACAACTAATGTAATATTTGAAAAGCACAATACTGCATCTGTAAATAGTCTCTGTTACTTACAGAGCCTTCTTTTACAGTCTTGAAATACCATAGAGCTTTTAAAAGGCAACATGAGGGGATATTATTACTTTAATTAATCAGTTTTTATTATAATTGCATCCATTCAATCATTAAGAGGACTTGTACTCAGTAGCAATCAAGCTGTTTGTGCTGCTGAGAGTGAGTGTAGCGCAGGGAAGTAAACAAATTTGCTATGTCAGTATTGATAATATGTTGAGGAAAAAGAATGTCTAAATCAATCGAGCCTCATCTGGGCAATTGGACAAAGCCAGGCTTCCAGCAAGTCTAGGCCGGTTCTTGATAAATTTGCCCTTATTATCCCTATTGATGTTTGAATTTCTTCAGGTTGTTGTTACATGGGCACAAGGCAGCGACAGCAGTACCATGACCTGCTTCGATCCATAATCTACACCTGTTAGTGCTTTCCCTTGTTGCCTTGTGAGAATGTTTCAGCTAAAAGGTTAACAAAAGATTTGTCTGGAAAACAGGCTGGCTCTTTACTACTGCAGCAACAGATCAATGCAGAGTAAATAACCTTTTCTACCTTATTTCCCAGAGCACTATTGATCCCTGTGCTTTTTTTGCTTCTTTTTTTTCCTTCAGCGCTCCTGTCTCCTAACCCTTGGGACTCTAACGATCGCCTCATATTGGACATGCTAACTGGCATATTATGACAGCTAGTGTTTTGTCACTCTGTGCATTGCTATATAAAGGTGCCTGTTGGGGGGCCCGAGTCTTGCGTTTCCGCAACATTGCAGGGAAAACGTGAAACATTTTCTACCTTTTGTGCTCTCTGCTGATTCTCCTCCATGATAGTTTTGTACCTCCTTCCAAATGCTGAACTGGGACTAGCAGCGAATGTTGGGAAATGAACTATTCTTGGAGCTATTTCAATTTGGTTTTGGTGGGTAAGTCTTCATTCTTAGCCAGCTGTAAACGAAGAGATCATCATGTTTTTGAGAGGCATAAGTTATCAATTTAGGATGCAATTTAAGATGTGGACTTGAAACTCTGATATGAATCAAAACACTAAAGAGAATAATTATTTGTTTTAATTTATATGTTCAATTTAATAAAATAAAACAGAAATTCCAATTTAGGGAAGGTTTCATGAATGAAGCAAATGGGTTGAGCAACAGAAGATCAATACAATGTTTTGTGTATAACTGCAGTGCTTAATTCTTTTCGGTGAACTACTCTTTAACCAAACTGAGAAATGATAACAGCCCTAACCAAATATTTATGCTGCATTGTATTTTGCATTGGTCTTGCTGAATATGGACCGCATAAAATAATAGTGAAATCTACTGGGGTGTTTCTACTGTGCGATTAAATGAATTGATGATTTTCATTTTGTGATATATTTGAAATTAGTCCTTGTGTGTCTGTCCTACTTTAAGGTATCTGAAAAGATGGGTGGAAAATCAGCTCGGAAAGAGATCCATTATTGAGCATTTTATAAGAGCACACAGATGATCTACCATTGCTACACATAGCAAAGGCATGGGACTAAAGATTTGTTTTACCTTTGTTATTAAATGAAATCATAACGGTAAGTGACAGCATTGTGAAAGGCTGTAGAAACAAAATACTATTGATAATTTTATTTCTAGCAAATACCAGAAAAGTTAGACTGTTAATTAGTTACACTGGTATAATAATGAATTTTATATATTTGGGAAAAATTGTTCAAAACTTTTTCCTGAAACATCTTAAGTGTTATTGCGGCATCTGACATGGAAGACAAGCTGGTGTTAAACTGCCTTATTATCAAAACAATTATTATGATGAAATTGTTATGACTGTTGGGATCATTTTCAGCTGATGGTCTGCCTGCTTGTTTTTTTATTGCATTCTAGTACAGTATATGTCATTAAAATAAAAGTTTCAAAAATCTAGTACTGCCGAATTCAGGACTAGTATATTAAAATAAGATGTCAACTCCCAAGGGTTTCAGACTATTTATAGACATATAATGTATTTTTATCATATATTTAAAGTAACAGTGGACTGAATGATACAAGAATAAAAATAGTTGTTAATTATGAATTATCATAAGATGATGTTTGCATTGTCTATGTATGGCAGTGAAGGCAGCCCCTTTCCAGAGTGTTGAGGAATTGATTCATCGTGTTTTTTCCTGAAATATTTTTGGATTCATTCCACAATACGTCATTTCTGAAAGGATTAGTCAAATCTTTTGTTGAACTGTATTTTGTACATCAGCCTCAAGATGGGCTTTAGACAGGCCACCAGCATAGACATGGCTATATCTGGCATACTGTCTGTATTTAAGTTGTGTTGCAATTGCACAAGTCACAACAGCTTTTGCAATGTTAATAAAACTGTAAAATGCCTTTGAAAATAGTGTTGAAGTGGGAAGCTAATGGGCCCGTCGCCTCTTGGACCACTGCTGCTTCAAGAATGATAAAGCAATTTTAATTTTCCAAAGCATGGAATATCTACCTTGTTTATTATGAAATTAGTTGAAACTGAGCCATCAACAAAACTAAATGAAAGGCTGAATCAAGTAGCAAGGAAGAATGGTAGTGAAAAGGTGAAAATGGAATAAGGAGAACATAATGCATTTCTGTTGCTGCTGTGTTTTCTATCACAATATTGATTTTCCCTTTGCCTTATTCTCTGTGAGGGTCTTTTTCTCCTTGATTTTAATGACTGATTATAGCCTTTATCTTTATGATGGCAATGCATTTAATATTGCCAACAGTGTGTCACTTGATAAATGCAGTACAAGTAAAGTTTCTCCCATGCCACTGAAAACATGGTCTCCAATTAAAAACTAGAATGCACTTTGCAAGACCTGCTTGATGCAGTAGAGTTATTTCCTTGTGACAGCTTGGAAATCTTCTAGACCTGGGTAGACACAAGAGCACAAGAAATTAATGCAAAAAGATCCTTTCCTCTTGGCCCATTTAGCTGCTTTGCAAAGTTACATGTATGTCATAATTGTATAGTGTTGAAAAAGATTTACTTAGTTCGTTTTTGAAGAAGCATTTTTAAAATATAAGATTGCAGTTTGAGATGTTGCAGTATCTTTGGAATTTATCAAGTCCTGAATAATATCAGGAATATCCCAGCACTAACTGAACAGCCAGTACTACTTAAAGTTACAGGTACATAGCCAGTTAACTAAGTACAACTCTCCTTTAAAACTCTATTTGATCAAACCTGAGGAGATGTAGCTCAGGTCTTTAATGCTACATAATCAAAATGTATTGCTGGATATTATAATCAGTATTTTATCATGATCATATATAATTGTTGCTGGTGAGTTTGATTGAAGGAATATTTGATATGTCGCTGTTAAAGGAAAATTTCATCCTATGCAAAAAAGATAAATTTCAATCATTTACTCAAATGCAAACAATAACTGTCATTGCTATAGTGATGAATGGTAGCATAGTAGTTATGCTACCCAACAGTCCTAAGTTCAAATCCCACAGTAATAAATTATGAAATTGAATTCAATGAATCTGGCAATTTGTGGGTTAGCACCAGAAAGTGACCATGAAAGCTTCCAGTTTGTTGTAAAACCCCAATCGACTTGCTAACACACTTAAGGGGGAAAAGATGACTCCCTGCTGCTCCTTACCTCTGTGGCCTGCTTGAGATTTTCACTAAATGATCAGGGTGTGCGCATCTTTTCATCCATGTTTTGAACTGTTATCTTTAACCAGTGTGGCTTCAATCTCTTTCATGTTGACATGAAGTTACAATTCCAGATAAGGTAATGGTTACTAAAACACACAACTGAAAGAAAAACTTTACACAAGATAACTTTCACTTAACAAATAATTCAGCACTGTGAACATGAAATGAAAGCTGTGTGGATGAAATTTATTCTTAAACAGAACTCATTCTAATCTGGCTCCATTTAATGTGAAGTAGGCAATAGCTTGGTGTATAGTAATTTAACCTTAATTCAGTTAAAATGGAGATTGATTATAAGCAACATTTAACGTACAATGTTAATGCTCAAATTTGAGTGAATGAACTATGGAATATGTATATTTTATTTTGCTTTTGTAGAAAATGCCAAGACTGTTGAAAGGACATTTTTAATTCAACAGTGTTTCATTTGTATAAATTATTCAGCTGCCAAGGCTGGGTTAGTTCTTCCACTCCTTTTAGTTTCCCAAAACTACCTCAGATAACATTCTAAATAGTAATTTTGTATTAATTTGTCTGGAGACTTGTTTAGGTTTATAAGAACATAAATACACATTAAAATTGTTAGGTCAGCAAGGAACCAAAATGGGTGATATCACTAATACAGCCCAATAAAGGTAGAATGACACACGTGATTTAAATTGATATCATTTGGTTGGTTGTGGAGCTAGAAAGTAGCCCAGTGACAAAATGGTAATGGCTCATCATTTAAAAGAGGTTATTACTGGGAAAGTTTTCAAGATGGTATATAAGTAGTGAAAAAGCCATCACAACAGCCACAACAACTTGCATTTTTATAGTGCTTTCATGTAAAGAACACCCCAAATGAATATGAGGGAATTGGACGGAAAGCCAGGAAGCATCACAGAAGAGAAAGCTTTGAGGGGGATTTTTAAAAGATTTTGAGAATGTTGTTAAGTTATGATTCCACAATGGGAAATATTACACTACTCACTATACTTATCAATTTTATTTTAATTGCCATTAGTATGTATTAATATTAGATTGATATATTGATATATTTTATACAATAATACAATTAATTATTAACATAAAATTTTATGACACACCTACAATATAAAGTTTCTAAACGTTTATGAACAAAGGACTGTGACTTACAGGCGGTGTAAATTCCATATTCTGTTGGTTACTATTGAGTATAAACTTCAGTCCCACTCTCATTCTGTTTAACAAAGAGCACATTTTCTCACATTCTGCATCCAATGAGTCCACAGCAATGTGATAGAATGTGAATGTTATTCACGTACTTGTAGTTTGTAAAAAGAAATCACGCACATATAATAAAAAGATCAATACCCAGTCAGACAGTGCAATCTGTCTCTTATTTCACTCTTGAGAAAGACTTAGATAACTCACTTGTGAAATAAAAGGCAGATTACTGGCTGATTGTGTGTTATCTTCCATTAACTATACCCTACTTCAATCTGTGATTTACCGCTCCCCTACACTATGTACTTTAATCATCTGCAAAAGTGTATTTTCCCCCTTAGATATTATTTGTTCATCTATTTTATTTAGTGACAGTAAACACCTAGCTCAAGTTAAGGGCATAACATATCTCGCAATAAGACATTTAAGGACTGCATGATCTCTGTGCATTATTTTCAGAAGACTGGTTAACATGCTTGCATAAATTTCTGACTGTTGTTTTTATTAACCCAGCCTTTATTCATTCTCAATGGATTAACAGCTGCATTTAAATAATGTATGCAGGCATTTATGGAGATGTGTTAATCAGATAGAGCACATGTTAAATTAAACCTGTTCATTTTTAAATATATTTCTTTGATTTATTCAAATCATATTTTTAATTTTGCTTATCCATATGAAATATTTATATTGTATGTGTGTGAGAACAACATTTAAAATTGCTTCTAACTGAATAAATTGTCCAGATTTTCCTAGGGGCTTGCACTGTTGTAATGGTACATCCATATGCTAGAAAGCTGAAAAAAAACACTAAGATAAAAGCAAAATACTGCGCATGCTGGAAATCTGAAACAAAAACAAAAATATCTGGAAAAATTCAGCAGGTCTGACAGCATCTGTGGGGAGGAATACAGTTGACGTTTCGAGTCAGCATGATTCTTCATCGGAACTAAGGAAATAGAGAAATGAGGTGAAATATAAGCTGATAGAGGAGGGTGGGACAGGTAGAGCTGGATAGGGGGTCAGTGATAGGTAGGGGCAAAGAAGAGATTGCCAAAAATGTCATAGACAAAAGGGTGTTGATGGTGGTGATATTATCCAAGGAATGTGCTAATGGGGACATTAAGGGTAGCAAGCAGGACAAGCTTGTGGCAGATGGCCCTAGTGGGGGTGGGGTGGGGGGAAGGGATCAAAATGGGCTAAAAGATGGAGATAAAACAATAGATTGAAATAAATTTTAAAATAGGTGGGAAAAGAAAAATATATATATTTTTAAATTATAAATTATTGGAAAAAGGGGGATCAGAAAGGGGGTGGGGATGGAGGAGAGAGTTCATTGAGTTCAACAATTTCAGATCATGAACTCTCTCCTCCATCCCCACCCCTTTCCAATCCCCCTTTTTCCAATAATATATAATTTAAAAAAATATATATTTTTCTTTTCCCACCTATTTTAAAATGTATTTCAATCTATTGTTTTATCTCTACCTTTTAGCCCATTTCGATCCCTTCGCCCCACCCCACCCCCACTAGGGCCATCTGCCACTAGCTTGTCCTGTTTGCTAGCCTTAATGTCTCCATTAGCACATTCCTTAGATAATATCACCATGTCAACACCCCTTTGTCCTTTTGTCTATGACATTTTTGGCAATCTCTTCTCTGCCTCTACCTATCACTGGCCCCCTATCCAGCTCTACCTGTCCCACCCCCATCTACCAGCTTATATTTCACCTCATTTCTCTACTTCCTTAGTTGTGATGAAGAGTTGTGCAGACTCAAAATGTCAACTGTATTCCTCTCCGCAGATGATGTCAGACCTGCTGAGTTTTTCCAGGTATTTTTGTTTTTGTTTGAAAAAAAACACTAGTTGGGCTTATAGTCCTGGTCACTGCATTACAGGAAGGATATCAATGCACTAGAGAGGGTATAGAGGAGAGTTAAAGGGATGTTGCCAAGAATGGAGAATTTTAGCTAGCAGGGAAGATTGGGTAGGCTGGGGCTGTTTCCTTTGGAACAGAGGAGGCTGTAAGGAGATTTAATTGCATTAGTCAAAATTATGAGGAGCTTAGGTAGAGTGAACAGGAAGAACCTATTTTCTTTAGCAGAGAGGTCAATTAGCAGGATGAATAAATTTAGTTAATTGGCAGAAGGATGAGAGGTGAGTTGAGGAGAAATGGTTTCACCCAGAGGGTGATGGGGGTCTGAAACTCATTGCCTGAAAGAGTGTTAAAGGCAGCATGAATAAAAGCATTTGGATAGGCACATAAAATGCCTTAACTGCAACAGGTTAAAAGCCAAGAGCCAAATGGGATTAGGATGGATTTCCCTTTTTTGCCAGCACAGACACAATGGGCTGAATGGCCTCCTTCTGTGCTGTAAATTTTCTACAGTGTAGAGGCCCTTAAATGCTGAAAAAGACTGAGGAAATTATGAAGTAAATGACTTACTGTATTAATTAAGCAGCTCCATATTTTCCTGGGATGTTTGCTTGCTCCACTGTTACTTCTGCCATAAACAGTGACACATAAATTATCATGGCTTCGCCCCCATTAAAATCAATATGATGTGGATTTTTAATTAAAAGGGTTAACCCAAACAAATGAATGATTTTTTTTTTAAAAAGTAGGCAAAAGAATGAATACATGAATGTGTTTGCTGATAATATCTCAAACATAATTTGCCTCCCCTACTTTACCTGACAATATTTCATTGTGCTCTAAATAAAGAATTACTTCCTAATTACTGTTCCAAATTTACTTTCCATTAATTTGCACTTATGTCTTGCAGTCCTATTAGTTAATTTGCTAATTATAGGTTACATTTTCTGGTCCCAGCGCTGAGGCTTCAGAAATGGTGAGCTTCAGGCTTTACATGTACATAACTTGGAAACATATAACCCCAATGGATTGTCTTAGGTAGGTCTGCTAAGTATTCAAGGTGAACTCCTAGTATGGATTAAGCCTGCTGCTGGGAGTTAACCAAAGATGCTAGGGGAGAATATCTCAAACATCAGGGTTATAGCTCAGATTTAAACAGATGCAGAAATTTCAAGTAAATGGGCCCAATCCCCACCAGCCAGGAAAACCAAATGTTTTTGTGAAGACCACTTGGTGTCATAGTTTGATGTGGCAACCAGGCAGAGATGACTCCTATTCACTGCTTTAACCTCATTAAGTAAGCAAAGAGCTTGGCTGATCTTAATATTTGATGCACTTTCCAAAATGTTGCTGACCTCACTTACTCAACAGAATTTTGGGATGTTGGTTAGAATGGACACAAGTATTAGTTAGTCGCATCTTTCCAATACAATTGAAAGGCATATAGATTGTGATGACCTGTGTTCTGGGAAAAGCCTTTATTTTCTTTTGCGTAATATCCCTTTGAGAAAAAAGTGGGCTGGAGAGTATTTTGAAAGAGGATTAATTGGCTTCCTATTTATGACATCCTTAGATTCTAAGGAATGACCATGTGACTTGAGGTTGCCATGGGGATGAAAAACTAAGAAGCCAAGAGTAAATAGAAAACTAATTGCAATGGGGTTGGGTAAGCCAGTATTTTCTGTTTATCAGTTCAGAATACACTGATGATTCATGAAAAGAGGAAACAAGCAAGGTTCTCTCTGAATGGAGCAGTTTTCTGTTTGGCAGTCTTTGAACAGATCCTGGTGTTGTCTGAGAATAGAGCAGAGACTGGGTAACTGTGTTGTGACTTTAGTTACCCGAATGTAGACTGGGACAGTCATAGTGTAAAGGGCAGAGAAGGGAAAAAGTTCCAAAATTGTATTCAAGAGAATCTTCTACAGCATGTGTCCAATCCAACAAGGAAAGACACACTGTTGGACCTGGTTCTTGGAAATGAGGTGGGCCAAGTAGATCAAGTGTCAGTGGGGGAACATTTAGGAGACAGTGATCAATGTATTGTACATATTAGGATCATGATAGAAAAGTATGATAGACAATCCAGAGTAAAAATAATTAACTGCATAAGAGCAGATTTCAATGGGGCAAGAATGAAGCTGGTAGACTGGAATGAAAGATTGACAGGAAAAACTAGCTGAACAATGGTCTACCTTCAAAAAAGAATTGGTCCAGGCACAGTCAAGATATATTCCATTGAAAGGGAAATGTAGGACAAACAAATCCAGAGCTCTCTGATTGAAAAAGGAGATTGAAATTAAGATAAATAAGAATATGTGTGCTTATGACAGGTGTCAGGTAGAAAATACAATTGAGAACCAAGAGAATTACAGAAGGTCGGTGAAGAAGCATATTAGAGAAGTGAAGAGGGATTATGAAAAAAGACTGGCAGTCAACATAAGGGGGGATCCTAAAGTCTTCTAGAGGCATATACATAGTAAAAGGGTGATAAAAGGAAGAGTAAGGCCAATTAGGGACCTAAAGGGGAATTTACACATGGATGAAGGGGCCATGGCTGAGGTATTAAATGAATACTTTGCATCCATCTTTACCAAGGAGGTAGATGCTACCCAGGCCATGGTGAAAACGAGGAAACTCTGTCACTAGAAGGGTTCAAAATTGATAAGGAGGCAGTGTTGAACAGACTGTTGGTACTTAAAGTTGACAAGGCACTGGGACTGGATGAGATGTATCCAAGGATATTGAAAGAAGTGAGAGGAGAAATTGCAGGGGCACTGGCCATAATCGTTCAGTCTTCCCTAGACTCAGGGGAGGTGCCAGACGACTGGAGAATCGCCCTTGTTCAAAAAAGGAAGTAGGGATAAGCCCAGCAATTACAGACCAACCAGTTTAACTTCAGTGGTGGCCAAGATTCTAGAAACAATTATTTAGGATAGAATTAGTCGTCACATGGAAAAATATCAGTTGATAAGGAAGAGTCAGCATGGATTTCTAAAGGGGAAATCGTATTTAATTAACTTGCTGGAGTTTTTTGAAGAGGTAACAGAAAAGGTTGTTGAGGGTAATGCTGTTGATGTGGTGCACATGGACTTTGAAAAGGCATTTGACACAGTGCTACACAACCGACTTGTGAGCAAAGTTATTGCTCATGGAATAAAAGGGTCAGTAGCAACATGGATTCAAAATTGGCTGAAAAATAGGAAGCAGAGAGTAATGGTCAATGGATAGTCTTTGAGGCTGGCAAAAGGTTTGTAGTGGAGTTCCCCAGGGATCGATATTAGGATTCTTGCTTTTCTTGATATATATTAATGATCTAGATCTTGCTGTGCGGGGGACGAGTTCAAAGTTTGAGGATGATGCGAAGCTTGGGAGTGTTGTGAACTGCAAGGAGGACAGAGTAGAACTTCAAGAGGACATGGACAAGTTGGTAGAGTGGGCAGATAGGTGGCAGATGAAGTTCAATGAGGAGAAATGTGAGGTGATACATGTTGGTAGGAAGAACATGGACAGACAATATAAAATAAGGGGTTAAATTTTGAAGGGGTTGCAGGAGCAGGAAGACTTTGGAGTATATCTGCATAGATTATTGAAGGTGGCAGGACAGGTGGAGAAAGCAGTTAATAAAGCTTTTAGTATCTGGGCTTTATTAATAGGGGCATAGAGTACAAGAGCAGGGAGATTATTCTGAATTTATATAAGACAGTTAGACCTCAGCTGGAATATTGTGTACAATTCTGGGCCCTATATTATAGGAAGGATGTGAAAACATTGGAGAGAAAGTGCAGAAGAGGCTTACAAGA
The DNA here is from genome assembly GCF_017639515.1 of Carcharodon carcharias. Taxonomy (NCBI): domain Eukaryota; kingdom Metazoa; phylum Chordata; class Chondrichthyes; order Lamniformes; family Lamnidae; genus Carcharodon; species Carcharodon carcharias. Next base: position 17,759,483 of record NC_054492.1, on the reverse strand, counting down.
ATGGTTCCAGGATGAGAAACTTTAGCTATGAAGATAGATTGGAGAGGTTGGGTCTGTTCTACTTGAAGAGAAGAAGGCTGAGAGGAGATTTGATAGAGTTCAAATCATGAGGCAGCTGGACAGAGTAGATAGGGAAAAGCTGTTCCCACTAGTAAAAGTATCAAGAACAAGACGACACAGGTTCAAAGTGACTCGCAAAAAAAGCAGATGTGATGTGAGAAAAAAACTTTTTCACAAAACGAGTGGTTCGGGTCTGGAATGTGCTGCCTGAAATTGTGGTGGAGATAGGTTCAATTAAGACAGTCAAGAGGACATTAGATGAGTATTTGAATAGAAACAATGTGCAGGGGTATGGGGAAAAGGCAGGGTAATGGCACTAGGTCATAATGCTCATTTGGAGAGCTGGTGCAGATATGATGGGCCGAATGGCCTCCTTTTGTGCCATTAAGACTGTGATTCTATGATTACGTAGTTGGAAAGAGTAGAGAGCTGATGACAAGATGGGCAATAGGATTGTGGGTTGGACAAGATCCATTATTGTTGTTTCAGTGTTGTCAGAACCCACCAAATCATCTAAGGGATTGGAGTAGGGAGTCTCTGGGGATTTAGTATCAACAGGACTGTCGTGACTTGAATGAGAGAGCGTTCATAGATGTGCATCTTGTCAGTGGTAACTGTGTCTGGCGACACCAATTGGAATATATCTGTTGGTATCAAGGGTTGAAATGATTGAGTGGGCAATGAGAGACCCTACATAGCAGTGGCTGAGTTGAAAATACTTTGAGATTGAGCTTAGTTCTTTCCACATTTATGTGAGAAGTAATGCAAGTGCTTGTAACTATATGAGGTGGATCTTTGTTGTACTGACTATTTAAAGTGAAATTTACCTTTTTATTTGAAATATCCTTCACCTGTTAATTATTGTTTGGATTAAGTTGATTTTAGTTGGTTTGTTACAATAAAAGTTTTGAAAAGTGATATAATGTCCAATGGTTTTCTTTATATTGGCGTTGTGGAGATTCCTTTCTTTGTAAAAAAAATTAGTGCTGTCTACGGGGATCATAATCAAGTAAAATCCAAAGGTTTATGGTAACTTTTGGAACTGAGATTACTTCTATAGCTCTTGTTAAGTGGCTGTTAAAACCATGTGTGCTGGTTAATGATTAGAGTTAGTTATTTAGCTTTTTTCCTTTGATTTTAGATTCCATGTCAATTACGTGAGACTGTTATAACTAAAAATGAAGTAGCATGGTTAAACTAGGTATCTCTCAGTCTGGCTGTTTCAAAGGACATTGAGACTTTTAACCTCACTCATGGATGTTTTTCCAGTCTATCTGGTGATGTCTGCCGTTACAAAAGTGAACCACTCCAATTACAAAGGGATGGGTTGTGGGGACAATCTGCAAGATGTTACACTATTAATGTGCGTAACAATCAAGAGAACAAGTTTATTGTGTTTTTTTTTTAAATCTTGAACATTTCTGCAGTTCTATCACATCTTGCATCTCCTCATGCCAACCTGGAAGGGGATTTCCTGCTGTTTTTTTCCAGCTATGTAAAATTATTATTTTGTAATTTTCTAGAAGGCCTGTAACTAGAGCACTAGACTATTGAGGGATTTCTCAAGGAGATCCATTGTCGGAGAAAAAAGATAATTGATTGTATTCATTTTGCAAAAATCAGGTTTTTGTAGATTGCTGTGCAGCATTTGCAAAATCGACACTGAAAGTGGAACAACATTGATATAGCAGGCACCTGCTGATTAATAGCAGAGATAAAAGAGCAACCATATGCTTTAATGCAAACTCGTCACTGTATTGAGACTGTTTGTGAAATATGGAATAAAAGAGTCACCAAGCAGCATAGGAGCCACTGACTGTGTTGTGATATCATTACATGTTGCTAGGGGTGCATAGAGTGCTAAGTGAAATAGCTGAGCAATGATGAATATCGCATGAACCATTATATTTTCTAACTGGAATCCAACACAAAACTGTAAGAAGCTTAAGCAAAAATGAATGAATTAAGAACTAGCAACAATGTTGTTGAGAAAGAGGCAGTTTAACAATCACAACGCTCCATGTTCTGAAAAAGAATGGAAGAACTTGCATTTATATAGGGCCTTTCATGACTCTCGGAAATTTTGAAGTGCTTTACAGCAATTGAATTATTTATGAAGTGTAGTCATTATAATGTAGGAAACACAGTAGCCAATTTGCACACAGCAAACTTTCACAGCAATGAAATAATGACCAGATAATCTGTTTTAGTGATGTTGATTGAGGAATAAATATTGGTCAGGATTCTGGGTAGAACTCTTTTGTTCTTCTTTGAATAGTTCCATGGTATCTTTTACCTTTAGCTGTGAGGCAGATGGGGCCGCAGTTTAATGTCTCATCCAAAAACTGGCACCTCTGATGGTACAGCATTGATTTAATACTGTACTGGAGAGTCAGCCTTGATTATGTGCTCAAGCCTCTGGCGTGGGGCTTGGACCCACAATCATGGACTCAGATAGAGAGTGTTACCCCCTAAGCCATGAGTGATCTGACTGGTAATAAGGCTGTTCTTGTGTGTAGCACTCTTGAGGTATGATAGGTGATGTACAGAAAATCCACGAGTTGCAGCTAAGTTCGAATAATTTGCCAGCCATGGCAGAATACAATGTATGAGATACTCTTTTTCCAAGAAATGTGTAGATGAATTAATTGATCATTATGTTGCAATGTTAAAAAGAATTGAAGTTAGATGAGTCTAGTGAGACAAAAGACTCTCTGATATGTGTTAAAATTATATTGGAGGAAGAAATAACCCTGTGCAAGAATGAATGCTAAGCGACCTAGAATTTGACCTGAAAAATGCAATAGATATGCTAAGAGCAGACAAAGTAACATAAAAGCAAAAAACTGCAGATGCTGGAAATCCAAAACAAAAATAGAAACAGAAATACCTGGAAAAACTCAGCAGGTCTGGCAGCATCGGTGGAGAAGAGCATAGTTGATGTTTCGAGTCCTCATGATTCTCAGATGAAGCTGCTTAGTAAGGATGAAACTGTTAATAGAGTTTCGTGTAAGTGCTAGGAAAAAATTTACCCAAGGAAGAGAAATGCAAACTGCTTCAAGGTGAATTGATTCCAAGAAATATCCAACGAATAATGATCAGTAACAAGCGTTCAAACAGAAATCTGTAAAAAGGTTTGGTTAAAAAATTGTTTTGCTACTAAATGAAAGAGAAAGAGACAAAACAAAATGGTTTCAAGCCTTGGAGGAATGACCAAGATAGTGAATATGCAAATCTAATTTGAACAATGGTGAAAAGAAAAGGTTAAAAATAATTGTGACAACTAGATTAAATTATTACATGGAAGATAAGTTTCAACTAGAATGCAGTTATGTTGTGAGGTATAGCAAAGATAGGATATGAAGATTGCTTCTACTTTGAATGGAGCCCATTTGCCTAAACTAATAAAGTCAAAGGAAGACCAAAAGTACTTCTGAACAAAGCTACAACGAATTACATTGAGTCTATAATGCAGAAACAGTCAGTATGTCAGTGATTATCTTCCATGTGAGCATCCTCCCACCACTCTTTGTCTATTCCTAATAGCATATCCTTCTATTCTTTCCACCCTCATCTGCTTATCTAGTGTGCCCATGCATGGATCTATGCTATTTGCCTCAACTATTCCTGTGTTAACACAGTACACATTCTTACCAAGAGGTTTTCCCTGAATCCCCTATTGGATTTATTAGTGACTATCTTATTTTCGTGGCCCCTATATTTTGTATCCCCTACAAGTGGAACCATAAGTCCATCTATTATTTTAAAATCCTCTACCAGGTTACCTCACAGCCTTTTCTTTTCTGGAGAAAAGAGCCACTCCCTATTCAATTATTCTGATAGATATAACCTCTCAGTTCTGGTAACATTCTTGTCAATTTTTTTTGCGCTTTCTACAATGCCTCTATTTCCTTTTTATAATATGGAGGCAAGAACAGTGCACTGTACGCCAAGTATGATTTAGCCAAAGTTCTACCAAAGTTTAACATGTCTTCCCTGCTTTTCAGTTCTACCCTTCTAGCAATATACTGCAGTGCTTGGTTTTCCTTATTAACCTGCAACACTACTTTTAGTGATTCGTGTTTCTATGCCTCTAGATTACTTTGCCTCTCCACCCCATTTACTCTCCTATTATCCTTATCTCCTTATTGTTCTCCCTCAAAATGCACCACCTCATGCTTGTCTATAATGACATTTATTTTCTAATTAAACACCCATTTGGCAAGTTTATCAATAACTTCCTGTACTTTGTCACAAACTCCCTTCATATTAATTACACTGCCCAATTCCATGACTTCCTTAAATTTTGAAATGGCGATACTGATCCTTGATTCAAAATCATTAATGCAAATTATGAACAACAGTGGTCCCAGCACTGATCAGTGTGGAACACTACTTCCCACCGTTTGCCATTCCCAGTAGCTATCCTTAATTCCTACTTTCTGTTTTCTATTTTGCAGCCAACTTGCTGTCCATTCTGTTACCTGTCTACTGACACTACATGCTGCAACCTTAGCCATGATTTTACTATGAGGTATACTATCGAAAGCGTTTTGAAAATATAAGTATATTACACCTACTAAAGCACCCTGTCTGCTCTTTCTGTTACTCGTATTCTTTCTGTTGCTTAAGAACATAAGAAAATCCAGAGCAAAAATTATAAGCTATTCGTCCCATGAGGCCCACGCCATCCATGTTTAGGGCCATGTTTAAATCATAGACTTCTTTCCTGCTGATTCATTACTTTAGCAAATATGAAGTTCTGTTTCCCTACTTTCTTGAAGAAATATATTGAATGGTATAATTGATATTATTATAACCATCAATTTCATACACAACAGATATAACTTCAGCTCCCTTTTAAAGGTACCAATTCTCCCTGACATCAGCTACCTTTTCTGGGTAGCTGTGGTTGAAAATGAATCAATTTAAGAGGTTGTCAATATTTGTATGTTGCTATATTTTCATATCGTAGAACCACATCTACATAAAACTTGGAAAAATGAATACCTGCAAAAATCGAAAAGCACTCTGAATACAATAATAGAGATTCTGAGATTAACAGTTGCGTCTTCAAAGTGACCTCTCTGTTCAAGATCTTGCTTAAAAGAAACAATCATAATCCCTAGAGACATGAGGGCTAAAATGGCACAGAAAAGCCAGTTCAGAAGTTTGGGAGTTGAAAGATATTGGTGTAAAGTCAGAAATTTACATACTTTCCTATCATAAACCAGAGATCAAAGATAATGTATCATCTCTTTATGTGGTATTTAAAATGCATATCAAAATTGTGTACCAATGAACCTTTGATATAAAACAATGTCCATATCAGGCTGTGATCAATAATGGCTGTAGGTTTGTACATCTTCAATGGAAAGAAATAGATCTTTGCAGCAGACCATTATCCAAATTATTTGGTGTTTAACTTACTGCAGGATAGCAAGACTTCAACAGATATCAAGGCTTAAGTCACATTATTCCAATTATGGCCATATGAGGCATGGGCGTTAAATTACTGTTAGAAGTGGATTTTATGGGTCGTCATGTTCCTCAAGTAAAAAACATATGGTATCCAAATTATGTAACACCCAATAAGAGTAAGAATGTGATTCAGAAAACAAGAAGATTGCTAAAGGAAGCTAAAATAGATCATCAAGATTATTACTGAGCCCTTACTGACCGTGGAAACACTCCAAAAGGAAGAATTTGCTTCTTATTCAGTACAAAGACCCTTGGTACAAAATAAAGCACCATTGGCAACCTTTCTGAAGCCAAGAATTAGGGTGAGTGCTGCTGAAAAGAGGTAAACAAATCAATCTGCCACCTCGGGGGGAGAAGCCCCTCCAGATGGCTGGGTTTTCATTCCAGGGTGGACAGGTCATACTGGACTCTGGCCTGCCGCAGCTGGAAACAGTTCGGAAGCAGCCACAGGGACTGCCGAGTGCCAGAGTGGTCTGGTTAAAAGGTGCGCCTCGGTGCTCTGGGATATTGTCCCAGTTGAAATAAAAGCTGATAAGTCTCCTCGCCTTCACCCCTCACAGTCTCTCACCCCCTCATCCACTCTCCTTGCCAGGTCATGCCCCCACCCAGCTTACATGGCCCCTCATACCCTCCATGTCAACCTATGCACCTCTACACACCCCCATGGCCTCTCATACCACCATGCCAACTTATGCTCCTCTAGACACATTCATGAACCTTTATACCCTCCATGCCAACCTATGCTCCTCTAACCAGTTCTCAGGGCCCCATATATCCCCTATGCCAACTTAGTACCAACACATGACAACCCATGACACCACACTCATCCTCATGGGTCCTTATAGCCCCATGCCGACTTAGTACCAACCCATGAGTCCCATCCACCACCCTTGCCCTTACACCCTCCATGCCAACTCACCCAGTATCCACCATGGGCATATCTCAGGAGCCATGCTGAAATGAAATAAAATAAAGTTCTACATATCTATTACAGATTTCACTATATAAAACAAAATCTCATTGATAGAAGTCCCCCTAATACATTTAAATCCCTTTAAGCACTTAATCCCTTATAAAAGCAAGCCTGAAATAAAAGGTGCGTACAATTTTACTAGTAATTTGTTGACATAAGCCTGAGGGTTATCATTATAGTATTAGTGCTGCTTCATGGCTTCCACAACCTACCATTATCACTGTTGGGTTTGGGGGAGGAGGTGCTGTAGATTCACAGTTTGATTGACTGCTCCAAGTGGTTATAAAGAGATTAGCTGTCTTTGATGTGGGATTATGAATACAAATGTTTGTTTTTATAATGGATTAAGTACTTGAAGGGTTTTAAATTGAATGGGCTTTTATCAAAGAGAGTATTTTCTTTAATATAGTGAAGTCTTTAAAAGAAACTTAGAACTTTGTTTTGTTTCATCTGTATTGTCAATAAGACATGGAAGAGATCATAAACTGTTAAAATCAAAACTTACTTTCTGCTTCTTTTAAAATGGACTTTGGTGGACCAAAAACATGGTTACTATAGGTCACATGATTTGCAAGTTGACTACAGTTCTGGAAACTTCCAACAGTAATTATAGGACAAAGTTTAACTCATCCTTGTGGAATCTCACACCTATCATTGTGTGCACCCAGTACAATCAATGAAACAAGGGAGCAGTAGACAGTCTGTCTCCCTAGCCTGGACTTATGGGAACCATCAAAACTTGTTGTACCTGTCGAGGCATTAATAGCCACCATCTATCTTCTAAGGTGAGCAATGGATTTTGACCAGAGACATAGAAACTGATTGTTAACCTGAAACTGACTCATCAATGGGCAACACCACATGACCTAAGCTCTTTTAGATTTTGGAAAGTTTTAATGTTACATTCCATGACTCCCAAGGCAATCTGCTGTTAACATCCAGCCTATCAGCACCAAAGCAGGACTACAGGCTGACAACAAAGTCTACCTTAAGTCTAAACCTCCTTGAAGCATGGTTCCATGGAAGTTTCCTGCCATTGCCTGTAGAGCAGAACAAGTCTCTGTATAACAACCTTACCTTGCTGTGTTATCACCAATTTTAAAAGAATTCAGCAACTCCTGCTTTCAGCTAGCTGAACCTGCCTGACCTTTTACTCCCACGTGAAGGAGCCCTCATTGGACTCTAACATTCTGGACTCTAACATTCATGTGAATTAATATCCGACCTTTGGTTTTTTTGTTCTAAGTTATTCCTAGTTGTATAACTCTTTTCTTTCCTATCTCCTTCTTGTGTGCTTGTCTGTGTGCATGTAGTTGCAACGACCATCCCCCAGGTTTAATTGTATGAATGAATAATACTTCTGATTTAACCCTAAAGAGAGTTTGCTTTCAGTCACTTAAAAATTGACTTCACAGAGGGCTTGGGAAACACAGATGGCAAGAAAAGTAAAGGAGCACAGTTTGCCTCTCCTCCCTGTCCATAACTCATTTCAACATGGCTCCTGAGTTTAGGATACTGGACATGTGAGGTCAAAGGCTGGTGGTGGGGGACATGGGTTGGCATGAGTTGGCACTAAGTTGGCATGGGGATGTAAAGGGCCATGGGGTGGCAAGAGGGACATAGGTTGGCATGGAGGCCATAACGGACAATAGGAGGTTGTAGAGGGGCACAGGTTGGCATGGAGGTTATGTGGGGTCGTGGATGGGGAATGGATGGTGGCATAAGATGGCATGAGTTGGCATGGATGGGGCATGGGGAGTGTGTGGGGGTGGCGGGAGGGTTGTGAAAGATGACAACTAGAGGGCTGCTTTTTTTACTACAACTGTGACAAAATCCCAGAGTGGGGTGTGGGGAAGGGGTCCTTTTAACCAGCCTGTCTTGGCGCCCAACAACCCCTGTGACTGCCTCTGCACTGTTTCCGGGGGCAATGGGCCCAACTCCAGTTAGCAACCTGACCCCGGAACGAAAATCCATTGGTTTCTCCTGAGTCAGGTAATTTCTCAACTCTATATACCAAACTCGGGAGCGAACATTCAACCCTTGTCTTCCAATCTCTACCCCACTACCCCACCACCTTGCACTGGAGGCCAACATGCCATTTGTTTTCCTAATTACATGAGGTAGCTGCGTGTTAACTTTCATGTGTTTCATGTTCGAGGAAATCCAGAGTCCTCTGAGGGAAGTTGAACAATTATGGTCTATAAAATATGGGATAGAGTAAACTAATAATTGCAAGCGAATTTGAAAAAGGACAGTTTGAAAGGAAAGTGTTAGGTTTAAAACTATGGTCCTCTAACATCTTTTCTTGAATAAAAAGAAATTAGATTGTTTAAGTTGGTATACTTACGACAAGATGATAGGAATGGAGATGGAACAATAAGTGGATAATTACAATCGAAAAATAGACACCTGGAGTTAAATTGTTACTTTGCAAATTCCGCAACTGGATAGATTAAGGGTCAGTGTTAAGGCTTTGTTTCACTTAAGAGGTAAAGGGACACCATTTACGAAAATACCTGCGTGAGTCTGCTGTGAATAGTGGCATTGGCTCTAATATTAGCTTGGAGATGGCGAGGAAGCTGAGGAGTTGTTTTGTGGTCTGGTCCTGCCGAATTTAAGGACAGAACCTGATTTAATATATTAGCATATCATATCTAGTCACAGCCAGTTACATTAAGCAGCTGACAGACTCAGGTTGCAGCTGGGGAGCAGAGAGGAGGGAGGGAGCAATTGGAAAGGCTGGATGAGGGAATGATTGGTGGCTGGGGGGAAATCAGAAGGATTAGAGGGGCTGGGGGAGACTGGAAGCGGTGCAAAGAGGTCAGAGATCACAGCCGATGTGCACAGGGGAAGGAAGGAGTGGTCAGGAAGTTTAGAGGTGGGGACTGGGAGATTGTGGCTCAGGGGTGTGTTTGATTTTTGGGGATGGCTTTGGAGCAGCGTACAGTTAAGCTGGATCCAGAAAATATGTGGAAAGACACTTTACTGCTGAATCCAGCTATCATCGTTTCCCTCTATCGGCCTGGTTTCCGAAGGCTGGGAAATCCAGCTGGCCAGGGTTAAATTTAAAATGATTAAATCTGAGACATGCAGCTTCCATATGATACTTAAATTATCTCCCCGTCTCCTGGTTGTTTGCACTCTTGTCCCAATACTGTTAAAACCAGAGTAGGTTTGGGGTTGTATTTGAGGTTTTGAAGATTTTATTGGGCGGAATTTAACCCTCGATGGGCGGGCGGGCCCCACTGTCTCAGCCGAACTCCGCTGCCGAAATGGGGCCCACTGCCATTTTAAGTGGGCGGGCCAATTACGGCCCGTCCAGCGGCCTGCCCGACAGGAAGCACTTTGCGCTTCCTGTGCGGTGGGGTGTCAGAGTGCGCTCTTTCACACATGTGCGCGATCGAGCGCACTGCTCCCTGAGACTAGGTGCTGCCTCAGGGAGATTAGTGACAATTTAAAAAACGTCAAAAATAGCAAAATAAAAAAATTATTAACATGTCCCCCTCATGTGACAATGTCACACGAGATGGGACATGTTAATAAAGATGACATAAACTTTATTAAAGGTATCTATTGCCCACCGGGGCTCCTGGCCTGTCCGCCAGCCTTAAGGTTGGACGGGCAGGGCGTTTAATTAACTTAATTATCCTGTCAATGTCCTCAATTGGCCATTGACCGGTCGGCAGGCGAGCAGCTGATTTCGCTGTCCGCCCGCCTTCCTGAATATTTAAATGGGGCGGGGGGTGGGGTGGGGGGGGGGGGGATGACGCTGGGGGTTCCTCCCGACATCATCCCGCATCATTTTCCTGTCGGCGAGCAGGCCCCGCCCCCAAATTGCCTACGGAAAAATTCTGGCCAATATCTCAGTGACCCAAAAATACCTATTTTGGGGGTTAAAATTCCCCCCACAGTTACAGATAGTTTGTATATTCTTTGGACAAGCAATGGCAGAACTTTCTTCAGTTCAGATTGAGGATCAAGTTATAAATTTAATTTGCTTAAAAGATGGAAAAAGTTGTATAGATGGGGAACGGCAGGCTTCATCAAAATACAGCAGCCTATACCTTTGTCAACATTCCTCAAATAATGAGCTTGATCAAACTGTCTCTAATGACTAAGACTTGTAACTCGATTTTTAAACCTTTGGTTGACCATGTTATGGTTAGGTTGATGGTAATATGGCTAAAATAAAACATTGTCAGTTGTCTAATGTTAATCAGTGATGACCCTCTTTGGGGAAAAGATAGGTTAGGCTGGGTCATTAAGTATGTTCAAGGCTGAGATAGACATATTTTTAATCAGTAAGGGAATCAAGGGTTATGGGGGAAAAGGCAGGAAAGTGGAGTTGAGGGTTATCGGATCAGCCATGATCTCATTGAATGGCGGAGAAAACTTGATGGGCCGAATGGCCTACTTCTGCTCCTACATCTTATGGTAAATGGAGCTAATTTCAGGACTATTTGGGGTCAATTTGGTTTCCAGAAAATATGCACATATCTCAATATGGAGGATTGGAATTATATTGAACTTCTATGGTAACCAATTGATCTGATTTCATAAGCCTGACACGAAAACAGTAATTGAGCTCTCTGCTGGTGATTGTCCAGTCAGCCTGAGGTAGTGATGAAAAGTGAAGGTGTAGACCTGTCAATGAGGCCACAGACAATTTGTTTAGTTGCTCATGGGATTTAAGTGTGGCTGGCAAGGCCAGCATTTATTGTACATCTCTGATTGCCTTTGCAAAGTTGGTGGTGAGCTGCCTTCTGGAACCACTGCAGTCCATCTGGTGTAGGTACACCAGAGTGCTGTAAGGGAGGGAGTTCCAAGATTTTGCTCCAGTGACAGTGAAGGAACGGTGATATATTTCCAAAATAGGGTGGTGTGTAATTCGGAGGGGAACTTCCAGGTGGTGGCTTTTCCATGCCATGTAGCTCTTGTTCTTCTAGGCTGTAGAGGTCGTGAGTTTGGAAGGTGCTGTTGAAGGAACCTTAGCGAATTTCTGCAGTGATCTTGTGGATTGTACACACTGCAACCACCGTGCACCCGTGATGGAGGGAGTGAATTTTTAACGTGGTGGATGGGCTGCCAATCAAACATTCTGCTTTGTCTTGGGCAGAATCAAACCCTTTGTGTTGTTGAAGCTGCACTCATACAGGCAAGTGGAGAGTAGCTCATCACACTCCTGACTTGTGCCTTGTAGATAGTGGACTGGCTTTGGTGAGCCAGGAGGTGAGCAACATGCCTTAGCCTGTGACCAGTCACGGTATTTATTTGATTCATCAAGCAACCCCCAGGATAGTGATAGTAAGGAATTCAGTGATGGTAATGTAGTTAGATGGTAGAAAATCCTGCAAGCTAATGCCCCAGAAAATTAGCTGAGTTTCAAATTTTAAACACAATATGGGATTTTATATGTGCTCGACAATCAAAATAGCATTCTTTCAGCACTTTATAAAACAATATGTTGTGAAATTAGTTGTAACAGTTATTATCCTCTTTAGTAGCAATGAAAATGTATTTATTCCCTCCAGACAACTCTACAAATTGTGCATTTAAGGTGAACAAAATGTACAGTTTTCACCAGTTGATAATAGTAATGCATTTCATAGGAGCTCTCAAAGCTTGTGTATTTTTTTAAAAGTAGCATTTTTCATTTTACATTAAATGTACAAAACTGTTGGATCTAATCCCATGAGTCTCATTACAGTAGAATAGGTGTGATGCCAGTACTTAGTAGCACAACGCGTGTACTTTAATTCAAGCTTCACATTGTCCACGTTGACTAAATCACCACTTCTTTCCCTATTCCAACTGGGATTTTTTAAAGATTAAATCACCCTCTTGGCAGTTCCCAATTACAAAGAACAGTAGGGTCACCTGAGTGGCAGAAGTTTGACATGTCTCCGTACACTGAACTGGGGTTCATGGCTGTATAAAACATTTCGAGCAATCTTCTGCAGCATAAAATGGTCAACTGCATAAATGCAAAAAGTGTCTCAATGAAAACGTGATTGATAAAGCTCAGAACATAAGGTGATATAAGGACAAATTATCATTTATAGTGTGTAAAATCGGGAATACTTCAGCAAACTTGATGGCACCTGCTTAATATTTACTTTTCTTTCTTTGCTGTGTTGCTTCGGTGGTTCTTGCACTTGTGTGCAGTTCTGAATAACTGGTAAAGAAAAGGACATAGTGCTTGTGACTTTGCAAATAAAAAGGAAGACTTGCATTTATATCACATCTTCCACAACCTCAGGATGTCCCAAAGGACTTTTGTAGTGTGGTCACTGTTGGGCATGGAAAGATGCCAGCAGAACCAGAAAGCTCAGCTGGCCAAATGGAGGGCCCAGTGAAAACAGAGGCCAGTGAGTCATGCACCTTCTCAGCCCACTACCTTCTTCCGCAACAAATGTGGCAAAGACTCTCATTCCAGAATGGGGCTCCTGAGACACAACAAGCAATGCTTAACAGAATTGACCACCAAGCCGCAAACCATTGTCCTGTGAGACATAAGGCTGCCACCACCACTAATGTTGTAATGCAGAAAAATGAACCATCAATCCTCACCCAGCATGGCTCCACAAATAACAATATGCCAATGACCGGATAATCTGTTTTAGTGATACCGGCTGAGGAATAAATAGTGACCGAGGAGATCTCCCCTGCTCTTCAAAATAGTGCCTTGGGATCTTTTACATACAAGTGGAATCAAAGAATGAACTTGTACAAATAGCAATACTATTAATGACTAATTAATGATGTTTTGGTGTTGTTGATTCAGAAATACATGTTGGCCAGGGACAATCTACTACTCCTTTTTGAATGCCGTTGTAGGATCTTTTACATCCAGCTAATCAGGCAAGCAGAACCTTGTCTTACCATTCATCTGAAAGAAAGCATATCTGACAATGTGGTACTCCCCCAGTACTGCAGAGAATGGTTAACTCACATAACTAGAGAGAGGTATTCACCCTGTAGATAACTTGGTGTAGTCAAGTAGGGATGGTGAATGTGGCAGAATTAATTCATGGTGCTGCCATATAGTATATTGTTGCTGAAAGTGATCTAGTGATATCAGTGACAAATCTGATTTAGTTGGCATAATTGTATGGTAAAGAATGGTGCTGCATTTCACAGCAGTTACAGTGTCAATGGCTTTATTCTTTTAAAATAGTTTGGCATAATTGCAACTATTGGCATCCTTCGTACAATAGCTCTTCAAAGCTAGTTGGCATAATTATAAAAATTGGCACAGTTTTCCGGTGGTGTCGGTGACACAGCTGCTGCAGTCCAAATTAAATTGTGGTTAGTCATGGCTTAACTCAGTTGGAACAACAGACATCATTAACAAAGGTAGTATCATTAAATGGGCACAGTTGGTAGAGGTGGCAGTGCCTCTGAAAACAAACACATCTGGCACCAGTGAAATAGAGTGGCGAGTGCTACTGCTACGCCTGGTTTGTTTGACACAAATATTACATGTTGACACCAGTAATATTGCATATTGTCAATCTGGTATTTTACATCCCATGGGTGTTAGCAAAATAGAAAAAAAACTATACTGCTGTGTAACTTAATGTAATTATGTTGACATTTCAATAAATTCGCAGAGAAGAATTATAGTGGAAATTACTGTATGTTAATGACCATATTGTATGCCCAACTGACACCTAAATCTCTAATTTGTATTCTTTTTTAGAATCGTGATACATTGAATATTGGCAATCTATTGTGCGAGGTAATGCCATTGCGAGGTATTTAGTGACGACTTTTTGACAATCAGTTTGCCATATAAATAATGCATAACACCTTCCAAAGTAAATTAGCACAGCGTTCTGTTAGCCAATTTTTTTTTAAGTGACATTTTTTCTTGCTTTTCTAGAGGTTGTGTAGAGGATACCAATTAATGGTATGTGGTTACAATCCATATTTATACCAGCAATTCTAATTTCAGACCTCAGAGAGATTTAAATGAGAGAAGCCTATAGCTGTGCTGACCTCATAGGTGCCACAATGTCTGGTCCCAGGGCAGATGGTGTGCCGCACTGTGGGACTTTGACATAGTGACAGAGTATTGCTGAAACTATTCTGGACACTGGACAAAAAGTTATAGGGCTGCTGACAGAGAGCACCTGCTAATGTCAAGCTTCTTCTGCATTCTTTACATTCATGGCAGTAAAGGATTATTTTCAGTTGTGTGGAATGATCTCTGTGACATTACGTGACCCTAGGGGTCAGATACGCTGTCTATCTCTACAGAAGTTAGATGATGTATTAGAAATGAGCAGGCACATTGAAATTACAGCAAGTATTGACTCAGCTGATCATATGGGGATGAGGCAATTTTTAATAACTGCTGAAGTAATCTGTAAAGAAACAATGAATTGCAAACTGTTTCCATGCCAGTGATAAATATATGGATCAATCAAATATCAAATGTTACACATTAACACTTAATAGTTATATGATTGAAAGAGCTGCCATTTTTGTTTGACATGCAGGAATGTTCAATGTGTAAAATGCAAAATTTGATACACAAGATGATATTGCTGATTGCACAATTACCACAAAATGCGCTTCACTACTGCTATTTTTTTCCTGATAAAGTCAGCTAATAGCTTGAATATTTTGGGGGTCGGTGTAGACGTTTGGAGAAGTCAAAGCTCACGCTGGCAAGGAAATACTTGCATGCAGATATTTTGGTGACATTAATTGACATTGCCCCAAACAGGTCAGACTGTCGTTCTCTCTAGACATCAGAGCATGACACCAGAGCCTATTTTGCCCGCAGGGATTTGAAATCAGATTCTAAATTAGGAAAAGGCACTGCTCCCTTTGGTTGGTTTATAATAGGTTATTTTATATAAGCTGGATGTCAAACCTTATATGAAATATTAGCATATTTATTTCACAGCTCAGCACAGGTGGTTGGACTTAGGATATCTCATTTACACATTTGTTTCTGTGCGCTAACAGCTCACAATTAGAACAGCAAAAAATATCAGTATCCAACAGCTAACAGCAGAGAGTATGCACACACAGATTGGTTGGAATTGATAAAAGATGACCTAGTTCAGACCTGTATTGTATGCATGCACTTTCTAATTCAAGATATTTTGCACCAATCCTCTTGGGAACACTTGAACCAGATCAAGTATGTTCTTGCATGGAATTTGCATCTGATGAGGTACAGTGGGAAACAAAGCAACATATATTCGAAGTAAAAAAGATTTGCTGTCACAGCACCAGCACATATGATAGCTTTACTATGCTCTGGTTCACTGTGCTTCCCTAAATCCATGTATGCACAGAAACCATTGCAAGGTGAAATGAAACTTGAGGAAAGCAATTACATTTAAGCTGTAAGAAAAACAAAATGGCAAAATGACCAATGATCCATGTGACATTATACAATGTCTGCGGAATTCAGCCTGCTGCTCTGAAAGACACTTGTGTCCTGTATCTAGTTTGCAACACAAGCTTAAGTTGTCCGGGAACATTTTTGGTTGCTTCAATATTGCACTGTTTGTTGACATACAGATGCCTTTAGATGCTTTTGATGCTGGCTCACTGAAAGACAGGGGTTTGGCGGGTGCGGAGTACAAACCTGCAGAGCAAGTCAGAACTTCTTCATTTTGGCTGTGGGTTTGTTCTTTTTGTTTTCCATTAGAAAGGGAAAGACTCTTTAGCAAAACATCTGTATATACATATTTTGACTGCCTGACATAGCAAATGTGTTCATCACTGGGAGGTCTGATAATACATTCCATGATCTTACAAGTATAGTCTCGACTTCAAGCAAGCCTACGTGGTAGCATCATAAAAATCCCATGGTCAGAACTGTGAGATTGTGGGGAATATTACCAGATAAGAGTCAGAAATAAAATGGCTTTTGCTTTATGCAGCAGGTCACAATGGAGCAGAAAAGTCTATACAACCAGTAATCCAAACATATAATTGACTGTGTCCTCTAGGATCAAAACTATGACTTTTATGATAACCTACGTGTATCGGAATAACACACATACATATATATTGGTTTCAACTATTTGGTAAAAATAGAAATAAAATATGTTTAGTTGCAGTGGTTTTACCATGGCCGGGAGAGGTAATGGAGAGGCAGAATGTTTCTAGCATACATGTGAAAGTTGAACTCGTGTCTTCATATGATACCACCAAAGGCAGCAGGTGCTTGAGAAAGAGGAGTGGGCCAAGGATCAATTGAGGAAATTGTAGAGGTGGACAACAGAGGAATGACATTGAGGGAGAATGTTATGGTCAACTGTGTCAAAAGCTGCAGAGAGGTGCAAAGGACAATGCACCATGGTCAACTTAATATTCCATTCCAGATCCTTTTTAGCCGAAATCTTTAAGGACTGTTGTTGAAAATCTAAAGTGTAGGTTATAACTCAATTGATCGAACAGTCTTTACATTGAGTGACTGCGAAAGAACAGAATGGATTTCTTATATTTTACCATATTGAATCCACTGGGCTTTGTTGCAACTTTTCTTAAAGCTGTTCAAAATGCAGAGTCAGCACGTGACAAGCTGATTGACAGCTTCATAAGTGGCATACTTATGACTTCCTTAGGATAATGTCAATGACTTGTTCCTTTAACATCTGAAAATAGTAAAAAGTGCATTCACTAACACAAGAATGCATTGGTAGTTTCTTTGGTTTGAAGTAGATTGCATCATATACCACATGTAAGGATACCCTTCAAAGCTGAACTTTGAAAAAGCAAATTCAGTGGGTGGAACAAGATTCAGTGATGTTATCTAGTTGTAAGATCCAAAACACGGATATATTTGTAAAGAAGCTGCTTGAAACCTCAAGAAGGGAAATCTCTTCAAATGAATTTGTTGTGATTGTAATGGATCCAGTTTTACTT
This sequence comes from Carcharodon carcharias, assembly GCF_017639515.1. Taxonomy (NCBI): domain Eukaryota; kingdom Metazoa; phylum Chordata; class Chondrichthyes; order Lamniformes; family Lamnidae; genus Carcharodon; species Carcharodon carcharias. The sequence goes on along the minus strand of NC_054492.1, from coordinate 17,742,073 downwards.
CATAACTCTGTTATTCTGACCTGGTGTGCTTTATTCATTGCTACTGAATTATTTTAGTTCCATTATTATGTCAGTAAGTGCACATCTACTTTATATGACAAATTTGTAATATGCCTGTTGTTTACATACTTTACAGGAATTAAATTAAAGGAAAATAATATAATATGGACATTCAGCTTTCTAAACAGAGGTTAATTTGATCTGAGCTCATTGCACTTTCTTGTGCTTTGCCTCAGGGGAATGTGACGGTCATTGGTTACAGTGAACACTTGCCTGGCAATCTTTATACTAATTGGACAGTAATGTATAGCTTTGGTCAGCAAATATCTCCCAATGCAGTTTTCTTCGGAGAGTAATCAACACACTTTAGAAGATACATAGGCCTCAGAGACCTGAAACAACCTTGGTAGAGCTAGCCTTTTAGTGGAAAGTACAGTTAATTTACAACACTCAGTACTTAAGTGCGGCCGTACATTGCTGAAGTCTCCATTTAAAGACCCCCTAAATCATTAAAGCTGTGACTTGAATATTTAAGTACAGTGTTCTCCAGAATCATTTCTTTGTCCGTTAATAAAGTGCTGTTCCTCTTTGGGTTTATGTTTGTTGTGTTTAAAAAAAATAAAAGCAATAACACTTTTCAAGTTAAATATAATTTGATGTTTTTACTGGAACTACCTGGTGACTATGTCTTAAAAAAATGGAATATGGTATAAATCTTAACCAGATTAATTTGGTTTTGATTCGTACAAATGACTGATTAGAACTGAGGACACCATGATTGGGGTTTAATAGCTATTCAGCTGGCTGACTGTTAATCAATATATAGCTGTAGTCAACTAACATTTTCATAGATAATTAAAAGGGAGAATAATTGTTAGGACTTCTGCCTACCTAATCCCTTTTCTAGTGCTTTCTTGCATGTTGGTTCAACTCTCTGTCCTAATTCACTCCTGCTCCTGGTGCCACTAAAATCTTGCAATGTGAATAGCTGTTTGGTGGAATATTATCCACGTTGGAAGACTGTAGAGAAATATAAGCATAGGTCAGTTCAATAGGATGTACATTGAGATGTCAAAACTTTTAACATATAACCCCAAGTTAGATATGTGAAGAGATAATGGGCTTGTTTTTATATTGCAATCTTTAAGTTGGAATTTTGAAAGCACATACTGATGCTTCAGGGACATACCATTTATACTTTGATTTGAAATACTGACAATGTCATGAGTACTTAATAGACCTTAAGTAAATATGCATTGATGGAGACCTTCCAGCTGTCCAGAAGAAGGGGGCTGTGGTCATGAAAGTTGCCCTGTGAGGAAAGCCTATGGGGAATTAATTATGTTTATGACATGGAAATGATGCTGCCTGGGTTGAATGCTTGTGGGGGTGGGAGTGGGGGAGGGTGGTTTGGGGGCTGAGGGCATTTAGATTTTAAACTGGTTGCTAAGTCCTTCATGGTTTGGGTTGTTCTAGCTGGCTGCGGCCTGGGGAAGTAGTTTGGAGTTCCAAAGGATATGAGGATGATAAATTGCCTGGAGAGAGGCCCAGGTAGTTTGATCTATTCCCAGCTATAGACACAGTGTATGTAACTTCCATTCAGATTGGAAAATGGCCCACATGTAACAGGTCCATATCTTTGCTAGAGGAGGACGAAGATGGGTGTACCGTACTAAGGGATGTACTTTCTGATTGCAAATAATGGAATTATGCCAGCTGACATAGTGCAGAGCTCTCTATGAGGCTGGACAGCCAGCTGGGAAAAGCGTGGGGCCATTTAACAATGTCATGAGCACTTAATAAATCTGCATATAAATCTGCATTAATTGAGGCATCCCAGCTGTCCGGTAACTGAGGACAATGGTCATAGAGGCTGCAGTGTGAGGGGAGTCTATGGAGCTATTTACGTTGATTGTTCAATTGGCTAAAAGCTTTGCGGGGTGCTATAGATTTTAAACTGTAATCCTTGTGAAGGATTGCAATTTCAATCACAGTCTTGATGCCTGCTGGACCCTCCATTCATTAGGGAGATGTGGAAAAGTCCTGCCTCTTGTTAACAGTGTACCCTTAAGTCTATATTCACTCCTACATTGCTCAGTGGGAGTGGTAAAATTTACTAAACCTCATGAAGTTCAGGTGCACAGCTTAACATTTTGAAATGGTTCTGAGACTAGAAGTGACAGCTTCTGTGAGACATGACCTAGTTCCAGTTTAAAGATTTTGGGGTGAGTGGGAAATTTACAGACACTATTCCTGGAATAGTTTCCTTTGAAAACTCCATTTCTGTCTTTTTCTTTAAAGGGATGTGGGCGTCACTGGCTAGGTCAGCCTTTATTGCCCATCCCTAATTGCCCATGAGGAGGTAGTTGTGAGCCGCCTCCACTGCAGTCCATGTGGTGTAGGTACACCCACAGTGCTGTTAGGGTGGACGTTCCAGGATTTTGACTCAGCGACAGTGAAGGAACGGCAATATATTTCCAAGTCAGGATGGTGAGTGACTTAAAGGGGAACTTGCAGGTGGTGGCGTTCCCATGAATTTGCTGTTCTTGTCCTAGAAGTGAAGTTAAGGCCACATCAGATCAGCCATGGCCTTATTGAATGGCTGAGCAAGGTAAAGGGGCCAAATGGCCTACTGCTGCTCCTCTTTATTATGTTTTTATTTGAACTCACATTCTTTGGGTTATTAGTCCAGGCCTCTGGATTACTAATCCAGTCAAATAATTACTACACTACAGAACGTCCAGGGGAGCGCACCCAGTATCCTGGCCAAGAACTATCCCTCAACCACCATCAACAAAACATATATTATTCAGTCACTATTACATTGCTGTTTGTGGGACATTGCTGTGGAAACATTAGCTGCCACTCTCCTCGCATTACAACAGTGACTATGTACTTCCATTGGCTGTTAAGCATTTGGGTGCTAGGTGATAGAGGTTGTGGGTTTGGAAGGTCCTGTTGAAGGAGCCTTGGTGAGTTCCTGCAGTGTACTTTGTAGATAGTACACTATGCATCAGTGGTGGAGGGAGTGAATGTTTAGGTTGATGGATGGGGTGCCAATCAGGTGCTTTGTGCTGATGTTGATGAGCTTCTTGAGTTTTGATGGAGCTGCACAAATGGTGTGTTCCTTCATTCTCCTGACTTGTGCCTTGTAGATCGTGGATAGGCTTTGGGAAGACAGGAGGTGAGTTACTTACCACAGAATTCCAGCCTCTGACCTGCTTTTGTAGCCACAGTATTTATATGGCTAGTCCAGTTCAGTTTCTGGTCAATGATAACCCCCAGGATGTTGATAGTGTGGGTTTCAGCGATGGCAATGTCATTGAACGTCTTGTTGGAGATGGTCATCGCCTGGCACTTGGGTAGCACACACGTTACTTGCCACTTATGGTGCTGAACATTGTGCAATTATCAGCAAACATCCCCACTTCTGACCATAAGATGGAGAGAAGGTCATTGATGAAGCAGCTGAAAATGGTTGGGCCGAGGACACTACCCTGAGGAAGTCCTGCAGTGATGTCCGGGACTGAGAAGATTGACTTCCAACAATGACAGCCACCTTCCTTTGTGCTCGGTACCAACAACTCCTGGGGCAGGGTTTTTGGGTTGAGGGGTGGGTGCAGTGGGCAGGCCTGGGAATGGCTGGGACACGGGCCATTGCCGGCGATCAGCCCCTGACTGCGATTTCACACTGGCTGGCCGATTAAGAGGGGAGGGGACGGGAAGAGGGCGAGTGCTGACATCAGCGCGGGTGTCGGGGAGCGGGCAATGAAAGCTTCTTGAAGGCAGAGAGTTGCCTCAGGGAGCTGAAGAATTTTAAATCCAAAAATAAAGAATATGAAATCTTGAAAAATAAATGTCCCCACAGAGGGCTCACTCCCCTGGACATAAAGATAATAAAAATTCTGCCCAAATAATTTTTTTCTTTTTTTTAAATTAATATCGGAAACCTCAATTCGCCGTTGGATGAGGGTTCCTCAAAAATGCAAACACGATCTGGCCGTTTTGCCTGCCCGCCAACCGTTGGGCAGCAAAAAATCCACGTTAACTGAAACTTTAATGGGCCTCTCAATCGTCGGCGACTCTGGCACGCGTCTACTGACCAAAATATTGGCCGACTGCGTGATGATGTCGGGACGCTCGCCCGATGTCATTGTGCGCTATTTTATGCCTGATTGGGTAGGGTGTGCACCCCCCCGGCGGGATGTAAAATTCTGCCCCTGATGTGCATTATAGAGGCTAAGATTGATGTGAACATAAAGCGACAGCACCAGAAACATTGACATTACCATGGGCTGAACTCTCCTGTTGGCGAGTGGGGGCAGGGCCCGCTCGATGACACGTAAAATGACGCGCGGTGATGTCAGGTGGGCATCCTGACGTCACTTCACATCGTATAGCCAACTCGGCTGTGCGCCCGCCGAACTGTCAAAGGCCTATTGAGGCCCGTTGAAAACAAATTTAAGCAATTAAATGAGCCGCCCGTCCAACTTTAAGGTTGTCGGGCAGGCAAAGAGCCCAGGCGGCCTTTGCATTCTTCATGAAACCACATCCACGGGCGCGATGAGGTTTCATGAAGTGTTTTAAGATTCAATAAAACTTTTTAAAATAATTCTTAGACAAGTCATGTGACGGATGAGGGGACATGTTTTAAAATTTTCTAATTACCTTATTTCAGTTTTTAAATATCAAACTGATCTCACTGAGGCACACCCCACCCCCCACAGGGAGCGTTCAGCATTTCCGGACGAGCGTCACGCTGGGTGGGTCTTAATTGGCCCGCCCACATAAAATAGCGGCACAGACTCTGATCAGGGGCGCTAATCGGGTTTGCACCCGCCCCACACAACGCCCCCTGCCCTCAATGGGGGGAACATTTTTTCCCCATGTTGCTAATTGGACTTTGGCAATCCTGTTGCTTGCTGCAGGTGTGTCTCTAACAATTTAATGGGTGATAAGAAATAAAAGGTGAAAAAAAAGAAAGATTTTGCATTTACATAGCACCCAAGTGCTTAACAGCCAATGGAAGTACAATATTCGCTGTTGTAATGTAAGGAAAGTGGCAGCTAATGTTTCCACAGCAATGCCCCACAAACAGCAATGTAATAGTGACTGAATCATATATTTTTTGTTGATGTTGGTTGAGAGATAATTCTTGGCCAGGATATAGGGTGCGCTCCCCTGGATGTTCTGTAGTGTAGTAATTATTTGACTGGATTAGTAATCCAGAGGCCTGGACTAATAACCCAAAGAATGTGAGTTCAAATGAAAACATAAGAACATAATAAAGAGGAGCGGTAATAGGCCATTTGGCCCCTCAACCCTATTCCACCATTCAATAAGGTCATGGCTGATCTGATGTGGCCTTAACTCCACTTTTCTCTCTGCTCCCCATAGCCCTTAACTCCTTTGTAGATCAAAAATCTGTCTAACTCAGCCTTGAATATATCCAATGACTCAGCCTCCACTGCTCTCTGGGGTAAACAATTTCAAAGATTAACGACCCTCTGAGAGAAAACATTCTTCCCCATCTCTGTCTTAAATGGGAGAATCCTTATTTTGAAACTAAATCCCAAAATGTCTGTTTGAATTCAGCCAAAATAAATCTGGAAATAAAAAGAGCTATAATCAATAAAAAAAAAACTCTGCGTGAAGATGTTGGGTTTATGTAAGAGCACAACTAGCGCACAAATGACCTTTAGGAAAACAGTCCTACCACTAGTCTTGTCTGGATCGTACTGCAGTACTACACCAACATGATTGATTCTTAGCCCCCCTCTGAAGTAGCCTGGGAAGCATTTCAGTTACCAGCTCTACTCTGGGGATGGGCAATAAACGCCAGCCTTATCAACAATGCTCATCTCGAGAATGAATTTTTAAAAATGCCATGAGCTGTCAAGTTATCCTGTTGTAGAGTGGCCAAGTTGCACTATTAGTGATAGAGTTGATCTGCAGACACTTCTTGGGTGGAAACATTAAGTTTATTTACAATATACTCAGCAGCAACTACACGTTTTCATCTCCAACTCTAACTCGACACTGACTGCTGAGGTAGCCTGTGCTACTTTCTTATACAAATCATGTAATCTTCCTCACAAGTATTATTCTTAAAGGTACATTACACACTAAACAAAACCCTAATTACTGCATTCCTCCCCCTTTAATTTTGGCTATATGTATTATATTTACAAATACATATTTTTCAAGACAACATAATATTTACACTGGATAAGGAATTTACAAGTTCAGTCTTTCAGGTGGTTTCTTGATACATGTGGAAGATCACAGCTCCACAACTTCAGATTCTTTGTCAGGAACCTTCTGTTCTGGAGTTACTTGAACATCAGGTGCTTCGGTGAGCACTTGCAGTTCTGTATCCTCAACTCTTACAGGAACATCAGACATGTCAGTCCTGGGTTGAGTATCCTCGACAGGAAATGCAGACCCAGTCATGGTTACTGGTGGAGCCATATCTTGGTGATTTTTTTCTCTCTTCCTTAAATGGTCCACGTGGTAAGATAGAGGACCAGTCTCCGCACTTATTTCACCAGGTAATCATTTTGGTCCTTCCCCAAAGTTTATCATGTATACCCGCTCTCCCACAGTAATTTTCCTCTCATGACTATGCCAGTCATGACTAGTTTTCTGCCTTCTCTGATCCTTTCTGCCTTCCCCTTTAAATTCAGCATTATTAAGCTCTGTCTTGTCCTGAGACAGCGTTTCAACAATAACTTAGCGGGTGTGACACCTGTCATTGTATGAGGGGTAGTCCTGTAATGAAAAAGCATGTGATCTTGGTTGCCAAGGAATTGTCAGATAGCTTTTTCATTCCTGCCTTGAACGTTTGAACCTCACTTTCAGCCAGTTCATTTGAGGAAGGGTGGTACGGTGCATTTTTCACATGAGTGATACCATTGAGGCTGATAAACCTTTGAAACTCAGCACACATAAATGCCGTGCCATCATCGGATACAACTACTTCTGGTAGTCCGTGAATGGCAAAACTCTGATGTAGTTACTCAATTGTACCGCCCAACACTGGTGACTTCACCTCATATACATCCAACCATTTTGAATGGGCATCAACAATAAGCGTAAACATTGTCCCCAGGAAAGGTCTAACGTAGTCAATGTGTTACCACACCCAGGGTCTACCTGGCCACTCCCATGGGTGTAACGGAGCTGTCACTGGCAACTTGTGCAGATGCTGACATTGCACATGGTGCTTTACTAAACTCTCTATTTTGCCACCCATCCCAGGCCACCAGAGATAGCTGTGTGCTATGGTCTTCATTCGGGAAATTCCTGGATGGGCACTGTGTAGTTCAATTAAAAGTGGCTCCCTTCCCTCTGGAAGAACTATCATTCATGCACACCAAAATAGGATGCCATCCTGGCTGGTTATTTCATGTCTTCTGTTGAAATGTAGTTTCATTTTGTCAGATACTGGCTCCTGTCTCCAACAATGTAGCACTTGTTCTCGTTCCTGAGACAGGACTGGGTCCCAGCATGTCCAGTCTCTGATCTGTCAAGCACATACTGGTGAGGAATCTAAGAAACTTAATGGTAAAACAAGTTCCTGTGGAACTGGGAGGTGCTTATAATTTTCTTGTAAAGGCCATTGACTAAGGGCGTTAGCGATTTGTTTGCCAGACCTATGTACGAAAGTGTATTCGTATACTGCCAGAATTAAAGCCCCTCGTTGTATTCTTGCCAGGGTTATGGGTGGTAAAGCCTTGAATTCACAAAACAATCCTAGCAATGGTTTGTGGTCTGAAACAATTGTAAAATGGCAGCTGTGTACTTACTCGTGAAATTTCTTAATGCCAAAGATGATGGTATCTGTGAGTATCCCTTTTCTGCTATGGTGAGCGTTCTTGATGCGTAACCTATTGGCTGTTCTGTGCCATCGTCCATCCAATGAGAAAGCACTGCTCCCAATTCGTAGGGAGATGCATCACATGTCAGCACCAATTCCTTCATCTGGTCATAATGCACTAATAGATTAGATGAGTGCAACAATTGTTTCACCTTTAAGAAAGCTTCTTTCTGGGGCGCCTCCCAAGACCAACGTTGGTTCCTATTGAGTAGGAAATGCAGTGGGGGGGGGCAGCACTAGACAAATTGGGTAAGAACCGTCCATAATAATTTATCATTCCTAGGAATGGTTTGAGATCTGAGGTGTTCTTTGGCACTGGTGCCTCTCTTATGGCTCTCACTTTCTCTTCAACCAGGTGGAGGCTCTGTGAATCTACCCAGTGACCCAAATAGATTACCTCCCTCGCTTGGAATGCGCACTTTTCTTTTTTTAAACACACTCCAGCTTGCAAGAAATGGTTTAAGACTGCTTCTAAGTTTACCAGATGCTTTTTTTCAGTGAATCCTATCACCAATACATTGTCTAAATGGACTACAACCTGGGGCAGTCCCTGTTTTCCATTGTTCTCTGAAGGATGGCACTAGCAGAGGAGACACCAAAAGGCAATCATGTATTTTGGTACAAGTCTTCGTGGGTATTAACTGTGAAAAATTCCCAGGAGGCATTATCCAACTCTAGTTGTTGATAAGCATGACTCATGTCAAGCTTTGTGTACATTGTCCCTCCTGCCAGCTTGGCATACAGATCTTCAATTTTTAGAATGGGGTGCCTGACAAGCTTGGCTATTTTATTAACTGTCAGTTTGTAGTCTCCACAAATTCGGACACTTTAGTCGGGTTTAAGAATGGGGACTATGGGTGCTGCCCATTCTGAGAACTGAACAGGTTGTATAACGCCTAATCTGTTCAGTTCAATGTCGACTTTTTCTCACAGGACATATGGCACTGGTCCCGCCTTCACGAAGTGAGGAGTTGCTTCTGGATCCACATGAATCTTGGCCCGCAGGCCCTGGATTTTCCCTTGTTCACCCTTAAAGATGGTAGCATACTTTCTAAGTAGCTCTGGTGGCCTACTTGCTCTCAACTGGAAAATTTCAACCCATTCTAACTTAACATCTTTTAACCAATTTCACCCCTGGAGGCTTGGCCCTTTGCCTGCTACCACCATCAAGGGTATCTTTGCCAATTGGCTTGCATAATGGATAGTTACTCTGGTTATGCCTTTTACCTGCATGTCTTCACCCATACATGTCCTTAGCTTTCCTTTTTATTCACTCATGCGACGCGAGCATCGCTGGCTGGGCATTTATCGCCCATCCCTAATTGCCCTTGAGAAGGTGATGGTAAGCTGTCTTCTTGAACCGCTGCAGTCCCTGTGGTGTAGGTACATCCACAGTGCTGTTAGGAAGGGAGTTCAAGGATTTTGACCCAGCAACAATGAAGGAATGGCAATATATTTCCAAGTCATGATGGTGATTGACTTGGAGGGGAAATTCCAGGTAGTGGTGTTCCCATCTATCTGCTGCCCTTGTCCTTCTTGATGGTAGTGGTCGTGGGTTTGGAAGGTGCTTTCAAAGAAACATTGGTAAATTCTTGTAATGCATCTTGTAGATGGTACACACTGCTGCTACTGTGCATTCATGGTGGAGGGAGTGAATGTTTGTGGATGTGGTGCCAATCAAGCAGGCTGCTTTGTCCTGGATGGTGTCCAGCTTTTTGAGTGTTGTGGGACATACACTCATCCAGGCAAGTGAGGAGCATTCCACCAGGCTCCTTACTTGCGCCTTGTAGATGGTGGACAGGCTTTGGGGAGTCAGGAGTTGGGTTAATCATCAAATGATTCCTAGCCTCTCACCTGCTCTTGTAGCCACAGCTAGTCCAGTTCAGTTTCTGTTCAATGGTATCCTCCAGGATGTTGATAGTGGGGGATTTAGTGATGGCAATGCCATTGAACATCAAGGGTGATGGGTGGATTCTCTCTTGTTGGAGATGGTCATTGCTTGACACTTGTGTGGCGCGAATGTTAGTTGCCACATGTCAGCCCAAGCCTGGAGATTGTCCAGGTCTTGCTGCATTTGGACATGAACTGCTTCAATATGTGAGGAGTCGCGAATGGTGGTAAACATTGTGCAATCATCAGCGAACATCTCCACTTCTGACCTTATAATGAAAGGAAAGTCATTGATGAAGCAGCTGCAGTTGGTTGGGCTGAGCTCACTACCCTGAGGAACTCCTGTGGTGATGTCCTGGAGCTGAGATTACTTACCTCCAACAACCACAACCATCTTCCTTTGTGCTAGGTATGAATCCAATCAGTGGAGAGCTTTCCCCCTGATCCTCATTGACTCCAGTTTTGCTAGGGCTCCTTGATTCCACATTCTGTCAAATGCTGCCTTGATATCAAGGGCAGTCACTCTCATCTCACCTCGGGAGTTCAGGTCTTTTGTCCATGTTTGAACCAAGGCTGTAATGAGGTCAGGAGTTGAGTAGTTTGGCAGCTGTTCCTTCTAAAGTTATTTGAAGTTCACCATTATTCAAATATCTGAAACAAGAACAAAAATAGCTGGAAAAACTCAGCAGGTCTGACAGCATCTGTGGAGAGGAATACAATTAACATTTTGAGTCCGTATGACTCTTCATCAGAACTAAGGAAAAATAGAAATGAGGTGAAATATAAACTGGTTGAGGGGGGATGGGACAGGTAGAGCTGGATAGAGGGCCAGTGATAGGTGGAGGCAAAGAAGAGATTGCCAAAGATGTCATAGAGAAAAGGACAAGGGGGTGCTGATGGTGGTGATATTAGCTAAGAAATGTGCTAATGGTGACATGAAGGGTAGAAATCAGGACGAGCAAGGTACAGATAGCCCTAGTGGGGATGGGTTGGGGGCAAGGGATTGAAATAGGCTAAAAGGTGGAGATAAAACAATGGATGGAAATAAATTTCAAAATAATAGAAATAGGTGGGAAAAAAAATGTTAAAAAAATGTTAAAATTATAAATTATTGGAAAAAGGGGGATTAGAAAGGGGGTGGGGATGGAGGAGAGAGTTCATGATCTGAAGTTGTTGAATTCATTGTTAAGTCCGGAGGGCTGTAAAGTGACTAATCGGAAGATGAGTTGCTGTTCCTCCAGTTTGCGTTGAGCTTCACTGGAACATTGTAGCAGGTGCTCTGGATTCCTCATTTTTCCGATGAAATATCTTAATTCGCTACTCGTTCTTAGTGTCAGTAGAGAGGAAAATGACATTCTTTGCAATCTTCTGCCTGTTTAGATCAAATACTCCTGCAGAGCTTTTGAAATACAGGCTACTAAGCTGTACAGCAATCCAGTCAATTTAAATACCTTCTTAGGCCACTGTAGTGGCAGGGGAAGGAGGAGGAGAATGGAAAAATAATTCAAATAATCAACTTTATGCATGTTACACAGCAACTCATGCACATCCAATATAAGAGCAGGAAACAATGCTAATGCTTTGGCCACAGTATTCTCCACTGTGTGAATGCTTAATTTAGTGTACAACAATAAATAATCCCAGGCTTGAAATGAGTTCCTTTTGATCATATTTAGTTGTCCTGATTTACTTAGGACCAGCTCTTTTGCAGCGTGTTGTTATTCAACTGGTTGATTTTGGGAATGTTTGGAACCACTTTTTTCTATTGAAATAACTAGTTAGGTTCTAAAATAAAGCTCTACAATGACAGTTCCTGCACATACTTTCAAACCGTTGCACGTTGAAATGCGGTATGCTCAAATGCGCCTTTATCCTCTCTGCCACACTGAAATATACATGGGGCTGAACTTTATATGTTGATCGGACCAGCACGCACCTGACCAGATCGGGCGTGAAATCACGCAAGATGACGTCGCGCAAACACCCCGATGTCATCACGCACTCGTGCGGATACTTTGTTCAGCGGACGCACGCAAAAGCCGGAAGAGCATCCGCTGACAATTAAGAGGGCAATTAAGCCCATTAATGGCGCAATTGTCTGCTATTTTTCATTGCTTATAGCTGGCAGATGGGCGCATTGGCCAGGCCGCCTTTACGTTTTATCAAACCTCATCCAAGGACTGGATGAGGTTTCCGTTATGAAATCAAATAAAAATAAAAATCTGTGGATAGCATTTTTATCAACTACATTTTCAGGTACCTGATTGTGATGTTCGGACATTTTTCTCCTGCTTTTTAAAACTTCATTGGAATATTTTCGGATCTGCAGCTCCCTGAGGCAGCCCTCTGCCTCCAGGGATCTTTCTCTCAGGGCTCACCTGCGTCCGTCTTGACATTGTCGCCCACCCTCCTCTCGCACCCACCCCCCCACCCCAGCGGCGCTGAGCTTTTCGGTGTGCGCTTCGCACTGGCTGTTAATTGGCCAGCCAGCTTCAAATCGTGGTCGGGGGGGCCAATCACACTCAACGGTCCGTTTCCCAGCCATTCTCAGGCCCGCCAACCCTCTGAACTAAAATTCAGGCCCCAATATTTGACTACCATATATACAGATGTGCCATGAGTCATCATTTTTATGGTTTCCTGTGTTTTAATCTTATTGATGACTAAATAACTTTTTAATTAATTTAGTGCAACAGGGAAGAAGTTAACTTACTTAACATTGATTTGGGTTGATAATTAATATAATAGTCATTATCTCTCAGCCCTGCACAGTGGGCAATTTACATTATTTTATGTTATCCTCATGTCGCTTTGTTACAGGCTATAAAATAAAGTCAGTATAGAGATATCGTCTGCTACATTTCTCACATCAGCAGAATATGCTGTCTGGAGATTTCCTGTATGCATTCAACTTTAAATCTGACAAAGGATTTTCATTTAAAAGTCTGCTGAAGGCAAGCAAAGTTTATTTTGCAGTAAAATCAGCATTGGAATGTATTGAGTCAGTTTGAATAATTATGCTTTCCAGTTTAAAGCTCGTCAAATACTGTGAAATTATTGCTTCTGCTGAAGTATACAACTATAGTTGCTAAAATAAAAATATGGATTTGATGCTTTAAATTGAAAGTTTTCAAAAAATATGGTGATTCCTCAGATCTGACTGTACAATATTAAAGGTCATATATAGCCTTACAGGAAATAAATGTGCAATATTCTTGAAATATATATGTACAACGAGACCAATTTCCTCCAAAACACTAGAAATCTGAATGCCAAGAGAGATAGTTAAGCTCTTCAGGGCTGAATTGTACTCCCATTGCACTAAATAGTGTTAGTGTTACAATGTGTGAGGCGAGCATCAAAAAACAGAAGCATATTTTACTCTTCACATTAATGGCACCAATGGTGGGAGAGCACACAAAAGGCACGAGTCAAAAGAGAGAATTGGCATTAGGGGGTGATAGGGCTGGATGAAGATTTAAAGTTTGAGACTTGTGGGGCTAGGAGCCATGACAGGTTGGCAAAGTTGGCTATGGTGTGGAGGCAGCATATTTTCGGATGAGCTGAAGTCTACAGTGAAGCATGGAAGGCGGGTTGGAAACCATTGAAGTAATTCAATCTGTAGGGGACAAAGGCACGGGTTAATGTTTTGGTGATAGCGATCTGAGGTGGACATGGAAATGGGCAATGTTATGGAGGCAGAAGTGGGTGGTCATTGCAACATGAGAAGAAGCTCAGTTAGGGGTGAACAGGTCTCAAACAGTCACGTTCAGCAGCTGAGCAGGGATGGGTGTGGTGAGGTTATGGGGTTTATAAGAGGAATTAAAGACAATGGCTTTGGCCTTCCCAATGTCCAACTGATGGAAGTTACGGATGTTGGGCAATTGATAGATCAGATGCAGAGGAAGGATCAAGAGAAAGCTATGTTTGTGAATTATATCACCAAGATGCAGGGTGGTGAGATCGAGGATTGATGGATCCTTGGGGACTCAAGGTTACAGTGCTGGTGTGAGAAGAGAAGCCATTGCTGGCAATACTCTAGCTATGGTCATAGAATCATAGGAAGTTTATGGCACAAAAAGTGGCCACTATTGTGTTTGCGCCGGCTGAAAGGTGAGCCACACAGCCTAATCCCACTTTACACTTGGTCTGTAGCTCTGCCGGTTACAGCACTTGAGGTGCACATCCAGACACTTTTTAAATGAGTTGAGGATTTTTGCCTCAACTACTCTTTCAGGCAGTGAGTTGCAGACGCCTGCAACCCTCTGGGTGAAGAAAATTTCCTCATCTCCCCTCTAACCTTTCTACCAATCACTTTAGATCTATGTCCCCTAGTCACTAGTCAGATAATTAAAAATGAAACCAGGTAAGGGGAGTCCCATAAGGAGCTAACGTGTAGAAGACAGGCGGAGGAGAATCTTGTGATTGACTATGTCAAAGGCTGCAAAGTGGTCACGGTTTCATTAAGTGCCATTCATGATCTTGGTTAACACTACTTTGGGTCTGTTGGAGGAGCCAAATGTAGATCCCACAAAAAAACAATGAGATTAATTAGTTGATCAGTATTTGATATTGTTGGTTAACAGTTAAGTGTTTGCTGGGATGCTGAGGGAGCTCCCTACTCCAATTCTGTGCCATGAGGTCTGTTATCTCCAGCTGAACGAAGGTGCATTTTTGCCAATGCAGTAAACGCCTGAGTTCTACACCAATGCGTCAGCCTGGATTATGTGCTCAAGTCCTGGAGTGGTGCTTGAACTCTTGACCTTCTGCCTTGGAGGTGAGAGTGCTACTTCTGAGACCTGCTACTCCAAACAAAGTGAAAAGTACAACTTATTTCTACTTACCTTGAGCAAACCCACTAGGCATTCACTAATATAATCTAAATGATTTTCCTAAAATGATATTTAGTTATCTAGAATCATGATTTATATGTTTGTGTGCTTGGAATTGAGCAAGTTGACTTGAAGAAGTGAACAATAAAAATCGATGACGTGGATAAGGGGGGTGTTTAAGTACTTTGCCGTGTTAGAAAGGTCTACAAAGGTAGGTTAGGTGTACCATTAATTGTTAGGGAAAAGTCCTCAAAAATGGATTCTAAGCAGTATTCACTAATAAAAATATAAATTTTCTAAGGGGCTTTGAACACTGGAGTGCAATGTGCTGAAAGCAGATGCAAAAATGAAACTTCACATCACAATTTGTCCAAACATTTATGTTTATGGTGAAATTTAAATGTGCAATGTCAGCACAGAAATGCTGTTCTTATGGAATTATACATTAACACCATCGTTAGAATTGCTGTCAGAGAGATATATTAATCATTGATACGTTTAAGTGCAGAATGAAATTTATCTACCTTTAGCCTCGTCTTCTACTTTTAGTTCCATGTTGTTTACTGAAGGTATTTGCTATCTTGTGGAGGTGATTGCCCAGAAGCTCTATGAAGTTGCATCATTTAAGTTGGAATAACAGACTGACTCAGTACTCCAGCACCTGTCATAGGGAAGGCAGTTTTGTGAGCACACATCCTGTGATTTTCCACCCCATTAAATTTAAATTTATTGCACCATGATGCCGGGAAGCACAGATGCTGCTCCAAAATTCAGGATAAATAAATTTAAACTTACAGTTTAGTTTGGTGTTAGTCTTAGAAGAAAGACCTTGTAAATTTAGAGCAGAACTGCTGGAGCAAACAGAGAGTTTAACTGCTTGAAAATTTGTATATTCTTGCCCAGAAGCCTCCTTCAGCTCTGAAAAAGAGTCATATGGACTCAAAATGTTAAACCTGTTTCTCTCTCCACAGATGCTGCTAGGCCTGCTGAGTTTTTCCAGCATTTTCTGTTTTTGTTTCAACTGTCTTCAGTAATTGGCTATACAGATTAGAAGTGAAGTACACTTTGCTTTTATGGCTGTTTCTGAAAGTGCACAACAGATTAATCAGCACCTGGAAGAGGAAGGTAGCTTCACATATATGGGGTGACTGTTCATCAGAGATCAGCTTATGAGGATTCAGCCTGTAGCTGTTATATGAAGGTTGCATGAGCAGCTCTATGAAGGGTTCAAATCATAGTTTAGATATTCTTAAGAGTCATCATGAACATAGTTCGTCCAGCTAGTATTGAAAGACATTCAGAAACCAGACAGCTATATTGATAACTGATTAACTGCTCTATGAAGGATTATGGATCCTCAAATATTCCCTGCCAAGTAGGCAGTAGCTAAACGTTAGGTCAAATATATACAGAGAGTACATAAGCAAATCCTATCACAAGAGTTGGAGTCAGCGGAGGGGTAGAGGAACCCATGGAGACTGAAGAATCTGCTTCAATGTATCTCCTGCTGAGGAGCCCTGGTGTTGTAGGTGGAGGGTTTTGAAACGGACGCAAAGCCTTTTTGTTTTTTCCAATAATTTATATGGATTTTTCTTTTCCCACCTATTTCCATTATTTTTAAATGTATTTCCATCCATTGTTTTATCTCTACCTTTCAGCCTTTTTTGATTCCTTCCCCCCACCCCACCCTGACTAGGGCTATCTGTACCTTGCTCGTCCTGCTTTCTACCCTTAATTAGCACATTCCTTTAGATAATATCACCACCTTCAACACCTCTTTGTCCTTTTGGCTGTGACATCTTTTGGTTATCTCCACCTATCACTGGCCCTCAATCCAGCTCTTCTTGTCCCAACGCCCACCCTTAAACCAGCTTATATTTCACCTCTTTTCTATTTTTCCTTAGTTCTGTTGAAGGGTCATGCGGACTCAAAACGTTAACTGTGTTCCTCTCTGCAGATGCTGCCAGACCTGCTCAGTTTTTCCAGGTATTTTTGTTTTTGTTTCAGCCATCAGGATAAGGTTGGCACAAGTGCTTGTGTGTATAATAGTAATCGGAAGGTGGCAAATACATGAATGACTGGTTAATTAAAAATGTTGCATATTCCAAAACCTAAATTCCCCATTGAATCATGTTCCATTTGCCTTGACTCTATTTGCCTTGTCTTGCAGCTCAACATTATGGGGCAGCATTTTCGCTTTGGGTGCTGTTGTCCATCTGGGCACAAATTGCGCCCAAAATTATCCTAGTTTTTGCAAAGTGTATTTTCTCATTTTTCTGCTCAAACGTTTTTGCATTTGCTGATCACGAAATCTACCACGGACCTGTGCAATCGAGCAGTGTTTACAATATATTTCTTCTTTTCAAGAAGTGGTACTTGGTGCAGTTTGATTATTACAGCTGAAGATTTAACACAAAAAGTAAGCATTTTGTATCAGTGTCAATCCGCCACCTGTGAGTGACCTGGTTTTACATTACTGAAGATAACTTTTTAAAAATATACAGAGCTTTTTTCTGGTTGCAATGCGGTACAGTAACCAGTTTCTTAGTAAATATATAAAATGCAAAAGGCTTTAAAAAATGCCTAATAATGCCATTGGATCCAAAAATCCAGCTTAATTTTTGAAACCCCGAAGGCTTGCAAGCGAGCCCATTTAGTGGAAACTCCCAATGGTGATTAACTCACACTGAGGACGTAGGCAGTTTTGTTGGGCCGGGCCTGTTTCTGCACAATGGTTTTTAAACTGGATCATGGTAACTTGATTTGCGCTAAATGTAATTTGCGCTTGAAATGCCACAATCTTTTGCGAAGGTTATGCCAATTTCAGGTCAATTGCTTCGAAAGAATCAGCACAACTGAACGAAGCTCTACTCCCATATTTTATGTGTCGTGATTCTTACCTACAGACAGATATCATAAGGCTACAAAATCATATAGGGAATGGATATTAATGATGACCTCATGATTTAAATAGCAGTAATCCTTCAGCTAATTATTATGTCCTCATGCAACATTATTTTAAAGAACATTTGCAACCCTTGACACAACAGCCCATGTTTTACCTAGAGTCAGATTTAAGCAGAGCTCTTTCACTCCAGAATTTAAAACAAAAGTTCTGTAAATGCTGCCAGGGATGTTCTTGCTGATCTTGTTAAAATGTACCTCTGTAGTCAGTGGTGTGTAAATGCAGATCCCCACAATTACTCCAGACCCTCCCTTATCACTTGGCTGTGATGCTTGCTGTCATCGCTATGAAAAAATGCCAGTGATTACAGTTTCCCAGACTGATGAAACATGTGACTGTCTCATTAACTCATTCATTGCACACTGTCATTTCAAAGTCACTTCCACAGTCAACTTGGAACATTAATGCTGCTGTTTTGTAACCCTCGCAGGCTAAACATTGTCATGGAAAGTATTCCAACAGTCTGTAAGAATAAGTCAATTCATGTCTGTTGCAGATGTACAGTAAGTGTCTTTAGAGGGCCTTCTGTAATCACTTTCTGTGGTTACAGTTCAGTTTCAATGGAGAGTTGATAATCTTGCTGCCGGTGATTTGTGGGGCAAAAGGCAAATTCAATTAGTTTGAGCCACAGAGCAACTATTGTATCTTAACAGCCGAACTTACCTGGATTTTCCAGTCCAGGTCTTAGTTTAACACCAACCAGTACTGAAAGAATCAATTTTTATTATCACAGCCCCGAATCCAGCTAGCCCTGCTATGTTGATGCATGAGAAGGCATCAGGCATCAATACGAAGGATTGGTGAGCATGCTTTTGAACACTGCATTATGTACTACGAACTATGTATTGCTGAGAGCATTAAAGAATGACAGAGTGGAAGATAGAGGAAGAGAGACCAATGGTGGTACTGTTCATGAGATACAGAACTGTCTGGAAGGCATGTCACTCAGGAGGCTCACTAATTGACTGGCTTTCCCAGCACGTCCTTAATACTTTGTTGCCCGCACCTTGGTGTTGCAGATTCAAATCCCAGTGGAGACCAACTGATCTTCCTTACCATAATTATGATGGGTTTCATCATTTGTCAGCTGGTACTGCAGAAGCAGGGGTGAGCTAGGCTCATATACATCATTCTCTCTAAGCAAACACATGACTCCAATTCGGAAGCAGGACTTGTCTCTGAGCAGAGGGTTTTTTTAAAAATTCTTTTCACCCACCTTTTCATCTGGAGTGTCAACGTAGTTGCGTTAAGATGAGGAGTTCGAAAAATACTCATGATGTGTACACTCAATATCTTGTTTTCTTACAGTGACAAATGCCTGAGCAAATATACAGCTTTCATACCAAATTAAGAACAAGCAGAAAGTGACATGTTTTTCTTTATTCACATAACTTGAACAAGGATATACTGCAGTAACTCTTGAAGTGGTTGCTAACTCTCTGTGGTTATCATTATTAATTGATGTGATCATCCTCCTGAAATTCTGCTCGTCTAATCAGTTATGTTTATTAACAGTAGAAGATCATTATTAACCAGCCTTCATATATGACATGATCAACTTTCTGAAATCTAGTCCCATCTATTCAATTTTTCCAACGAGTAGAACAAAGAAAGTAGGAAAAAAAGTATGGGGAAGGAAGAGTTCATAACTACCACTGGGGTCTTGTGTGCTGATGTAAAATCTCCTTATAAGTTTCTGTACTGGTGCACTGTTTTACTGCCACTTGACATAACCCTTTGCTCTCATTTGGAAGCAGTTTTTCACTCAAACTATTCAATACAATGGGAGCTTTTTCTGGTAAGGACAAAGACTTAGAACTGTCTAGAGCGAAACTTTATAAAATGACTGCATTTGCTCGTCTTGGAGGGAAACCCGTTGATGAATTGGTTTGAGTCCTCTCACATAACAGCTGCTTTAAAACTAATTCTGAAAGTGACAGGCAAAGGCAGCCTGCAATGTGTCATGATTTGGCTCAGCCTCTTTTCATATTGAGTTTTGATCAATAACTGTTATTCAAATGAAAATGGAGTATCAGTTACATCAGCTGCAATGAATGATCCGCCAGATTGCTGGTGGTCATTGCACGTGATCAGCTCTAACAGCAGAGCATGGGTCACGGACTCTAAAATGCTGTCGCTTGGCCAGAAAAGGTCATCGAAAAGGATGGACACTTATTTTTTGCCAGATAGTAAACATATCTCGGGCCTGGATTGCAACTACAATCATTGTTTCTGTCAGTCTGTGGTTCTTGCTGAATTATTATAGTGGGTCTTTTAGATTGTTGGTCCCTTTTTAAGATGCTCTCCTTCTAAAGTTTAAATAGAATTATGTGTGTGCAGTGGACGACAGTTCTTTGACAGACCGTAAGCAAACCTTTATCATGACTAGGATACATCACCTGAACCAGCAGATGGTGCTACAGCAAAACAGAGAAGAAAGGTTTATTTTAAACACAAGCAAAAGATGCGTTATAACTTTTAAAGCATTTCTAAAGGATATCCCCAGGAAAGTCTGAACAAATTATTTTGTTTTCAATTGTAAGGATTTCTTCCAGAGTTAAAAGTAATAAATTCACAAGCCAGCGTGTGAATGATTCTTACATATAAAACATAAATAATCATTTCAAATTCTAGGTAAACCCCAAACCATGAAATCACTTCGGTTGAATAGTGACTTTTTTATAAATATTAACTTTGCTGATTTTCATATATCTGGATGAAAGTTCATGAACTAACCTGAAAAGGGATTAAAGAAAGGTGGCTTGTCAGAGAAACTATTTCCGCTGGTTGGGGAGTCTAGGACTAGGGGTCATTGTCTAAAAATTAGAGCCAGAACTGCCAGACCTTTCAGGAGTGAAGTTGTGGAACAATTCTACAGAAAAAGGCTGGTAGAAGTTTGGAACTCTCTTCCGCAAATGGAAAAGAGTTAATTTTATATTTGAGGTTGATAGATTTTTGTTTAGCAAAGCTGTTAAGGCATATGGGGCAAAAGTGGGGATATACTGCGGGTCAGCCATGATCTCATTGAATAGCAGAACAGGCTCAGGGGCTAATGGTCTAATCCTGTTCGATGTACCTATGTTCAATGCATGATTGGAGCTCAATGCTCCAGAAAGATGTAACAATGTGAGGAGTTTTTGTTCTCTTTGCGTTTTCTCCTTTGGATCTGGTTAGCTAAGCTATTTAATTAGGAATTTATTTTCATAAGCTAAGGTACTTGAACTTTGACTATTTTGGGCATCAAACAACCCAAGTTACAAGATAAATTGGGTGTACAGAAATTAAGGAAAATGGCTTGGAATTTGGGAGAGCAATCAAACACAGTATACAATAGTATGGTCATCCTGGAAATGCAATATTAGATCAGATTTATCATATCAGGTTTGTATGATGTATGGCACATTGTCTTTGAAACCTACAAAGGTACAAAAGAGTTGGGGGACTGGTGGATGAGTGAGGTACAATATTGTTTCTTTCACTTCTTAAATGTGGCCTAGTGCCTAAGGTGAGATGAAAAACATTTCTTTTTCCTCCTGAGGGGTTCAAGTTAGAGTTGTGCTGCAGTCTCAATTCGAAAAAAAAAATCAACGCCAGTCTCACTCTGAGAAACCAGGAGTGAGATCTTACCGGCTTCATGGGGTGGAGGGGGTCAGTAAAATGCTGGGGAGCTGTTTTGGGATGGCTCCTTGATGCAGTCCGCTTCCGGAGAAATTCCCCAGTGGTGGGAATCTTAGCAGTTCAGCCGCCTACCGACTGGAGTTGGATGGCCAATTAAGGTCAATTTTAGGCCTAATTGTGGGCCATCCTCCCGGGCCACTGCCGCATGGTGAGACCACCAGCTGTGGTGGGGGTATCCATTGGAGCCAGAGACACCATCACCCAAAGAGGGGGCTGCCAGCAGCAGGGGCTGGCCCTCCAGGCCCTGGCGCTGTCACTGAAGGAGTTAACTGCTGGCCTGGGCAAAGAAAGAAAAGTTCTCACTCCCTCGAGAGGATGCAGCTTTTAGTGACATTGGTGAGGCTGCAGAGCTGCTGGCCTTCTGATTAGGCAGCAGTGTGCAAAACCAGCCTGCCATCCTTAACTGGATGATGGACCCGGCAACAGCCAATTTAAAGGTCGTTGCCAGGAAGATTGCTGGTGCAGTCCCAAAGCTCAGTATGTGGCTTTGAGACTCGTATATGGTCTCAAGGTTGGGACTCGTCATTGAGAAAATCCTGGCCCCTGCAGTAACTTCTTAAAGAAATGGAAATATCTAAAGGTTGCAGTGAGGAAACATTTTAGAATCCTGCACAGCAGGAGATCATTCGGCCCATTGTCCTTTTGCCAACTCCCTGAAAGTTTTATCCCCTTATTCAATTTCCTTTCCTCACTCCATATCCTTTCAAATTCTTCTTTCTCAAATATTTATCCACTTCCCTTTTCAAAGTTAATTATGGATTCTGTTTCCACTACTGTTTCCTGTTGCATATTCCATATCTTAGCAACCTTCTGTGTAAAAGAAATTTCTCCAAACACCGTCCTTTCCTCTTTCTGTGATGATATTAGTTTTATGTCCCTTTAGTTACTGAATCACAGACTAGAGAAATAACTTTTAACATCTTTACATCATCAAAACCTGTAATAATTTTGAATATTGCTTCATAAGTGTCCCAGTTCTTTTCTGAAGTAACTCCTCATGATTAAAGCCTCATCCCTCAGTGAATCTCTTAGCTGCCTGACCTATTACCTTGGCATCCTCTCTAAAGTTTGGCACCCAAAAGCAGAGACAGTGGAATAGATTTTTGACTTCCTAATGTGACTGTCAGAAAATCTGGCACAAAGCAGTTTGGCTGGATTCTCACTGGTTTATGGCTCCATCTTATCAATTGTTCTGTCCTAGGGTGGGCACCTAAGGCTGCCAACTAAAGCAAGTAGTGATTTCATTAGGGTTTGCAGAAGGGGGTGGAGTTAGGTGCCACAATCCATGGACATGATAGGCTTTAATCTCCAAGGCCCAGTGAATCCTGGAAGGAACAAAACCTCAGGCAGTCTATAAGATCCTTTAAAAGGCTCATAACCTTTATAGGCAGATGCACTAGGCCTTAGAATTATTTTTGTGTTTTAGGCCTTAGAATTATATTTGCACTTTTTTCCAAAACTGATGATGCTGCTGATTAATATTGCCCCAATGCTCCCTTTGTTCACCCTGGAGGATTTGCCACCTAGAATCATTTGAGCTGATGTGGCCGGAAGAAAGAGAAAGTAAGAGACCAGTGATGGGTTTCCACGCTCTGTCCTCCTGCCCACACACCCGCTTTGGACAAATTTGGACACCTCACTTTGGAAGGTGTCACGGGAGCTCCAATTGTCTCAATACTAAGAATCACAAGTGCCACTCATACTGACTTGAAAAGCACAGGCTGCGTGTCCAGCTCTCAGTAAAGAGAAACACTGGAGTCAACCGGTGATGACATCATGGTAAACTGTACGTTTCAATAAAACAGAAGGGGGAAAAATATCATTTTTAGCAGTTAACAAGTGTGTAAGTTTAAAAAGGCATTCGGTACTCAAACAGGTTAATCTGCTCTGTTTCATTTCAAGGGTGTTTGCTAATGTCAAACCACCTGCTGCGGCTGATATTTTTTATTGCAGTTCACCGTTGTTGCGACTGTTCACTTTGAACATTCTCCCCTTTTCATTTGTATCATTCTAACTGCATTTCACCGTCCCACAAAGACACCTGGCGTATCCTCATTGTAATTTTGGATACTGCCGGAGGATAAAAAAATCTCTACAGCAGTAAGGAGTGAATGGAGCTAAATCCCTTTCAGCAAATCTTATTCTTGTGGCTCGATCTAGCTCAGTGGAAGCACTCCATTATATAAATCTGTGTGTACTGCCCTGTAAAAATAAATCTTAGACGTGTAGTTGCACTACACTTAGGTAAACTACAATAAAAGGAAATGGGGACTCTTGCATGATTGCTCATTTCCTACAGTGTACAGCCTCTTCCCCTTGCTCCATTGCAAAACAACATATTTGTCTCAGTCTGCACAGTCACATTGCATTCCCAGTACATGTCAGTAATCTGCTGTTCAATTACATACTGCATGTATATTTCCTCTGTATCATGCTAAACAAATGTGAAATGTTATAGATTGCAGAAAGGTAGAAGATGGCAGCCTGAAGTGACATGTGCCTTAAAGCATCCTCAGACATTTTATTCAAACCTGCACGTGGATTTATGTGGGTGAAAAAGTTAATTAATTGGATGTGTAGCTAATTCACACTGCCTCCTTATCAGCAGAACAGTAAAATAGAAGAAGCGTTGGCTTGTTTTCACTGAAAGCAGTTTTTGTCTTATGCTTGCTGACATCATCCAGAGGCAATCAACTCAAAAATTGTATGAAGTACACCACCTTGGGTGGAACAATCATATTCATTAAAGACAAATCCATCCAGAAACTTTTGCAACTAGTCTTCATGGGGCAGCATTATTTCCCCTTAGATTCTTTCGGGGTGGGGGAAGGATTGAAGAATTTCAATTCATTTTGTAATACTGCCTTCCTTCTGTCATAAAGGGAAAAGCCGCTCGAGTTTAACAACTTGATTTGCTGACGTGCAATCAGATCCAGAAAAGGGAAGACGTTCAAAGTGAACCTGTCACAACAACACTGAACCGCAATTTTTAAAAAATCAGCTACAGCAAGTGTTTTGCCATCAGCATTCACCACTGAAATGACACGGAGCAGATAAACCTGTTCAAGTACCGAATGCCTTTTTAAACTTACATGCTTGTTAATTGCTAAAAATGATATTTTTTCCCCCCTTTCTGTTTTATTGAAATGTACAATTTACCATCGTATCACCCACCAGTTGACTCTACTCCAGTGTATCTCCATGGCGGGTAAAAACCATTAATGAGCTGGATATCTGGCTAAATTAGTCTCCAGGTTGCTTCACCGCATCCAGAATTAAAACATGGCTGGGAAAAATTAACTAATGGAGGTTATACCATGGGTCAAGTGAGCCCAGATTATTTATCATGTTTTACAGGTACATCGCCAGACTCTGGGGATATTATTATCAGGCACTTGGAGGTGGATTGGAAGGCAGTGGGGAAGTCAACAAAATTGGAGTAAGATGCATTGCACCAGTTGCTGACATGTTGCAGCCTCTGGCCACTTTTCCAAGGGGCAGGCCAAGTCTGATGTGGGCAATTGGTCCAACAAGAGTGGGAAGCTTGTTAAGGTCATTGAGCAAGTTATTAATAGCAATTTTCCCACCATAATGCAACTTTGCACATGCTCCATACTGTGTCTACACCTCATCAACTCAAGAGGGGACAAGAGCACAGCAGGAGGTCGGAACGACATGCAAATAAGATGCAATTTGACTGGTGTAAACAGTCAGCCTGAGGCCATCTTCAGGCAAGGACTTGCTGCTGCAAGAAGCTGCTCTCATAGTTCAAAGTGCAGAGATGGCCGTTGGTTGCCTCAGCCTTTTCCTACAGCCATCTTGCCCCACCCTCCTTTGAGGTTTTCTCCTCAGCAGCACACCGGCACTCCAGCCTCAACGAAGGCTGCCAGCACCCTGATTGGCCCTCCCGCCTCCTCAAACCACAACCTTCCACAACTGGACAGTGAGCTCAGAGGCAGCCTGCTAATTGGTCGCCTTCAGAGAAATTTGACCTGGATGGCGTGTTGCTCTGACAGCTGGGTTGCTGACCCCTAGATGGTCCCAACGGCTGAAGATATTCTATGTCTGGAAAATTCAGCGCATTGTGTTTAGTAACATCCTGTAGAAATGTTTTCACCTTACATTAAAGTTCTCTCAGAACTGCCTTCATATGTGTGGCATTTTAACCCAATAGGATATAATTTACAGTAGGAATGTATATAATGTGCAAAGAAGTTGGAGTGCCCAAAGGATTCAACGATGAAGGGAACACTGATGACACTGTGCCTCACCTCTTTAGGGTATATTTCATTCACCAATCTAGTGTCACCACTCAAAAATTAACACACTGGAACTTCACCGATCCCAATTCTTTACACAACAGAGTTAGGCAACCTATTTCACACAAATTTTGCATTGGTTTTGCTCCAGATACATTTGTCCTTTATCTGGCGTTTTTCACTTGTCTATTACCGCTCTTTTGGAACTGCAGCACAATTTATATGTGAGACAGAATAGCATCATTAACTGGAAAACTAAATGCAAAAGTACATGAAATTATACAACGTTAACAGCTTGTACATGAGGGAGAAAGGAAGAGGGTTAGTTAAGTAAAGTGAGAAGAGGTTCATGTTGTAAAAGAAAAACAGAAAGATAGACTTGCATTTATATACCACCTTTCCCGATCACCGGAGGTCTCAAAGCACTCGGTAGCCAATGAAGTACTTTTGAAGTGTAGTCACCGAAGTAACGTTAAAACACAGCAGTTAGTTTTCGCATAGAAACTCCCACAAACAGCAAGGTGATAATCTGTTTTTTTTTTGTGTGATGTTCAGGGACAAATATTGGCCAGAACACTAGGGATAATTCCCCCATTTTTTTTTCAAAATAGTGCTGTAGGATCTTTTACATCCACCAGAGCAGGCAGGTAGGATGTCGGTTCACTGTTCCATCCAAAAGACAACATCTCTGACAGTGCAGCACTCCCTCAGTACTGCAAAGGAGAGTCAACATTGATTTTCATGTTTAAGTAGTGGGACTTGAACCTAGAACATTGTGATTCAAAAATCAGAATGCTATCAGTGAAACATGGTGATTGAACATAAGCATTGGCACAGAGCAGTTGGGCTGAATGGCCTATTTCTGTGCTGCATTTTCCATGTATTTCTATGTGAAGTAACTATAGAGTTACTCCAGTTACAGACAACTCTTCAAAGAATAGGGAAGTTAAATAATCATAATTTCTTGTTTCAGACCTGAAAATGCTATGGGATATAAACTGAAAGCCAGTGACTCTGACAGCTGAATTTTGTTCTAACAGTAATAGCTCATGAGTGCTCCATATGTCTATCTCTGTTTACATAATTTCGTCAGCTGCTATGAAAAGTTACTTCCGAACAAAGATACATAAAAGCCCCACATCTTTCACAGTCCCACCAAGTGCTTGAAAAGATCTGCATTGACCCCTAACTCTTTGACCCTTAAATCAAATCAGTAATTTACTCTTGTTCATATCCTTTTCCTGTGTGCAGAAGTAGGGGAAACACAAGATAGCCCTTCACAGATAATTCAATGCAACAGGGACATGTGGAAGCAGTGACTCGTTGAAACAAAGGCTGCAGTTTGAGTTACTGAAATTCAAGGGGAAAAAAATTGCACCCTCCAGGAAGTGGCAAAGTTGCTGAAGTCTGAAAAAATTGGTACTTATCATCAGAATACTTGAGCCAGCTGCTCCTGTTGTGAGCTCAGGGACTTAATCCCAGGTCATATATATAGATCAGTCCAAGCCAAGTGCTGATGTCAATAATCTGCTTCGAATCTGTTTTATTGTCTGCATACAGGGCTGTATCCCAAACCCAAACTAGGAAGTTCCTCTAGGAAGTGTAAGAGATTTTCAGGATGTACAGCATTGATGGGACATCAGGAATCAAACTTGAATAACATACCAGTAATACAACCATTGTAAAAAGATTCAGTGAAACAAAGAAAAAGATGAACTGCTATTTCTCGAATCTGCTCGATGTAAACAGCCAGTTGAGACCCAGCAAGTGGAATCATTAAAGATCACCCATTGATATACTGGTGGTTGACCAACAGTGTGATATCGGGTGGAATTTTCTATTCTGTGGACTAAGTGCAGTGGTGGTGGGAAAGTCGGTGTGATTCCCGCTGGGTAGCGGGGCGGAGTTTTGTGCCCAATTTTCCGATTTTCAGCTCATTAAAAGTTGCAGTGATTTGTCAGCCCAGCCGTTACCTCATGGGATTTAATGGCCTGACGCCATATTTAAATGGCACCTGGGACAGTCATTTACTCACTGCAGGCTAGGTGTGGACAGGTTGTCTGCATTACCATAGCAATCTCTTCCTTCACTTTCGCTGGGTTAAAACCCTTCCTAACAGCACCATGGGTGTAGCCACACCACATGGACCGCAGTGGTTTAAGAAGGCAGCTCACCACCACCTTCTCAGGGGCAACTAGGGATGGGCAATAAATGTTGGCCCAGAAAGTGAAGCCCACTTCCCCTGAATGAATAAAAAAAACAAACACAGCAAATCCTTGTTCAACAAGGCCTCCCTGGCAATTCTCCTCCAGGCCATCTGGGAAAAGTGGGAGGACCTCCTCCTGAGGGATGGGACCAGGAGGTCCTCCCAACTAACCATGCTGGCCTGGGAGAAAGTTACTGGGGAGGTCAGCACCCATGGCTTCCTGAAATGATTGACCTTTGTGACTTGGAGAATGTGGAGAACTGCAATGGTTTGAAAGCAATGCTCCGGCACATCTCCTGTGTACTCAGCAGTATTGATAAAAAGAATAAGTTATCTTTGACTGCTGTGTCAAAACCGACTGGGCCACATCTCACCCAGATGTCAGACGCGGGATGTGAACTTGGCTTCCGACGAATGTAGGGTTATGAGTGTTTGTCAATAATCACATAATGGTCCTGCTGAACTACTCTCTGTGAGGACAGTGCTAACCTAACTCCTATCTTTGGGTGCATGCCGTTGTGTTACAGATTACTGCGTCCTGAGGCTTGAGAGCTGGCATATGGCGAGGTGGAGC
The DNA here is from genome assembly GCF_017639515.1 of Carcharodon carcharias. Taxonomy (NCBI): domain Eukaryota; kingdom Metazoa; phylum Chordata; class Chondrichthyes; order Lamniformes; family Lamnidae; genus Carcharodon; species Carcharodon carcharias. The sequence goes on along the minus strand of NC_054492.1, from coordinate 17,713,790 downwards.
TGTCCAGATGTAGCTCCCTCTTGAGACAGTCAAGTGATGATAATTGACAATGATTTTCGTCTTAAAGACACCCTGTTAAGCTGCTGTCATGCAGGCATGAGTGCATCCATGTGTCCAGTAGTGTTTCAGCCTGTAGAAGGATGCCATAGCCATTGAATTGTTGGCGCCATGGTTGAAAGGGCTGCACTATGTGCATTTGCTTAAGGACGTGCACTTGTGGAGTGCTATAGACATTCCACAGCAGCAACATGATCCCGAGACTACTGCGCCTTCCAAGGATGATCCCATTGTTAAGGTTGAAGGTGACTTTATGCTTCCTCAGTGATCATTGTGAGATTATTGACCTATCGTGACATGTTGAAGATGATAATGAAGGTGATGTTGTGTCCCCTGCATCAAAGCTTGAAGAGAACTGTGCTCATCAAAACTTGTCTTCACCTTATTTCTCCTGGAATCTTGTAGCAATGAAGTTGTCAAGGGCACGTCTTCCACGTCTTGCCTGTAAAATAGCATCCGCATGTGGCTTGCTCGACTTCTTCAAATTCATCTCCTCAATATTCTCTAAGGAGACATCTAGCTCCTTTCTGTCTCCCTGTGGGAAAACATCCTGCCTTTGCAGTGCAAGGCTGTGCAGGGCACAGCAGGCAACAATGATATGGGGCTCTCTCTGTGGTGAGTATTGGAGATGCCCACTTGGGTGGTCCAAATATCTTAAACGCATCTTTTAGAGGCAAATAGCCTGCTCTATTAAGGATGCTGTGTTGGAATATGCAGCATTGTATTGCAGTATCAAATTGGCAAGGGTAGCCTCAAGGGAAAGTTCATAGAGTGTATTAGAGATTGTTTCTCCGAGCAATATGTTTTGAAACCAATCAGGGAGCAGACTATTCTGGATTTGGCTTTGTGTAATGCGATGGGATTAATTAATGATTTCAGTAAAGGATCCTCTAGGGAAGAGTGATCATAGCATGCTAGAATTTCAAGTTCAGTTTGAGATCGAGAAACTTGAGTCCCACACTAGTGTTCTAGAGTTAAAGCAAAGGTAACTACATAGGCATGAGGGCAGATTTGGCCCTAGTGGACTGGGCAGGAAGACTACAAGCTAGGACAGTTGATAAACAGTGGCAGATATTTAAGGAGATATTCAATTCCACCCAAGTAAAATATATTCCAAAGAGGAAGAAAGATGATAAGAGGGGGAAAAAACATCCATGACTAAGCAAGCAAGTCAAAGATAACATAAAGGCAAAAACTAAGGCATATCAAATTACAAAGGTCAGTGGCAGGCTGGAAAATTGGGAAACTTTGAAAGATCAACGAAGAGTTACTAAAAAAGTAATAAAAAGAGCAAAGGTAAATTATGAAAGAAAACTAGCGCAAAATGTAAAAACTGATAGCAAAAGCTTCTACAAGTATATAAAGGGAGAGTAGCTAAAGTGAATGTTGGTCCCTTGGAGGATGAGAGTGGGGAGATTAATAGTGGGGAACGCAGAAATGGCAGAGATGTTTAATCAATATTTTGCCTCAGTTTTCATGTTGGAGGACACTAGTACCACCCCAATAGTAACAGGTAGGGGTATAGAGAAGGAGGAACTTAGAATAATCACCAACACTAGAGAAAAAATTCTGAGTAAACTATTAGGATTAAAGGGTGACCTGATGGCCTACATCCCAGGGTCTTAAAGGAAGTGGCAGCAGAGATAGTGGATGCATTGGCTTTAATATTCCAAAATTCCCTGGATTCTGAAAAGGTTCCAGTGGATTGGAAAAATGCTAATATAATGCTCTTATTCAAAAAGGGGAGGGAGGCAAAAAGTAGGAAACTACAGAACAATTAGTTTAACGTCTGTCATTGGGAAATTGTTGGAATCCATTATTAAGGAAGTAGTAATGGGGCATTTGGGAAGTCAAAATGCAATCCAGAGTCAGCATGGTTTTATGAAGAGTAAATCATGTCTGTTTAATTTGCTAGAGTTCTTTGAAGAAGTGACAAGCAAAGTAGATAATGGGGATCCTGTAGATGTAATATATCTGGACTTCCAAAAGGTCTTTGATAAGGTGCCGCACAAAAGATTAATACACAAGATAAGATTACACGGAGTTAGGGGTAATATATTATCTTGGATAAAGGATTGGCTAACCAACAGAAAGCAGAGAGTCGGGATAAATAGGTCTTTTTCTGGATGGCAAGCTGTAACTAGTGGGTTGCCACAGTGTTTGATCCTTGGGCCCCAACTATTTACAATCTATATTAATGACTTGGATTCAGGGATAGAAGGTACTATAGCTAATTTTGCAGATGACACCAAAATAAGTGGGAAAGTAAGTTGCAATGAAGAAATAAGAAATTTACAAATGGATATGGACAGGTTAGGTGAATGGGCCAAAATGTGGCAGATGGAGTTTAATGTGGATAAGTGTGAGGTTATCCATCGGAAGAATAAAAAGGCGACTTATTATTTAAATGGAGAGAAACTTCAGAATGCTTCAGTGCAGAGGGATCTGGGTGTCCTCGTGCATGAATCACTCAAAGTTAGTACGCAGGTACAGCAGGTAATAAGGAAGGCAAATGGAATTTTGGCATTTATTGCTAAAGGAATAGAGTGTATAAATAGGGAAATGTTGATGCAACTGTACAAGGCATTGGTGAGACTGCACCTGGAGTACTGTGCACAGATTTGGTCCCCTTATTTGAGGAAGGCTGTTGTTGCATTGGAGGTGGTTCAGAGGAGGTTCACTAGATTGATTCCAGAGATGCGGGGCTTGTCTTATGAGAAGAGATTGAGCAGTTTAGGCCTATACTCGCTAGAGTTTAGAAAGATGAGAGGAGATCTAATTGAGGTATATATGATGCTAAAGGGGATAGACAAAGTAGATGTGGAGTGGATGTTTCCCCTTGTGGGGCATTCTAGAATGAGAGGCCATAGTTTTAGCCTAAGGGCTGGTCGATTTAAATCAGAGATGAGGAGGAATTACTTTTCTCAAAGGATCGTGAATCTGTGGAATTCACTGCCTCAGAGTGCAGTGGATGCCGGGACGCTGAATAAATTTAAGGAGGAGATAGACAGATTTTTAATTAGTAATGGGTTGAAAGGTTATGGGGAGAGGCCGAAATGAGATCAGCCATGATCATATTGAATGGCAGGGCAGGCGAGGGGCTGAATTGCCTACTCCTCCTCCTAGTTCTTATGTTCTTATGGTATCTCTCCCCAGATGCACTCTGTGGGTGCCGAACGTGTGTCATTAGCCAGGTCTTCACTGAGGAGCCAATCGTCTAAGTGCCGAGCTCCCTCAAATATCTCTGGCACCTGGGAGTAACTCAAAACATATGAGTTGTGTGAGCTCCCTGGGTGCCTAACACAAACATGCATGATCTGCTTTCTGTGATCACAAATTAGCTGGATGTTCAGAGGGTGAAATCTTTTTCTATTAATGAATCTCACAGGCTGCTGCCAGGGAGCTCTCAGGGCCACATGTGTGAGTTGATGGCCCCTGCACTTGTGGAAAACCTGAGATCACTGTGAATCCCACAGCTCTGGCAGCCTGTCTTGTTCCATCCATGGGGAGCTGCATGTAATGGTGAGCTTTATTGACTAGGTCATCTCTTGCCTCCCTTATGCATTTGTATGTCACTGATTGTGAGATTCCACTAAGGTCCCAAGTGGACCCCTAGAAGGATCCACAGGGAACAAAGTGCAGGGCAGGGGAACCTTCAGAGCAACCTGCATTGGATGGCCCCCAATTTCATTTGGCATCACTTCCTTACTGATAATGTGGCAAATATGAACTACCACATCCCTAGATAAGCGAAGGTGTCTGCAGCACTGTTTTTTGCTCATCTCTATGAATGAGTTGAATCTTTTGTAGACTCTTGGTCATGCCAAATGTCTTTATGGATTCGGCCCCTTCTTATCTACATCTAGGTCTTCCTGGGGCCCTGCTGGCTCCTGTTCCTCAGGGTTATGGCCTTCCCTGAGCTGTGTCAATAGGTGGTGGGCCCTTCTTCTTGTTCTAATCAAAGTTATCAAGATGACACCATTGCCTGCTGTCTGCATTCTCCATGCCTAATTGTTTCTGTGAACAGATACAATTGAACAAACATTGGTAGTTCCCCTTGAATGGTTCCCTTCCATATAAAAGGCAGGAATGCAGTCTCCACCCCTTGACTTCCCCTTCATCTGTACATTGTATACCAAGGCCACCCCTTGCAGAATAATATCATCCTGGAGGATGATACGTGGCTGGGATTTGCCCTGAGACGTGACTGCACGTTTACAATGAAGGTCTTCATTCGGGTCAAAAGACTCAAGTCCTAGGACCCACAATCAGCCTTGTTGGTTATCCTCCAGTGGCCTTGACAGTAACTATGGATATCAGGTCCTTGCATTTATCTCCTGCCTGCCAGCATACTGCTTTGCAAGCCATGACAAGTGCACTGGAAACATGGAGGTTTGTAGGATCCAAGCTGCTTCTGCGCAGCAGACGGGGCCATTGATTTTTTGACCCTAATCCATTCTGACATGTCTCTGTAAGATCAGATACCAATTAAGACCGTATGCGGTGCAGCACCTAAACCTAATGAATTCACACCTGGATGCGTACCATTAATAAAGGAGCCAAGCTCATTTATTGTGCATTAAACCCTCAAGTCCAGCATTCAGTTGAGCTATGCTCTGCATGGTTTGATTCGAGCAGTTATAGGGTGCCCCTTCAATTGGACAAGCTTTGCTGTGCTGAACTCCTCCCACATGCCCTGAGACCCCTCCCCAGTGGATTTTTTTCTGGCTTGTTTTCAAACTGCTTCATTGAAGGTCAACTGCTGTTGACCTTCGTCTGCGAGACCAGCTTCTAACCTCTCCCTATCACCCTCCATCCTTACTGCCTCCTAATTCCCCTTCCTCCTGTTACTATCCAGCCTCCCCCGATACCCTTGATCCCCCATCATTATCCATGTGGATATTCCTGTTCTCCCCCCACCAAGCCCTTTAATGTTAATGTCCCCATGCCCTCACTGAACCTGACCCCTCCCCTTATCGAGGTCACATGCACCCTGACATTCTAGGACTCTCCCCCCCCACCCCCCACCCCCACTCCACACCGTGAGAACATCCAATAGCGCCTCCATGACATTTCAGCTACTGTCTTATAAGATACAGATGTCTCCCCTGACTGTGACTATGCCACCTGCCTAACGGTACCATGACTCTAACCCCCAGGACCAAATTCCTCAATTGACTGACCACGCCCTGCACACTATACTGTGCATGACCGTCACTGCCCAGAGAAGCCTTCCCCCGCCCAGGGCCAGGACCAACACATGCATGCCATGCAGTGCCCCCTAACACGGCCCGCGTAGCCCCAGTACAGTCCTTTTAATATGCCCCCGACAGTGTGGCCTCAGCCCCAGGACAGTCTCGAACACGTCCTTGGACAGTCTTAAAGCATTTGCCCCAGGACAGTCTTTCACTGCTCTACTCTGCTCCTTGACCACCCCTTAGTCCTGCCTCTGTCTTCCCCCTCCCCTTCCCTCTTTCACACCCTCCCCGAGTCCCGCTTCTGTCTCCCCCTACCCCGCTATTATTGACTCCTGTGCCCAGCCTTGGCACAGTTTGTGATGCAGGCACCTGAAATCTTGCAGCAACACTCTTAAAGGTAGACAAAAGCAGTGTCTACTGACCTTGAAGTCATTGATGAACTGAGGCTCACCAGGTGCCCTTGGGAAAGAGACCATTCCAATTACCCACAGGTGGGGTACTTAATTTGGAGGAGGAACATAATTCCAGTGAGTTGGCCTTTTAAAGAGCATTCATGAGATGCAAATGAATGAAAATGTGGTTCCCGACATAGATCAGTGGCAAACTCACCGTGCCTTTACCCCACCATCAAAGTCGGAAGAACAAAATTCCAAACTACTTTCCTGCTGGTGGGAAAATGACTTTTTCCATCATGCCAAATTTATTGCCCCCACCCGCCACAATTCCCAGCACTGGTGAGAGTGGAAGACTCGGCCCATCATGTTTTAAGTGGCCAGTACAAAAGATAAAGAGATGAGGTGGCAGATTATCACTCACTCATTTTTTTGAGCTTTGAGGAGGGCTGGAAGAGAAAAATTAGTCACGGAGAATCACAGGCCCGTCGCTAGCCGACACGATTTTCCAAATTAATTAATTTTTAAAAAAAATTTTGATGGGATGTGGGCATCACTGGCAAGGCCAGCATTTGTGGCCCTTTGTTAATTGAACTGAGTGGATTGCTAGACCCATTTCAGAGGGCAGTTAAGAGTCAACTGCATTGCTGTGGGTCCGGAGTCATGTGTCGTCCAGAGCGGGCAAGGACAGCAGATTCCTTTCCCTATAGGGGTGTTAGTGAACTGGATGGGTTTTTACAACAGGCCAGCGGTTATCTTGTCACCGGTTCTGAGACGAGGGCCAGAATCTTCTGCTTGGCGAGGGGAGGTAGTGGGAGGTGGGTGGTGGGGGGGGGGGTGGGGTGGGCCTCGCACACCGATGTGTAAAATGATGCGTCCCTACTTCACCGCGTGTCATTCTGATCTTCACCAGAGTCGGCTGCGCGCCCACCGAACTGTCAAAGGCCTGTTAAGGCCATTAATTACACAATTAGCCCTATTGAGAAAGCTGCCCGTCCAACCTTCCGGCTGACGGGCAGGCAAAGAGCCTAGGCGGCCTTCGCATTTCTCATAAAACCTCATCCGCGGGCGAGATGAAGTTTCATGAAGGGTTTATTAATTAATTTAAAATTTTTATTAAAATTCACGAACATGTCTGAATAATTCTATTTTTTTGTTTTTAACCGTTTTTTTGCACTGAACGTAATCTCCCAGAGGCAGCTCCGTGAAATTTCAGTGCTCTTTCACACAGGTGCGCAAAAGTGCGCAGGCCCCGACTCTCCCTCCTCCCACCCCCCTGCTCGCACAGGTAGCGCTCAGCGCTTCTGGGTGGTGTCACACTGGGCAGGCCTTAATTGGCACGCCCACATAAAATGGCGGCACGCAGCCGATTGCGGGCGGCGATCGTCTCCACGCCTGCCTGACGGGGAGAAAATTCTCCCCCCCGTCTTTCAGTTTCAGATGTTATTAATTGAATTTAAGGTCCATCAGCTGCCACGCCTCTGGACCGCCAGTCCGGTGACATTACTGTTATGCCACAATCTCCCCCCTTTTCGGGAGAAAATTCGGTGAGCTCCATTATGGGTGTGTGATACTCCCTCCCCACAACCCCCACCCTGACACACCCACATGATCCATTTTTTTTCTATGTGCTGTATCAAGCATTCTATTATGTTTAAACACAGTCTCAGAAAATCTCTGCTTGCAGCCTCTGATAAACTCTAATTAATGCCTTCCCTGTAGCTATTCTTCTCAATGCATATCTGAAGTTATCTATCGCAGTATCCCTGCCCAGCGATTCCTTATAACAAATAGTACGGGCCTGACTTAACTCCAAGCCAGTGGCCACCACTACCCGCTGCCCCCAGACAAGAGATATTTTAAATACTTTAAGCACCTGGCTTCACTTCATTCCTGGGGGCCGCCTAATGAGACTAAGGCCGGGATTTTCCAGTCATGCCCTGGCGAGACCCACCGTGGGAGATTTGGCGGCCCAGTCAAAAGTCCACTGACTTTCGGCGGGATGGGATGATTCCAGTGGCGGGTGGGGCTGGAAAATCCTGCTCTAAGTTAAGTGCTGGGATCAGCTGTCCAATGGAGGTCTTGCGATAGGGGTTGGGGGGGGTGCTGAGGCTTAAGGCGTCTTCGTGAGGTCCGGAGGTAGAAACCGGACACGTTGCGTTAAAATCGGCCCTTATGTTTCTGAAGATGGATGAGACAAGACATGTGGGAAGAAACACTTTGGCGCCAGGGCATTTAGGATGGTGGTGTTTCCCTCTCTGCCATCCGAACAGCCGTGGAGAAAACATCCCCGCTAATACTGGCTGCCCTGCAGCCATTTCATGCTCCCTCACTCGGGAGGAAGTCCTGCCTCAGAGAGCAGAGTTGCCGGCCAATCTGATTGGCTGTCAGCTCTCTAGTCCCTGCGGCACCAGAGGTTGCGGTGGGCAGGACTGAAACTGGAAGCCATCTCAGGAACCCAGGACCAGGCAAGCATGGGGTCTCAGGGCAGGGTGGGGAGGTGAGACCCAGGGGAGTGGGCAGAGAGAGGTGGGAGTGTTAGTGGTGAAGCTGGGGGGGTGGGGGGAGCGGGGGGTTGGGAACACTGGCCAGACCTTTTGGGTCATCCAATGTTAAAAGGAGGCTGCTGTTGGGAGTACTCTGCAACCCTTTCCTGCCCAAAGCCTGAACAGGGGTACTTTTTGGGCTAGCATCCTGCCCCTGAACATTGAAAATTGAGGCTGGGTTGACCACCTGAGGGCCTCAACTGGGGCAAGGGTGGCTGGGCTGGCCTACTCCTCACCCACCTCAGCATAAAATTGCAGAGAGGTGGGGACGAGTGGGAGCCCAGCAGGTAGGCCATCCGAAAACCTTTATGGTCACCACACACCCCCCCGCCCACCGCACCGCCCCCCCCCACCCCACCGCCCCACAACTACAAGCCTACCGCCGGGGGAGTGTAAAATGCTGTCCTTTAACGACCCATTTTCAGCGTTTGAGGTCATCCTGAAATAATGATCAAACCACATAGTGTACTGTAGAATCTCTAACCTTAAAAATAGTGATTTGTTTCAGAAAGGAGAACTCAATTTTAAGTGAAAAGCTTAACCTTGGTTAACAGAACATGGCCATTTGTTTTTTTATTGTTTGTGTATACATAGTAGATACACAGAGAGGAGCTGCGAGATCTGATTTATATCCCACAAGTGGGCTGACCTGGTTATACAATAGTGATGAAGTTGTGAGTGAGTTATGGTCAATGCCACCAGAGGGATTTAAATTGTAACGTGTGCTGCTTCATTGTATATTCTGTTCACACCACATTTTAGGTAAATAATTAAAAGCATGAAAGGGGGATGTGAATTTTAAAAAAAAGAAATTATTAAGTTGAATCATACCGCGCAATGTTGCTAATACTTTTATTTAAATTGCAGACAAAAGAATTCCTTATCAACATGTTCGCTCAATTGAATCTAATATCTCACAGCACGATTTCAATCCACATGTACCTTAGCCACTTTAATAACTGACCTTATTTGATGAATAAAACATTGTATGTTGCTGACCTAATATTTAAGTAACATATTGATTAAACACGAGCGCATGCATATGTATCAGATTCAGCTGTTTCATTGGAATGTCACATTAGATTTATTTTTTGCTCCAGAAACTTGGGGCGGAATTTTATGGCCCCTCCCACCAGCGGGATCTTCCGGTCCCACCAAAGTCAATGGAGATTTGTGCTCGCCACTTTTCCGTTAAAATTCTGCCCATGAGCCCAAAATCCAGCCTGGCACTTCAGTGCAGTGCTGAGGGAGGGCTGCACTGTTGAACGTGCCACCTTTCAGAGGAGAAGTTAAACAGAGGCTCCTTCTACCCTGTCAGGTAGAAAAAGGTCATATGGCACTATCTGAAGAAGAGTGTGGGTTTCCTGGTCAATATTGATCTCCCGACGTCACTGACATCTCTAAAACAGGTTTGCTGGTCATTATCGCACTGCTGTTTGTGGAGCTTTCTTTGTGCAAATTGGTTGCTGCATTTCCTTGTATTGCAACAGTGATTATGCTACAGAAGCGCTTCATTGACTGTGAAGCACTTTGGGATGCCCTGAGGAAGTGAAAGGTGCTGTGTAAATGCATGTTCTTTCTCTTCTGTCTTTATATCCCTTCTGTGCAGGCTACAGCCTGTACTTAGGGGGTGGGGGTCAGGTAAAATTAGAGTAATACTGCCCCCAGGGCCCTGGCTTGGCTCATCAGGTCTATCCTGTGGTGGGCTGTGCCAAATTCTTTGCTGGGAGTCTCTCTCTCTCTAATTTAAATAGGCTACATGCACAGGAAAGGCTGATCAGGGAAATCAGCCCACATGCCTGACTGGGGAGCATAATACCGGGCAAAATAGCAGACCATAAAAGGTTGCAACTCGCCATAGAAGTGATGCTAGAACAATAAGGCAATAGCTCACAACACAGCGAAGATGTATGGCCAACGTAGCTTCCTTTGTTACAGCAGATTTCGAGATGCTACTACAGGGAGCTGCACCAAAAGACAGTGGCTGTATCTGGGGCTGAAGTGGCCACTGTGCAGTTTCCATTCACATGCCAGGACTTTGCCAACCAAATCAAGGCAGCCACCTAGTTGTCCTGTATCTGGTTTAAAATGAGGTAGACATTTTATGGAGCAAGTGTGCCCCCCCAGTATTGCACAAATCCGTCAATCTTGCATAAGTCTAAGTTGGACATTCACATCATCTTGGCTGGTGGAGGTGGTGTGGAGGGAGGGGAAAGGGCTAGGCAGCATCTAAAGTACTGGTGCAATCATTTTATCTTTTCCACGGACCTTTTCATTGTGCCTAAGCTGCCCACAAATAGCAGAGGCCAAGAGTTCTGACCGAGGTGTTCCTTTGTTGCCGGGGGTTTTCTCAGTGACGTTAGATGTCATGGATGCAAACAGGCCCTTTCTTGGAAAAACCATTCATCAAGTGTTTCTTCTCCTTCAAAATAGGCTACTAGAATGTCACTGGGTGCAGACATCATGGCCACTTCATGTATAAGGTCTGCAGATACACAGAACGATAATTCTGACTAACTGTTACGTCCCTGAACAACAATCAAGTGTAAACCCTGCCTGCTGTTGAAGGCTTTTTGCATCAATAGAACAGTCATGATGACCATCTGTGATGCCTTGCACCCAATGGAACCTTGCCATTCAGTAAAAGTTGTGCGTTCTGTCTAGCCGATGCCTCCTTTCAAGGTGTTGTTCTCTACAAACATGGCATTTGCTTGATTATAGATGTGCACTGCAACCTGTCTGATGTGTTTTCTGGAGCAACTCCTGGAATGATCTGGTAACGAGACAGCTTTGTGCTCTGACAGCTTTCGTTTCTACAGGAATGCCAACCCTGCTCCAAATGTTACCTACAGACAATGCAATGTTGTGGCACTCTTTTTGAGAAGCCCTCAAAATGTCAATCTTTCCCTCAATGCCATGGCAACACTAATGGTAATTAGCTGATTTTCCTTAGTGACAAAATGTCATGCATCGTGTCACTCCAGCATTATCATACAATTTGAATATACCAACCCATACCTCACCCCCAGCGGTAAATCCCAAAAATGAAGGTGATTGGTGAAGAGGCAGAAAAACGTTGGATTTGCCCTTTAGGGAAGGAACGCTGCCATTCTTATCAAGTTTAGCCTGCATGTGATTCCAATCCTATACCAATGCCTCTTTACCTCCCCACTGAAGTGACCAAGTAAACAACCAGCTGTATTAAGCAGCTACCAGCAGTTCAAGGAGAAGGCTCAATGCTGTTTTCTCAGGGCAACTAGAGACGGAAAATAAATGCCACTCTTGCCAGCGATGCCCACATCTGAAGAATGAACTTTTAAGAAGTATCGTGGAATATTTATGGCTGATTGGGTGAGATGAAATCAGGTGGGAGGAGGCTTGCGAGGAGCATGACCACCCCTTGTTTCTGTGCTGTCATGTTGTGTAAGTCTTCCCAGCAATTTGCCTCCTTACATCATATCTGTTCAAAATCAAGTACAGTTCAACGGAAAAGCTAAAGTGATTTCAGAGGTTCTTTTACTGATTGTGAAATTCAAATCAAAGTAATTTTGGTAATAAGATACATTGCCAATCCTCTAGCTATAGGTCTTGGGATTTTTTTGCATTTCAAGTGGTGAAGTATTGTGTAAAGCCGGACCTTTTTATTTTATAGAATAAAAGCCTAGTCAGACTATCAATTTCTGTAATTTTCTCTCAAATTAAACATTATTGTTGAGATCCATATGTTTCTACCTACTATGGTCATTGAGTTCAAAAGAGATAATTGTTCATTGACTGTAAATTTATCAACTTCCATGGATTTCGAACAGGTTATTTTTTTAGAAAGTAGGAGACCCAATAATCATTATGGAGGGTATCTACTTTATTGTAATGGGTCACCTTTCAATTGTGAAAATGTTGTCCTTTAAGCTTTCTCACTTGCCCAAGTACAGCTGGGCACTGCAGATTGAAAGGTGATAAAGTGCCTACTAAGCATTTCTTTACAATGTTTATCCTCTTCAGATACTGTCTGTTTGAGATGCAAGACTTAATAGGCTAGCAGTACCTCCCTAATCTGGAGACCAAAAATAAATGGACAGATTCACTATATGATAGCAAGAAAATGGATTAGATCTCAATGACCAGACAGAATAGTGATGAGTCTTGCATGTTTGGTTAAATGGCAGAGAAATCTTCTCATAATAAATGGTCTTTATTCTGTACTCCTTTTGTTTGACTTTAGCATGGACATTGCGCAAAATAACAAATCAAAATAAAATTACATGGCTTGTTTACAAAATTACTCTATTCCAGTCCTTACAGAGTTAAGAAATCCTTGCATTCATTTTATGTTCCTAGCATAGCCGAGGAGTCCTGGATATAAATGCCGAGGTTAAAAAGTCCAGATGGTCTTTAAAATGTATCCTCACTCTAAACACGCGTGATTTATATGAAGCACTAATGGTATCTCTGTTAAAATCTGGCTAGTACTAGTCTTTCTGATCTCTAGCACTGAATTCATTGGATTCTTTTGCTACAGTCATTAATCTGTCACAACAAAGACTTGCTTCAATCAGGAATTCGGGAGGTTTGAAAAAAGCTTTTGATAAATGGTAATGAGTATAATCTGCCTGAATTACCATCCAGTGCTCTATTTATATTACTTAACGGTTGCTCTTATTGAAGGTATTTGATAATAATTCTAAAAGGCATTTAATGCATTTATCTTCAGTATATGTTTAATAGTTTTGAATATTTTGCTTGTATAGTGGAGTGCCGTTTATCACAAATGGTAGGAGTACTCTCTGTTGGGTCTGTGGAAGTTGGGACTGGGTTGAAAGCTCCAACGTTTAAAATTTTGAAGAGAATATTATCTGTCAAAGATTTCTGTCAGTGCTCTGAGTTTTGTTTATGATGTCTAGCTTTGTGCACGTGATACTAGCTAATGGCATTTTGATGAGAGAATTATGAGCATATTGTTGCAAAGGAAGAAGGAGTTACATGTAGTAGTGGGGAATGTTATCCATTACATCATTTTTTTGAATATGAGATTCAAGCCGTGAATTGCTGCTTTCTGTCTTCCATCCAGTCCAAAACATGCTGGATGGGTGGGTTAGATTCCTCTATTTGCAAAGCTGTACAAAGCTCGAAGGTATGTGAACAGTGATTGAATGCTGGGAGAAAACAACAGCAGGCTAATCATTGTACGCTGAATATTTTTAATTCTCAAAGCAAGGTTTTAGAAATGCTTGAAAAATGTTGGAGAAAAGGCTAATTGAATTTGCTAAAGGTCAGGAGTGAATAACTACCGCAAAACTGCACACAAAAAAACTATTTTACCAGAGTTCAGATTGGGCCTGACAAAGATGTGATGAGCTATTGTAGCATGTGAGCAGGGATTATAAAAGCTTTGTGATGATGGGAGCAGTGTCCACTGCCAGGTATTTATGGTGAAGGAAGAGAAGAGGAATAAGGTCTTTTAGCTCAGGCAGCATTTTTACCACAATGAAATAGCAAGCGGAAAAGCAGAGCTCTCTCTAACCAAGGATGGCTGTGATTGAAGTGTAGCATCTGATCCACCACTGCCCTCAGCTATTATGTTGTGACACACTCAAACAGGACACCGCTAGAATCAGCCATTTGCCGTTCACTGCTCAATAAGGATGAAAATGCCAGCAGGAGTACAGGCTGTGGAGGTGCGGAGACAGGTGTGTGAGGGATTCAACTCCAGAGCTTCCAGTAAGGTATACAATGGGAAACTATTCCTTTTTGCTGCATGTTTAACATTTTTAGTTTAGCATTTCGATAATTGCCTTTTTTTATGAATAAAATGACTGACTGCAAAATATGATGACAGTAACCAGTTTTATTGATTTTTGCCATCAATGCTGCAAAGGTTTAATATGTTTGCATTAATATGTAATTTAATATTTAATTGCAGATCCACTGATGATTTGAAGGCAGGCTACCTTCAGCAGCAATGAAAGCTGTTGTACCTTTGACATTGTCAGAGTTCTTTGATGTTGTTCCCAGTCACTTGTGTATGGGCTATGAAATTCACAAAATTGTTATCTAAGTTGAGGGCCTATCAGGAGAGTAACTGAAGCATTTTTTTTCAATATTCGTTCATGGGATGTGGGTGTCACTGGGTAGGCCAGCATTCATTGCCCATCCCTAATTGCCCTTATTCAGAGGGCATTTTAAAGTCAATCACATTGCTGTGGGTCTGGAGTCATATGTAGGCCACACCAGGTAATGAGTGCAGGTTTCCCTCCCTAAAGGACATTAGTGAACCAGATGGGTTTTTATGACAATCAGCAATGGTTTCATGGTCATCACCAGACATTGAATTCCAGATTCTTTTTTATTGAATCCAAATTCCACCATCTGCTGTGGTGGGCATTACCCTGGGTCCCCAGGGCATTACCCTGGGTCTCTGGAATACTAGTCAGTGACAATACCACTGTGCCACCACCTCCCCGTAAATCAACATCATAGCTCAAGAACAGGCAAAAGATTGAATGCTCTGCAATGAGTTACTCACCACTTGCCCCTGAGCCCCCTCCTTCAATTGCAAGGCTCAAATCAGGATATGAGGGAGCGCTCACCACTAATTTGGATGAGCGCAGCCCACAAGAAACTTAACAAATGCCTCAACATTTTTACATTGTTAAGCCAGTGTTTGTGGGTGTAAAGTGGGCCCAACACAGACCAAGTTTCTGCATTCCAATGCCAAAAAGCCACCTGGGACTTCAATCATGTGGAGAGATGAAGGATATAGCGATTGTTCTCAGAGTAGAGAAGGTATGGGGGTTGATTTGATAGACGTTTTCAAAATCAAGGGCTTTGATAGAGTAAATAAGAAGAAAGTGTCTCCAGTACCAGAAGGGTCAGTAACTAGAGAACACAGATTGAAGGTCATTGGCAAAAGAACCAGAGGCATTGTGTGGAAGAAAAAAGCATTTATTCAATATGTTATGGTCTGGAATATAGTGCCTGAAAGATTGGTGGAAGCAGATTCAATAATAACTTTCAAAAAGGATTAGGTCAATACTTGAAAAATTTACAGAGATTCGGGGAAAGAGCAATAGAGTGAGACTAATCAGATAGCTCTCCCAAAGAGTTGGCATAGGCATGATGGGCCAAATGGCCTCAATTTGAGCTGTATAATTCCATGATTCTACATTGGGGTGGCTAACTAAAACAGAAGGCCTTGTTCTGTTCAGGTTCTGCTGGTAAAGCAGGCAGCCTGAAATTTATTCCCGTGGTGTTGCAACAGGCACAGACTATTTAGTTGAGGCTTACAGAACAAATTCGGGGAACTCAGCTCAGGCATGTGTTGCTGCTACTTCTCTTCCAAAATCATTGTCAATGGACTTCCACTCCAGTATCTTTAGGCAGAACAATCCACTTAATCAGTATCCCCATCTCTGGACTGAATAGCCACCTCCTCCACCAATGGCATACTTTTCCTGCTGTAAATAGTGGCTACAAAGTACCCTGCATTTTATGAGACATGGAGAAGGGCAAGAGGGGAGACTGTGGCACAGTGGAATAATCCAGAGACCCAGCTAATGCTCTGGGAACATGGGTTCAAATCCCACCATGGCAGCTGGTGGAATTTAAGTTCAGTTAATAACTCTGGAATATAAAGCTAGTCTCAGTAATGGTGACCATGAAACTATCATTGATTGTGGTAAAAACCCATTTGATTCACTAATGCCCCTTTAGGGAAGGAAATCTGCCATCTTTATCTGGTCTGACCTACATGTAACTCCAGACCAACAGAAATGTAGTTCACTGTTAATTGCCCTCTGAAATGGCTGAGCAAACCACTCAGTTCAAGGGCAATTAGGTATGGGCAACAAATTCTAGCCTTGTCAGTGACACCCACATCCCATGAAAGAATAAAGAACAAAAGAAAGAAGAGTATTGGCATGGGGACACAATTGTCTCAAAGTTCTCCTCAAAGTCAGACATGGATATGAGTCACTTTTCCATTATCCTCAATGAGACAATATCCATGGATTTCCCACCAAACACTATTATGGGAGCACCACCATTACCAGGAATGCAGTAGGAAACATAGACAGTGAACTTTGTAACCTGTAACATATGCCAGGATTTCCCGGTTGGTGGTGGGGGGTGGGGGGGGGGCCCGCTCGCCAACCCATAAAATAACGCGGGATGATGTCGACCGGTACTCCTGACGTCATCCAACCTCATTTCAATTTTCAGGTCGGAGGGGGCTCAGCCGAATCAACTGAGCGCCCGCCAACCTGCAATGGCCTGTTGAGGCCATTGACAAAGTCATTAACGTGTTTAGTGGACCTGCCCATCCATCCTTAATGTAGGTGGGCAGGCCAGGAGCTCTGGCGGGCATTAGAAAAAACATGAAACCTCATCCATGGGCGGGATGAGGTTTCATATAGGGGTTTAAAAATTTAATAAAAGTGTATTTAAAAGTAATGAGCATGTCCCAACTCGTGTGACAGTGTCACATAAGGTGACATGTCAGGGATTTTTTTTTTTTCTGTTTTTAAGATTTTTTATTGTGGAGCCGATCTCCCTGAGGCAGCACTTAGCCTAAGGGAAATGAGTGCGCTGTTTTGCGCACATGCATGAAAGAGCACACTCTCGGCTTAGGGAATCCTACCCTCACCCCCCACCTCCGCCTGCACAATGAGTGCATAGCCCACGTAAAATGGCAGCGCGCCCCCAATCGGGGCACCGATCGTAGACGCACCTCCATGCGCCTGTTCCTGAACTTTCCCCCCACCCACCAACTGGGGGAAAATTCTGCCCATAATGTAGCATTTTTATCAGGATGGATTTTAACTATAGAAAGTAAGGTTTTCATTTATATACCTTTCTCATTGAAACATACAAAATTCTTATAGGGCTCAAGAAGGTAGATGCAGGAAGGGTGTTTCCCCTGGCTGGGAGGGAGTTTGGGGTTTGGTCTCGAACCAGGAGACATCTTAGAATAAGAGGTAGGCCATTTAGGAGTGAGATGAGGAGGCATTTCTTTACTCAGAGGGTGATGAATCTTTGGAATTCTCTGCCCCAAGGGCATGTGGAAACTCAGTCATTGAGTATCAGTGGTCAAGACAGAGATTGATAGATTTCTAGATAGTAAAGACATCAAGGATTATGGGGACAGTGCAGGAAAATGGCCTTGAAGCAGAAGGTCAATTGTGATCTAATTAAATGGTGGAGCAAGCTCGAAGCACCGAATGGCCTACTCCTGCTCCTATTTCCTATGTCCTTATGTTTCTTTCATGGCTCAGGATGTTCCGATATGCTTTAAAGCCAATGCAGCAATTTTGAAGTGCAATAACTGTTGTAATATAGGGAATGAAGTAGCAAGATCCCACAAACAACAATGTTTTAAGCGATTGAAGAATAAATATTGGTAAGGGAACAGGGAGAACTCCCCTGCTCTGCCACAAAATAGTGGCATAAGAAATTTTATGTCCACCTGAGAAGGCAAACGAGGCATTAGTTTAACGCCCCTTCTGAAAAATGGTAGCCCCAACTGTGCAGCATTCCCTCAGCACTACACTGGACTGTCAATCTAGATTTTGTGTTCAAGTCTCTGATGTGCGGTCTGGCTTCTGACTCAGAGGTAAGGGTGCTACCAACTGAGCCACAGCTCACAATCCATTAAATGGTCTGACGTGGGACAGCCAAGTGCTGAATGAGGCAAAGTTGAGTTATTTGTTTACACTGTTAATGTTTGTTTCCTTGTTCAATGTATAAGAGAAAGTATCACAGAGGGCAATATTTAAGTTAGTTCTTCATCATGGCCCATCAACCATGCTTAATCTCTGTGGGGGAGCATCTTGGCAATAACAATCACTGTGTTGTAATGTTTCAATTGTTGAGGCAAAGTAATGTTTATAATTTAATGTTAGAATCCAGAATAGGGTTAATTTTACACTTCATGGGGGAAGATTTGGGGAAAGTACATAGGAGGCTGCTGTTGGGGATCAACTGTGATACCAAAGAAATCTATACTGAAGGACAAGAAAGCCATTTTTATCCTTAGAAAAAAAGATTCAAGGTCGTGTGAAGCAGAAATAGCTAGGGATGTTTATAGAGAAATTAACCTAGAAATAAGTATTTCTCGACATATATAAGACTCAATCATTAGGAAAGCAGGGACATGTGTGAAATGCAATTGAGAATAAGTAAAGCCAGTATTAGGAATACTATGTTTGTATTAGAAAAGGAGGTAGTAGATTATTATACAAATTTAAAGAATGCTTTTTCAGTTATATTAGAAACCAGGAAACAGTTAGTAAAGACTGTACTGGTTCCTTGAAGCATTTACAAGGTTAGCTTAGGTATACAAACAAGTGAATTAGGAGTAGGAATAGGCCACTCAGCACCTTGGGCCCACTCCACCATTCAATTAGATCGTGGCTGATCTGATTGTAACCTCAACTCGCCATTCCCACCTATACCCGATAGCCTTTCACCCCTTGTTTCTCAAGAATCTATCTACCTCTGCCTTAAAAATATTTAAAGACTCTGCTTCCACCACCTTTTGAGGGAGAGAGTTCCAAAGACTCACGACCCTCAAAGAAAAGAAAAATTCTCCTCGTCTCTGTCTTATATGGGGCGACCCCTTATTTTTAAACAATGACCCCCAGTTCCAGATTCTCCCACAAGAGGAAACATCCTCTCCACATCCACCCTGTATAAAGACAACTCGTTTACGAGCTGAATAGATACTTTGCATCAACTTGCACACCTGAAGACAAGGCCACAATCCCTGTGTTACAGAATTGGTGTATAGTTAAATTTGCATTACTAAAAGCAGCTATAGAGATTTTTTTTTTACTAATTTCTGTAATTAAGGCTGATAGTGCTGTAGAACCCAATGCTCCTTACCCCAGAGTACTGAAGGAAATAAGTCTTGTTATCAGTCAGTCACTAGTTGGGTCCCATCGATTGGATCAAGTAACCCCAACTGTAAGAAAAACAAGAAACAGGTCACCAGAAAACAAAACAGGAAGGCCCCATTTTAACATTGAGGTGGGTTTTGGGTGGTAGGGTAGAGGGATAAGTTGGAACCTGCTGCTGCAAAAATCATGTCCAGGCTATTTTAATCCCTGGTCTTCACTACCTTTCCATTTCCTAATTTGGAAATATTGGTGAACCATGGCTGCCCGAGCACATGCGCAAGTGTGGGTAAGGGAGTTCTGGAAGGGTGTGGTGGAGGGAAGTGGAGTCCAGGGCTGGAGATGAGCTTTTGCTTTCTCTAATATAAAATAAGTACCTGTTTGGGTCTCCTCATCTTGTCAGCCTGTTGAGACAGACCCAGTGATTTCCCCTCTCTGGCCTGAGTTAAAATGGCAGCCAGGACCCAGTGAAGTCATTGTGCCCCAGTCTACATACTACTTAATCGGACCCTGCTCCCTTTGGGTAGGTGGCTTAACTGCCTGTCTAGAAGCCCATATAAAAATTGCAGCTGCCAATATTCGCTCAGCTAAGATAAGTAACCTGGCCAATTTTAGTTAACAACTACCTGCTTTCCGAACATGCTCAAACCTTACAACCAATGGAGTTCTTTTAATGTGTAGTGGCTGTGGTCATGACAGAAATGGGGCAACCAATTTGCACAAAAGGTCCCAAAAGCAGCAATGAGTTCTTGACCATTTTAGTGACGGTGGTCGACAGAAAAGCTGGGACAGCAGGGAATTCCATGCACTTCCTTGAAACGGTGCCATGCAAGCTATGTCCATGAACCAGGAAACCATAAAGTGCTCAGTCTAAAGGTTGCAGCGCATTCACACTTGGGACTGTATTTTGCTTGCCTCTGCCGGATGTGTTTTGGATGGAGAGCAACTTAAAATAGGGCGGGTGCCCACCCCAGCAACTTCTCACCCACCCCTGAGCTCACCCCCATGGTCCCAAAATCGACAGCCCACACACCACATCCAAATAAGTAATCAAGGGTCAATTAGGCTTGTTATCAGTACATTGATAATCCACTGTCGATGCCATAAAATGTTTGGTGTGGGCTGCTGGGCAGGAGCAGGCAGCCCGATTTAAAAAAAATCTTCTTCAAAGAGCAGGAATGGAGGGGTGGGGGGGTGGGGGAGTGGTTTACTTTTTGCCGACTGCCCTTTGCCGATCATAGGGAAGTCCCCCTAAGATCAAACCCTCCCCCCCATCCTTCCTTCCTACCTTCCTTAAATCCACCAGCCCCTCCCCCAACCTACCCAAACCCTCCCCGCCCAAGACCCCAGACTTACCTGCTCTGGGGATCCAAGGGCCTTCTTCCTTCTTCTCCTGCAGTCCCAGCAGCAGCCACTCATGGGCTCTTGGCGCTGCTGGGGTTAATGGAGCTGTTGGCTAATTGGATTTGGTTGGCACGTCCAGAGGGCGGGGCCTTCCTTCCCAGTGAGGGGCAGAAGTCCCACTTAGCCCTCATTTAGCATCACGTTATGACCGCGGGGCGGGTCGGCACGAAGCTTACCGAGTCCACACCAGCTTTGCTTCCGGGTGGGTGAGACACCCTCCCCCAAGTATTATTCAGCCCTTAGAGTTTTCAGATCAGCTTTGCTTGCCTCATGAAGTGAAAGATATTGTGTCCTTGGACTGGACGAAGAGGAGAGAAAGCAGGATGATACCGAATGCTAGTTAAAAGCTAAGGGCGGGAACTATTTATTTCTGGGAAATGAGGGTTAGAGAAAATATGATAGATGTTTTTAAAACAATAAAGGGTCAATGACCACTTACCAGACATACCAAACCTCATTGGAAGTAAAGAGGGTGTTTTGAAATTATTGCAAGAAATACATCCAGATAAAACTCCAGGTCCAGATGAAATCCCTCCGTGGATTTTAAAGTCAGCAGCTGACGGCCTGGCTCCAATATTCACAGAATCACACAGTGCAGAAGAGGCTCTTCGGCCCATTGAGTCTGCACCGACACATGAGAAACACCTGACCTACCTACCTAATCCCATTTACCAGCACTTGGCCCATAGCCTTGATATTGAACCAATAGCTTTCAAGAATCAATCAACACCAACTACTTACCAGACCAGCAGAGACAAGCTAACAATCTGTGACATATACAAAAAAGGGGGATAAAAGCCAGCCAGAAAACTACAGACCAGGACTCTCAACAGTGTCATTTGCAAATCATTTGAACAACATTCTCATGTCATGAAGCATTTTGAAGCTCACAATATCCTGGTAGAGAGTCAGCATGTTTTTTGGTTGAAAAGATCGACTGAGAGACAACTTTTACAGGTTGTCAGTGATCTAGCTTCAAATCTTACAAGAGATGAATCTACTCACTTGGCAATACTTTTTTAAATTCTTTCATGGGATGTGGGCATCACTGACAAGGCCAGCATTTGTTGCCCATCCCTAATTTCCCTTGCTAGGCCATATCAGAGGGCAGTTAAGAGTCAACCACATTGCTGTGGGTCTGGAGTCACATGTAGTTATGGAAGGCAGATTTCCTTCCCTAAAGGAAATTAGTGAACCATATGGGTTTTTACGACAATCGATGATAGTTTCATGGTCACCATTACTGAGACTAGCTTTATGTTCCAGATTTTTATCATATTAATTGAATTCAAATTCCACCAGCTACCGTGGTAGGATTTGAACCCAGTGTCCCCAGAGCATTAGCCTGGGCCTCTGGATTACTTGTCCAGTGGCATTAACACTACACCACCGTCTCAAAAGATTTCTCAAAAAGCCATTGACAAAGTTCCTCATGAAAATCTGTTCTCCAAAATTCACTACTATGGGGTCAGGGAGAGATTATTAAATTGGATCCCGCACTTCCTTACCAACAGTATACAAATAGCGACGTGTGATGGGAAAATCATCCTTTCTTAGAGATGTGTAAAGGGAACTGTGTCGGGCCCCTTACTCTTCTTGATGTACATAAAAAAACTTTCCCTACAAATTAAAAAATAAGGTGTGACTGTTTGGAAATGACTAAGTGGTTTACATTCAAGAAAAACTCAAGATCATATCAGTTCACTGCAAGGTGATCTCCTGGAATTGCACAACCACATCTGGGGGTTCATCTTAAAACCAATCTTCAATGAGAATTCCACATTCAGGTAACATTGGCCAGAATTTTGCCCCAATTGGGCGGACTCAGTGGGGGTGGATGGGAGCAGTAGGGAAGCTGACTGCCGCCTGCGATTGGGCTGTGGTTGCCAATTCCTGCTGGCGAGCCAATTAAGGCCCAACCAAAGTGGAATGTGTGCTGCAGTGCTCAGCACTGCCTGTGTTAGGGGAGGTGGGGGGGGGGAGGGGGGAGGAGGGCAAGCGGGGAACTTTGTGCACGCACACAGGTTCGTGCAGGAAAAGCTCCCTGAGGCACAGAGCTGCCTCAGGGAGATGAAGATATACAAAATTAAAAATAAAGAATTTTAAAGTGTTAAAAAACATGTCCCTTCATGTAACTCTGTCATATGAGCAGGGGCATGTTAGAAATTAGTATGAACATTTTAATTTTTTTTTAATCCCACCTGTGGATGAGGTTTTGCAAAAAAATGCAAAGGCTGCTTGGCCTTTTAGCCAACTGTAAGATTGGACGGGCAGCGGAAAACTTAATTCAGTTAGATTGTTAATGGCCTTAATCGGCCTGTTAATTGTCAGCGGGTGCGCTGCCAATTCCCACACGTGCCCACCGACCGCAATATTGCACGAGTGTGTGACGATGTCAGGACACTCGCCCGAGGTCATCACGGGTCATTTTACGCTCGAGGGGATTGGGCACGTGCCTGTCCGCCGAGCAGAAAATGATGCTCATTAAAGCAGAAAGATTCTTGCATTTCTGAGGATGGATCTTTGGTATTGCAACAAAAAAATCAGAGTAATAGCTTACATTTGTTCATCCACTCCTGGAGTATGCAAGCTGTGTGTGTGTGACCCTTATATGTTGAGAGATATGAATAAAATTAAAATAAATAATTATGAAGAAGATCCAATCCACAAGATTCCACAATTTGGCATGAATCAGTGTGGGAAATATACCAGTGCCACACACTTGATCAAAGATTTAGAATGGGAAACACTACACAAAAGGAGGGAGAAAAATAGACCAACTATGTTCTTTTGAATATGGGAGGGACTGGTGGGAATTAACAGAAACAAGTACCTGGTGCCCTCTGACAATGACAAGGCATGAGGTATCCATCCACACAAATTGCAAAGACCTCTTGTTTCCAAGACAGTGCATCAACAATCCTTCTTTCTAAGGACAATCCCACAATGGAACAAGCTGCCAAAGGAAATAGTCACAGGCCCATCACTGGAAATCTTCAAGACCCATCTTTAGATTATTTCCATTTAAAAGTTTTCATTGTCAGGGCTACCATCTCAGCAGGTTATGTCCGGATTTAACTAGCACTACCTATACAAATGTTGGCGGAATATGATTATTAGTTTGTGATGTCAAAACAACTAAAGCAGAAGCAGTAGAAGATTTAGTTGAAAATGATAGGGATGGTAAAACCAGATGCCAGGATAGTGAAAGAGTTCAATTATATTTCAGGAAAATACTTCTTTTCACAGGGACTCATTGTCTTATGGAACAAACAGTTGAAATGTGGGAAAGGCAAGGATCACTAGGGTCCTTTAAGAGGGATCTCGACAAGTTCCTGAGATAAGAAGACCATTTAGTTAAAGGGGAAAATTGCTAGTTGCTTGTGATTATGACAATTGTCTTTTTATCATACTATAACTTTCGTTCATGAGATTTATGTCCAAGGCTCCCTTTTTTCAGAAATATTCATAGCTTACCTTTATGCTTCTTTTTAAATTGTGCAGTTTCTTCCAGACTTCCTCTTGCGTCACCATAGTGGAGGAGAGGGTGAGGGAGTGTTTCATCATATCCAGAACCTTCTTTGCTGTTCCTCCCCACCAAAAACGTGTCCCCGATTTTTTATCAACACGGTCACCAGCACTTCCAGGGCCTCCTTCCTAAAAACAGCTTCTAGGCTGCTTGTTGGTGAGCCATTTTCCACCACCATTCCACATTCTCGATTCTCGGACTTTTCAAAATTTATAGGGGTCATGCGGTTCATTAGCTGCTTCAGGAGCATGAGAGGATTATTATTGCAGTTGCATCATGATTGGTTGTTACCTTGTCATTACTGCTTATGAATTTGCAGTCAAGCTATGGTAATTTCATTAGCGGATCTGTTAAAAGTTCAAAACACATGCATCAAGCCTTTCTTTAGGAAATGAGGAATGTCAAGCCCTGGATTCTTCTCTTGCTTTAGACAGCACGGACTACTAAATATGCATTGTAACCAAAAATTCTGCCTAATTGAACGGTCATTTTTTAGCATAACAGATCAACCACATCATGTCTATAAATACTTAGATTATTTCATTTGATCTTTTAACAGTACATAGAAACAAGTGGACAATTTAATAAAGAAATGATTGATAATCATTAAATAAGGCCTAAAGAATTTATTATCTTTGCTCCGTAAGCGATGATTCACAGCAGAAACACTTCAGTGAATTAAACTCGGATCAGGATATAAATTTAAATGCATTTGGACCACCCTCCAACACCACCACCCCTCGTCCCCCATTCTCCTGCACCCACCCCTGGCACAATATTCTGTTTATTTAAATTCAGTCCCTTTTAAAATAAAATATTGGTGTAAACCTTTAACAGGGAAACAGATACAAACCTGAGATACATAGATAACAAGGGCCAATGGGTAGCCCCAGACTCGAGGCCAACTCAACTGCTTGACCTCGTGCCACATCTGAATAAATCATATATTACGGTACATTATATTATAACAGCAATAACTTGACACATCCTGAGGTCATGAAAGACATATTTGTAAATGCAAGTCTTCCTTCTTTATTTATTTCTTTTTCTTCCTTTCTCTTTCCTCCTTCCTTTCTCCCTCCCTCCCTTGCACCCTCCCTCCCTCCTTCCTTCTCTCCCCAACAAAATAGGCACTTTCAAAACACAGACACAAGGAGCAAATGGATATAAGTGAACAAATAAGATTGATTGTGTATTTGTCTATGCTTTGCTTGTTGGTCCCATCAGGGTCAGGTTTATGTAATATTTGTCTTCATCACAGTTGCCTCTTGCTAGATTCTGGTCTTCTGCCACCTAATATATAAATACACACAGAAAAGCCAACGAAACCCACAAATTGGTGGTGAATAATGTTTTTCTTGGTCAACTGCATGTGCTGTGTACATCAGAAAGACATTTCACGTCCCCTTGTATCCCTCATGCTTAATCAATTTCAGCCCGTTTTCATGCATTACCCGCTGAAATACACCAGAAATTGACTCGGTGACAAGTGAAAATTCTATTTTTCATGCTAAAATTAACGAGAGGCAGCACTTATGTCCTGTATTGAACGGGTCCCTGGAGTAATATCACAGACAATCAAAAGGCGGAGGAATAGCCTCCTTGCCCAAATGAAGAGAAATCTATGTGATCACCTTTGAATTGTACCATTCATACTGGTGACAGAAAATAATTGTCAAAAAATATAAAGTTAGCTGTGACAATATTCTTTTTAATTGACAACCATAATTGGGTTAGGAGAAGCATTTTAACATTAGTAAGAAACCTTGGTTAAGAACGCATATTTGAATAGATTTTAAACTTGAAGTGATTTAGGCAATAGCCTAGGTACCCTTGAGTCTGAACATAAAGTCTGCATTTCAAAGCTGGCTGTGTGAGCAGGGAAGACACGCCTCTGGATTGTCAAAGATTTAGATGTTTATTAGAGTGCAGATCTTCAATTGTATCCACAGATACACTACCGGGGAAGATGAGGCGCTGTTCCTCCAGTTCCTCCAACGCAAACTGGAGGAGCAGCACGTCATCTTCCGGACTTAACATTGAGTTCAACAACTTCAGATCATGAACTCTCTCCTCCATCCCCACCCCCTTTCCGATCCCCCTTTTTCCAATTATTTATCTTTTTTAATATATTTTTCTTTTCCCACCTATTTCCATTATTTTTAAATGTATTTCCATCCATTGTTTCATCTCCACCTTTTAGCCTATTTCAATCCCTTCCCCCCACCCCACCCCCACTAGGGCTATCTGTCACTTGCTCGTCCTGCTTTCTACCCTTAATGTCGCCATTAGCACATTCCTTAGCTAATATCACCATCATCAGCACCCCCTTGTCCTTTTGTCTATGACATCTTCGGCAATCTCTTCTTTGCCTCCACCTATCACTGGCCCTCTATCCAGTTCTACCTGTCCCAGTCCCCTCAACCAGCACCTCATTTCTATATTTCCTCAGTTCTGATGAAGAGTCATATGGATACGAAACATTGACTGTATTCCTCTCCGCAGATGCTGTCAGACCTGCTGAGCTTCTCCAGCTATTTTTATTTTTGAAGCAGTCAGCTATACTGCTGGTTTCTGTTCAGTACCTCTAGGCAAGTTCAAATGATGGTTAACAGCAATTAGGACCAAAATTATGTGCTTAAATCTGAATTTTCAGAAATCTGATTAGCACTGCACCCATTTAGCAACTGTTTTCACCCTTTGACCAAAACAACCTCCCTTATCTGCCAGTTTCCATGGGTGACAGACATTGCATTGTCTTGGTTGGTGGTGTTTTTCCCAGGTTTACTTTCGAGCATGAGGATGGCTGATGCAATAAAAAGGAGGCCTGGGTGTCAAAAATGCTTGGCTCAGCTAAATATTGTGACTCTCATAGCTAGTATTTCTTGCAGAATGATTGACAATACTGTTGGCAAAATGGGCCTATTTTGATTTTTGGACTATAGCTCTGTAATTACTGAATTAGTGAACAGGGCACCTTTTATAAGAACCCCGCTGTGCGTTTCAACATTGATAAGGTACTCAACTATGATATGTGCAGCTGAGCTCTGACTGGGAAGTTCGGGTAGATGCCTTAGTATTTTAGGTAGGATATTGCTGTCTTCCTATGTGTCTGTATATTATTCTCTTAGCACAAGCAATTCTATTAAAGGGTCTAATGGACAACGCTAAAATACACTCTATGTGTCATTAAACTCCGATTACAGGGGCATCATACCAGAAACTAACAGTGCTGATTTAGAATTGGGGACAGCATTTCCAATTAGTTACTTCCAATGGTAATGCCTGTGGAGCACAGGTATGCAAGCGCAATTTAATTTGTAGGACCCTATGTAGTGGAATCTTGTAATAGGCAATACTTCAGACTAGCCAGAAATATTACATGTAACGGTACTCAGTACTGCTCCAGCAACTGATTCTTTTAGGGACTTGGTAACAATTTGCCTGTCTCAGCTCACTTATCAAGACCATGTGCTGGTGTACTTAAATGTACCTGCAAAAGGATATTTCAGGCAGTAGCATACTATTAAAAGTCTAACCATTCTACATCATAATATTAGAATTCCAGAGGAGAAGACTAAGTGAGATGTTACAGTTTAAAACACAGAAGTATGTTGTGCTTGGTAGGTAAATGGATATCACAATTTTTTTTGCCAACCAACTTAAAACTACTCTTGCCCTATTGTATATTAAGCAGTAAGATAATCTCTGTGATTTTACATGGAGGGTTAATGTACAGTATCCCACAGGGACAGCACTCTGTGTTGTAGGATGTGAGATTACATTCAATTGTTTATAGTCTTAGCATCCTACATTTTTGTTACATCCCATGCAGCTGTAACACTTTATCGTCTCTTCTGCTTCCCTCCTTTCTGATTGCCTAGATGACAACTATTGTAATCTAGCTAACAGGAACTGCCTCTCCAGGGAATCCGCCCATTTCCACTTACTTCTAGGCTATCTCAGTCCTTCCAGCTGGACACAAAGGAAGGATAAAAGGCCCTTCAGTCAAAATGAGCTCTTCAGTAAATCTTCAAAAACACTGCTACCATGAATAGCCACTAGTGTGTGTTGCAGATGAAGGATGAGTTATACTGGTGCCAAAAATTCGGGATTCCTTCAGGTCAAAACGGAATCTATTGATTACATAGACACGTGCAGGTTCACAGTATCTGACTTGCAAATCTGCCAGCTTCAAATGTGATAAGGTTCCAAATTGCCTGTCAGCTTTCAAGTGGAAATCCATCATGAATTAAGAAAAAATTGGTTCTTCCACATAACATGCAATCTGTTAAGTAAGTGTGGAACAATATTGCCCAGACCTAAGGCTGCTCACCCACACTCTAAACTGAAGTAAAGGTGTGATTTTTTTTTTCCCCAAAGCAAAACATTTCTTTTCCATTGACCTTGTGAAGGCTTGTTAGAACGATCACTCAGGGTAGAAGAATGCTGAGCATGTCATCACTGTAGTTAAGTTTTTCAATAAGCATTGACACAATCACCTGTGCTATCAAAGCGAGACATGAGAACTGAAAGTACTCAATGTGTATACCGGCTGTGCTAAATGGGAGTTATTTTCTTCTCTTTTTTAATGTACCCTCCGGAATGTACAGATTTACCTTTCAAAGGGATTGGGCACATTACAAATGGCACTCAACTGAAGAACCACATAGACTTCTGGCCCCTGGGAAAATTTCCGTAAAGTGTCAAGGCCCATATGTCTTTATTTCCCCACGTAGAACATTTTCCCAGCTATTTAGCACCCTTTGCTTGAAGAAGTTCTGTTTGATATTAGTTGCAAATATATGTTTGTTTCATTTATAATATATAACTTCTCGTCCTATTATGGTCCTCATAATGAAATGTGGTTTTCCGAATTTTCGCGGATGTATCCGACATGTTTTATACTCCCATAGTGGACTAGATTTTCAATCCGGGCTAGGGAATCCAACGCTTGGATCATTCCTGGGTCCCGGCACTGTGTCACGTCAGCTTCAGTGGCACAACTTGATTTTCAAATGCAAAGTGGCTAACTGGCCCAGGGCCGAGTATGGTGCCCAATTAGTGGTGCCAGGAGCAGCCTGGAGACAGGAGATAATTGAAAAGGCAAACAGCAGCCATGACTGAGCTTTCCATTCACTAATGCCATAGAGTAGCAGGGATCTCATAGGGTCAGTGCTGGTATGGGCAGGCATCCACGAGTGGCACCAAAGCTCTGGATGCCTCTCTTGGGACTCCAACAGGTGCAGTGGAAGATGGGAGGAGATATCTTATTCCCAGTGTCTGAATGAAGAATTATGCCTAGAAGCACAAAGGGGGACTGGTTGGAGGTGGCAACAGAGATAAGCACTAGAAGGACATTGGTTTAGTGGAGAAAGAGCTTCAATGATTTGAAATGGTCTAGAAAGATGAGTGGCAAGTGACATCCAAGTGACAGGCCTCTAACCTTGTACATGCCTGCGTTCACATAAGCTGAACAGACTGAGTGCCTATAGTTCACTTCAACTCTGCCAGGCAAAGTGGCCAATTGTATCACTGAGGTGTCACCATCCCTGACTTATGGGGTACACTTGAGCAGAGGGTAAAAATGTGGATGTCATGCTGGAATAGGTGAGGGAGGGTAGATTGTACTCAAATCTTTATCTCGCCATCCTGCAGGAGAAAAGAGCTGATGACTTGCAGGACATATCTCGGATGGGCAGTGGGGTGCCAGACCACCACAGTCTGATACCGATGGAGGAGGTAGCATTGGAAGCCGCAGGGCTGCCATTGAAATAGGCAGTGAGTGATGGTGAAGTGGGAGTTTGTAAAGAGCAGGATCATTTTCACCTTTAGGTGAGGGGCAAGGTAGAAACACCTGCCCAATAAGTACGCTGATTCTTGGACCGCTGTCATCTATTGAATTGTTGGGTTGAGGCACTTGCTGAATAGCCTGAATTCTCATTACCACTTTCTTGTATTTCCCACAGGGCCATTAGCAGAAGGAGAATAAGATTTGGCAGCCCAACCATTGCTGTCCTTATTGGCAGGGAGAGATGTCCCTGAGGCAGCACCATCACATCATTCCTCCACACCTTCTACCAGGAGTGTCATACGCAGCACCACTCTGTGTGCAGGAGCAGAGCACCCTACATGCACAGAAATACTGAGACTCTATTGCGTTGACCACTCAGTTGCTGGTGGCGCAGAGATGCTTGGAGGTACAAAATATAGTGAGTTCTTGGGACTTCTCCATGAGATGTGCTGACTAGTAACCATGCTTGGCATCAAACTTTGAGAGGAATTTTTCACCTGCAAGTTTTGGATTTAACTCTACTAATGTGGATATTTTGTAAGGACAATGTTTCAAAGTTGCATTTAAACACTGTGGATCGAGGCGTACTCTCAATGATCTATCCTTCTTTATGACACGTTATTGAGCTGCACCAATCTGTGTGCTCTTGTACTCTTCTAAAGATTCTATCTTTCCCCATTTTCTCTAATTCAACCTTCAAGTTGTTTTGTAAATAGAAGCTGCACTAATGTGGTGGATCAACTGACGGGTTTGCATTCCCCTGTAAAGTTACAGCTTCCTTGAAACTGCCAATTTTGTCAAAACATTCTGGATATTTTGATTTTAGGTCATGAACTGATGTGATAGGATTAGTTTCTGAGGTTGATCTATTTTGTGTTGTCTGACTTATTCCATGGATTGTTACGAGTATGAGGTCACGATATGCCAGTAGACCTGCAATCATGACTTGCCGGTAGACCTGTAGGACATCTGTGATACCCAGAAGGATTGATTACACTTGTGCTCCAGGACTATGGATCCTGCACATGGAATTACTGAACTGTTGTATCATAGAATCACAGAATCACATAGTAGAGAAGAGGCCCTTTGGCCCATTGAGTCTGCACTGACATGTGAGAAGCACCTGACCTACCTACCTAACCTGATTTATCAGCACTTGGCCCTTGAATGTTATGACGTGCCAAGTGCTCATCCAGGTACTTTTTAAAGGATGTGAGACAACCCGCCTCCACCACCCTCCCAGGCAGTGCATTCCAGACCATCACCACCCTCTGGATAAAAAAGTTTTTCCTCACATCCCCCCTAAACTTCCTGCCCCTCACCTTGAACTGATGTCCCCTTGTGATTGACCCTTCAACTAAGGGGAACAGCTGCTCCCCATCCACCCTGTCCATGCCCCTCATAATTTTGTACACCACGATCAGGTCACCCCTCAGTCTTCTCTGCTCCAATGAAAACAATCCAAATCTATCCAACCTCTCTTCATAACTTAAATGTTTCATCCCAGGCAACATCCTGGTGAATCTCCTCTGCACCCCCTCCAGTGCAATCACATCTTTCCTATCATGTGGCGACCAGAACAGCACACAGCACTCCAGCTGTGGCCCCACCAAGGTTCTATACAACTCCAACATGATTTCCCTACTTTTGTAATCTATGCCTTGATTGATAAAGGCAAGTGTCCCATGTGCCTTTTTCACCACCCCACTTACATGCCCCTCCGCCTTCAGAGATCTATGGACACACACGCCAAGGTTCCTTTGTTCCTCAGAACTTCCTATTGTCATGCCCTTCATTGAATACTTCCTTGTCAAATTACTCCTTCCAAAGTGTATCTCCTCACACTTTTCAAGGTTAAATTCCATCTGCCACTTATCTGCCCATTTGACCATCCTGTCTATATCTTCCTGTAGTCCAAGACACTCAACCTCACAATTAACCACCCGGCCAATCTTTGTGTCATCCGCAAACTTACAAATCCTAGCCCCTACATAGTCATCTATGTCATTTATATAAATGACAAATAATAGGGGACTGAGCACAGATCCCTGTGGCACGCCACTGGACACTGGCTTCCAGTCACTAAAGCATCCTTCTGTCGTCACCCTCTGTCTCCTACAACTAAGCCAATTTGGAATCCACCTTATCAAATCACCCTGTATCCCACGTGCATTTGCCTTCTTTATAGGTCTCCCATGTAGGACCTTGTCAAATACTTTGCTGAAACCCATATAAACTACATCAACTGCACTACCCTCATCTACACACCTGGTCACCTCCTCAAAAAATTCAATCAAATTTGTTAGGCATGACCTCTGTCTGACAAAGCTATGTTGACTATCCCTGATCAAACCTTGCCTCTCCAATTGGAGATAGATTCTCTCCTTCAGAATTTTCTCCAATTGTTTCCCTACCACTGACATGAGACTCACTGGCCTGTAGTTCCCTGGCTTATCTCTACAACCCTTCTTAAATTGTGGAACCACATTAGCTGTGCTCCAGTCCTCTGGCACCTATCCCATGGCCAGAGAGGAATTAAAAATTTGGGTCAGAGCCCCTGCAATCTCCTCCCTTGCCTCCCTCAGCAGTATGGGGCACAAATCTTCTGGGCCTGGAGATTTGTCCAGTTTTAAGCCTGCCAACACATCCAATACCTTGTCACTCCCTATATCAATTTGCTCAAGAACCTCACAGTCTCTCTTCCCGAGTTCGATACTTTCATCCTCATTCTCTTGGGTGAAGACAGGTGTGAAGTGTTCATTCAACACTCTAGCGATGTCCTCTGGCTCCAACCATAAATTGTCCCCTTGGTCCCTTATGGGCCCTACTCTTCCCCTGGTTACCCTCTTCCCATTGATATACTTATAGTATATCTTGGGATTTTCCCTACTTTTACCAGCCAAAGCTTTCTCATATCCTCTCTTTGCTCTTCTAATTGCTTTCTTAAGCTCCACCTGCACTTTCTGTACTCCACTAATGTCTCCACTGATTTGCTTCCCTTGTACCTGCTAAAAGCCTCTCTTTTCCTTCTCATCATAACCTGAATATCTCTGGTCATTCATGGTTCTCTGGACTTGTTACTCCTTCTTATCACCCTAGAGACAACATGTTGAGCCTGTACCCTCCCCATTTCCTTTTTGAGTGCCCCCCACTGCTCCTCTGTAGATTTCCCCACAAGTAGCTGTTCCCAGTCTACCTTGGCCAGATCCTGCCTTATTTTGCTAAAATTCGCTCTCCCCCAATCCAAAACATTTTTTTGCAACTTGTCTATTTCTTTGTCCATAACAAGCTTAAATTGTACCATGTTGTGGTCGCTATCACCAAAATGCTCCCCGACCACCACCTCAGCCATTTGTCGGGCTTCATTCCCTAAAATTAGGTCCAGCACTGCACTGTCCCTTGTTGGACCCTCTACATATTGACCTAAAAAGTTCTCCTGTACACATTTCAAGAAATCCACTCCATCCAAGCCCTTAACTCTATGTCTATCCCAATTAATGTTGGGAAAGTTGAAATCACCTAATATAATTACCCTATTGTTATTGTTTTTACACACCTCTGCGAATTGTGCACATATTTGCTCCTTAATTTCCCACTGACTATCTGGGGGGTCTATAATAAACACTAACAATGTGGCTGCTCCTTTTTTATTCCTAAGCTCTACCCACAAAGTTTCATTCGATGCCCCCTCCAAGATATCATCTCTCCAGTAACTGACTCCTTAACTAATAATGCAATGCCTCCTCCTCTTTTATCCCTTCCCCTGTCTTGCCTGAAGATTCTATATCCTGGAATGTTGAACTGCCAATCCTGCCCCTCCCTCAACCAGGTCTTAGTGATGGCTACTATATAACAATTTCACGTGTCGATCCTCACCCTTAGCTCGTCCGTTTTACCTGTAATACTCCTGGCATTAAAGTAGAGGCTATCCAGTCTTGCTTTACTCCCTTGAAACTTAATGCAGCTGTACTCCCTCTGACTTGATTGTATGCTGAAGGTTTTACAGTATTAGGTTTCACCGTGGTCTTCCATGTCTATGGATGCATGCCTTTTAGAATTTACAGAGGTAATATGTTGGCAATGTCAATATTAACCAAGACCAAATAGTTAGCAACTTTCTTAGGATGGATAATTTGAATCTAGGCAAACCCTCCAAACAGTGTGATGGTGTCTATGTTTTCCATGGGGTTGACACCATGCACATTGTCATTTTATGGTTCATCAGTTCCCTCATGTATATGTTTCTGACGGGATACCGGATGGTCATTCTTATTGCTTGAAGGTATCCGTTATGTATGGTCTGTTTGGATCAGTGCATGGATTTTTGTAGCTACATCAGCCTTTGCTCTAGTGCACTGCTACTGCCAGTGGCCCTTTCTGCCACATGCCTTACAGAACTGATGCAATGTTGGGCATTTCTTTGGCGCATATAGAAGGGCACACCTTCCACATGTCTTGTTGAATTTGGGTGTTTTAATGAGTGCGTCAACAAATGGAGTCGTACATCTTAGGACCTGTGAGCTTTGTTGACCCGCAAGGATTGCTTCATATTTATGTCCATCTTTGAGTAGGTCTTTGATGCTATAATTCTAGGCTTATTTAGCAGATCTTTCTGGAATGCTTCCATGAGAGTGGATGCAATCACCAACTGAACAATTCTGTCTGCTTGTTTTGCATTTGGAAAATCATAGCACATACCCTTTTCTCTGCATCTGCTGATGAAGAGGTCTATGGATTTTGTAGGCTGTTGTTGAAATGACATGAAATCTAGTCAATAAATAGAAAAGTTTAATCTGATTCTTCCAATGTAGTCCATATCTTTTGGGGATCCTTCTCTTCATCCTGATGTGTTCACTCTGTGTGGACCTTCATTCCCAATTGCTAGGCAAATTTTTATGGCTTGCTTGTCTGGTTCAGGCACACCTGAATCAAGAAACCAAAGCTCTGTATGTTGTTTAAATATTTTGAAATCGGATGGTAGGTTGGCTACATCCCAATTCAAACTGGATGATTTTGTGGGCATTCTGACAATGCCCCTTTGACTTTCCTTCTTCTGTAGTACCTTGGATGAGTATTGCTGTAGCCGCTTTCAGACACTTTTTTGAAGATCCGCCCATGAAGAAGGGTTGTGGCAGGAATGTACCATGGAATAATGGCGTCTTTGATTTTAGTTCAAGTTATTGTTCAGCAACTGCGAAGAACTCTGTCATATTCACAACATTCTCTGGCTCGATTTTTATGACTTTTTTGGTTTTTTCTTTGGCTGACTCTCCATCACTCGCTATCAATCTGGCTCACATCCTGGTCATTTGCCTTTCCTGACTGAGCTAACTTGGTGATGGTCCTCTCAACGCACTTTCACACTCACTGAACTGACAGGTTAGGTGCTGCAATCTCACCATGAGGGATCTGTTTGCTTACCAACTCTATACTTGAGCACCAGCTCAGCACTGTGTCTTCAAAGCTTCTCGTTGTAGTCATCATGATGCATTTTCAACACTCTCTAATGCTGCAACTTCATTGTGGTTTGACCAAAACATTGAGGGTATTCTATTGCCATGTAACACAATCTCAGCCTGTTCACCATGTTGTACCTGTACTTAGTCTTGCTGCCACCTGTCTCACCAATATTGATTACCAAGTTGTGTTATTATAAGGATTCATTCCTTGGAATTATTTAAAAGATACAAGGCACCAATCACTCACAAGGGGTTTGATAAAAATGTTTTCATTTATAAGGCTAGGCGCATGCGAACAGTTATATATAGGTATAAAGCTTGAAGGCACCAGAGCTGTTTGTGTGCTCTGCTCAAAGCAAAAGTGAAACTAAGACTGGATCACATGACATATTTCCCTTCTACCGATGTCATGCTGATATCCCTTAAAGGCACATTACAACATTGACTTGAGGGAATCCATTGATGGTGGCAAACCCCAATGCCCTAAGCAATGGTCCATCTGTCTCAAGATAGTGTAGTCCCCCACTGTCTGAGGTAGAGCAGCTATGACCTGCCTGATGGCATGAATGAGCTGTTGACTGCGCGATGCCACCTGGTCTGCTGTTGATCCCTGGACAGCATAAAAATTCAGGTTGACAGTGACCTTGATGGTTATAGGTTGGGGACAGCCATAGGAGCTGCAAGGCAACAGGTCATTGTGGACCAGAGTACAAATGTCCAAGATCAACTACCTGGCTAAGTGTACTTTCCTCTGGCACTAGCACTCTTTCATTTGCAGGTGGCTGACTCTTGCATGGTACACCTAAAATCTTGGGTAGCAGCTTCTTCCACTTATAGCCCCTTGCTATGATCCTCTGGCCTCTTCCTGACTAGGAGGATGCATCTTTTTAAGTTCTCCCTCTCTACTCTGTCTAATGTCAGAGTAGCCAGCTCCCATCCCAACTCCCTCAGCTGGCGTCCGTTTGTCCACCAGGGCTTCCCCTGCCAACTTTTGCTGTCCAAGTAATGCCAGCACCCACTCATCCCTCTCAAGAGTCCTGTCGCTCACATATGCAAGCCTCTCAGCGCCAGTGAAGGTAACTCTGCACCACTAATTGATCAGAGGAGTATAAATCTCCATTTCTTCAATGTGTTGATCATTGGACCCATGAGCACTCCTCGCTTACTGCTCTGTTCATGATAACAGCGCCCTGAGGTGTCCCAGGCACTTCATTTTCCATGTTTATCCTGATTGAAAATTCATAACTGCTGCTCAAAAGCCTTTTAATGAGCTGTATAATGAGTTCAATGCCATTTAATTAGAGACAAAAGGGTTTCCAACTCAACACTCCCACCCTCCCTTTTTAAAATCACATCACATTCCTGAGGTGAGATCCAGAGATGCCATCCAAGAAAGTGATTTTCAAATCGTGCCCACACCTGAACTCACCCCCTTGGGCAATTGAAAATCCAGCCCAATGTGTCCTTTAACTTTTTAGCTTCTAGCCTGAGCAGAGTAAGGATTTTTACCCAAACCTCAGAGCTCCCATACACTCCAAATTGTTATTTGCTGTCCTTCTGCACCCTTCTCTAATGATTGCACTTCCAACTTGTTGTATGGTGACCAGGAAGTATACACAATCACTCCAAATGTGGTTTTGACCAATGCATTGTATAGGCTCTGTGTAATCACAGTGTAATTGTATTACATAATTTTGACCATATAACAATGATATATTGATGTATTTTTAATTGTTTCACCATATTGTCAATTTACTAAGAGTGTTAATTCCATACTTGTGACTATATCATTACTGAGTCATCTTGGGCTTTTCTGTTCATTTTCCTATTTTCCTGCAAATTGTTTCATACATTGTGCATTTCTACAGCATAAACTTCACATGCTGTCTTCTTCCAATTTATATGAATGATCCAAAGCCTTAACTGCATTCTCTTTTTTGTAACCAGTTAACAATCTTGCATTTGGCTTCAGAATTCAGGTAATCAGTGTAAGAACCATCAGGCTGACCCCAGGGGGACACACTCATAACCTATCTAAATCTGACAAAATACCTCTCTCTGAGACTATGCTTTTAATGTTAGGTCTGGTTCAGAGTTGGCAAACTGCTTGCCCTCATTGTATATCCAATCTATTTGATCTGGTATTCTGACGGGACAGCTCTTAGATGTCTTTACCTAAGGTCACTTCCCAATTTCATTTGAGTCAAGAGATTATTGCCCCATCATTTTATCCAATGACACACAAAACATCATTGGGACAGTGTTTCTGTTGTGGGGGAGCTTGCAGAGCCCTCATTTCTTATTACTCTTAAACAGTGAAATTTAGGCAGCCTCAATAGTCATCCGTTTCTTATCATAGCGAGAGCTGACATAAATGTGGGCAAATGGATGGTTGTTTACACCGTGTACTGCTATCACATTTCAGGGAAGAAGCCCTGAGGGAAGGATGGACTCATTCTACCTGTTTCAAAGTTGCTTCTCAGTATGTGTCATTTAAACTATGGTGGTACCATCTGAAATGTTGTCACATAGAGCCACCCTCACTCATTTACAGAACAAGTTTGTTCTCATTTCATTGTCACAAATGACAAATATATTTGGCGGTTTACTATCATGGCTCCAATACAAATTGCTGATATGGTGGTGCAGTGGTGATGGTTCTTGACTAGTAAACCAGACTGTTCAAATCCCATCATGACATGTTTTGAAATTCTCTCTTTATGTTGTCCAAGGGTTGCTAATAATGGCTCAAGCCATGACATTACCCTGGGACAAGGCAAGGAGGTAGACCCCAAGAACTACCTGAACTTGTGCTGTTTGCATTATTCTACACTCTGCATCACACTCTAGCCAGCTACCAACTGAGCTAAACAATACCCTGTTCTGAAATTCAGTCTGCTAAATCCAGCAATTTGTGGGCTAAGACCAGAAGCAAGAATCTGAGTGGTTCTCTCTTCATGCCCTCTGGAAAGGCTTTCACGTACAGCACCATCTCAGGACAATAACTGTGGTTTTCCACATCTGAGAAACAAACATCTTGAAGAAAAATTCCAGGAAACCCTCCCTCCTAAATTTGTTCTATGTTGATATCATTCCTATGATTGGTGCAGAAATCATGATCAAGAAAGATAGGTTACCTATCTTGTGGAGTCTTCATTCTCCAAGTGGTATGGATCCTTCACACCACAATCCATCCCTCCAGGTATTGCTAAGTGTAGTTTTGAGGAATTTGATTTACAATGATATAGCACAAGAGCAGAGAGTCAATGTTAACTGGTTAACTTTAGGGTAAAATAACTGTCACAATGATGTAGGACCTGGAATGTAATGGTACACAGGAGTAGAAGATCACATGTGGCACTGCTTATTCACAATACCATGACTGCATTAGGAATGTGTATACTAGACACATGCTTTTTAAAAAAAATATCGAATTATATTATACTCCTACGGTGTGTGGAAGATTGATATCATTAGAAGTATAAAGACTCTTCAAAGTAAGGGATGTAGCAGAGATTTTCAGTTAGGACCAGTAACTAAGCAGCAAGTTAAACCACGCAGTTGAACATTGCACAGAGTTACACAAATTCAGTAGCTGTGGAGCCAGAAATGAAACTTTTCGTCTTTGTTACGTCAATTTGGCTCATTGCACATCAGCTGCAGAACACAAAAAAAGCATAATAACATAAAAGCAAAATACTGCGGATGCTGGAAGTCTGAAATAAAAACAAAAAATGCTGGAACAACTCAGTAGGTCTGACAGCATCTGTGAAGAGAGAAACAAAGCTAATGTTTCAAGTCTGTATGATCCTTCTGCAGAGCTAAAGAGAAGTAGAAATGTGATAAAATTTATACTGTTTAATGGGGGTGGAACAGGTGAAGATGGATAGAAGGCCAGTTTTATGTTTTAGGTTATCAGGTTTGCTTTGTCCAGTGAATGTGAGCTGCACCTGTGATATTAACACACTAGTTGGTGTTTGAGGCAATATAGGCAGAGAGAGACTGATTAACTGAACAAACGCTCATGATTTATTGGAACTAAGAAGAGGACACTAACACAACATGTGCTTCTTCGATCACCTCCAGCTCTAGACTTACAGTTACCCAAGAAGCCTGCGCTGAGTAGTGATTGGTCAATGCAGTCACATGGTCAACTAACTACATTCTCTTAAAGATACATAGCACTCCACTTTACCAAATCCCTCCCCTTTACTTGAAATTACAGTTGACAAGCTTCACAACAGCCCAATTATTTACATGAATAACTATTTACAAGTCAAGTGTCTCAGGAGGCTTCCTCGAACATGTTGAGCGTCGTAGTTCAATGAATGACCTTGGCTGGTTTTTCCGAGACCCCTCATCAGGTGTCAACTGTCCACCAGGCTCTTTGGTGGAAGTTGGCAAATTTGTGTCTTCAACTCTCTCAGGTCCAACAGACCCCACCGGTGCTTCCAAATCATGTGACATTTCTTGCAGGCTCAAATGCTAGTGATGACTGCATTCATTTTTGTGGGACTGTGTCTCTTGTCCAGAGATGATCCACATGTCATCTAATTATTCGGCCGTTTATCGATACATTATAGGAAAGGGATCCTGACACGGCACTCACTTCGCCCAATAGCCAATTGGGCCCATTGCTAAAGTTCTTCACGAGAACTGTGTCTCCCACTGTGAAATTTCTTTCATGATTATGGCCATCATGTCTAGCCCTCTGGGCCTCTTGGCTGCTCTCCACCCTCCCCCAGAATGCAGCCTGATAAGGGTTAGATGGGTGCGGAGACATCTCTTCGTTAGTAATGCAGCGGGGGTAATACCAGTGATCGTGCGTGGCATTGTCCGGTATGCGAACAGGAACCATGACAATCTGGTGCTGATGGAATCCCTGTCCACCTTTTTCATCTCGGACCTAAAAGTTTGGACTGCCTGATCAGCCAAACCATTATAGGCGGGGTGGTAAGGCAAGGTTTTGATATGAGTTATTCCATTGAGGGTGGTAAACCTGTGGAACTCAATGCTGGTAAATGCAGTCCCATTGTCTGACACGAGAATATCGTCGCTCAGCAGCACTGGGCATGCAAGATGTATAACCAATGGGTCATTTGGAGCCTTCGCCATCCAGTATGAAAGTACAGCCCCTACTCCATAAGGAGATGCGTTGCAATTTAAAATCAATTCTCTGTTTGGGTCAAAGTGAACCAGTAGGGCCAATGATCTTAACAATTGCTTTACCTTCAGAAATGCTTCCTGGTGCAGAGCTTGCCAAATTCATTTATGATTTTACTTAAGCATTGTGTATAACAGAGCCAGGACAGTTGATAGATTTGGGAGAAATCATCCATAGTAGTTTATAGTGCCTAAGGAGGCTTTTAGTTTTGTGGTGTTCTTCAGTGTAGGTGCCTCGCAAATAGTCTTGACATTTTCTTCCACGGGATGCAAGCCCTGCGCATTGACCTTATAGCCCAGGTAAACTATCTCCTTGGCTTGGAAAATATATTTCTCTTGGTTCAAGTGTACCCTTACTTATGAGAAGCATTTCAGCACCTCCTCCAAATTAGCTAAGTGTTTTAGTTAGTTAGACCAGTGACTAAGACATCATCCAGGTAAACAACGACATGGAGCAGCCCCTGAAGTAGATTTTGCATGGTACGCTGGACAATAGCATCCGCCACTGAGACCCTGAAGGGTAGTCGAGCATAATGGTACAATCCTCGATGTGTGTTGATGGTTATGAATTCCCTGAAGCCTTCTTCCAACTTTACTTGCTGGTGAGCTGCCCCCTGCCAATTTCGAATATAATGCATCAATCTTCGGTATCGAGTGTCCATCAAGTGTGGCCCCTCTGTTTACAGTTAACTTATAGTCACCGCATAAGCAAACAATTTGATCTGGCTTCAGTACAGGTACCATGGGTGCCGCCCACTTGGAAAATTACACCAGTTGTAAGATACTCAACTTTTCCAGCCTGTTTAACTCAGTCTCAACCTTGTCCCGTGAAGCATAAGGGACTGGTCTGGCTCTGATAAATCTGGGGGTTGTGTTAGGGTCGAAGTCGATTTTGCCTTGTAGCCCACGATTCCTTCCTAGCTCATCACTGAAAATGGAAGCATAATTTTGTAACAATTCCTGTAAGTTTCTTGTTCTGATTTGAAAAATCTTGGGCCATTGCAATTTAATCTTTTTGAGCCAGTTGCAACCAATTTAAACTGGGGCCTGCCCCAGCTACTACTATAAGGGGTAAATTTGCAGACTGATCCCCATACTGCACCAGGACTCGACATATCCCTTTCACTCTTATTTCTTTGTCCGTATATGTTTTTAATTTAGTGCTCGGTTCTCCCAAACTTAAAGAATGGACTCCTTTATTCAAGTACCTAAATGTATGTTTCCTGTGACAGACATGGATGCCCCTGTATCGATCTCCATCTTGATGGGTTGTTCATTGACTCTAATGATTACCTGGATTGGCTCAGTTCTACCCACTTTCAGGCTGTATAATGAATAGATGTCAGATTCTGCTTCCTCTGGCTCTTCAATGAGATAGATTTTGCGATTTCTGCCTTTGTTTTAAAAATGCTGTCTCAGCCTATCTTTCCAGCACTGCATTATGTGACCATTGCAGGGGCAGAAAAATCATTCGATATTTCTGAACTGTCGATCGCCTGCAGGCTGCCTGGATGCATTTGCCTCACTAATGTTGTGGGTTTTCACTTTAGCACTGATGTTTTTCAATGGTCTGTACATAATGGGCCTTTCTGTGGAGTCTGATGTTTTCAAACCTTTTGTTACCGGCCCTTCCCGCCCTACAAGATGGATGGTGCCAATGGCACATTTCATGGCTGCTGCCAATTCTAATGCCTCACCGAAGTCTAGATTAGTTTCAGAGAGTAATCGCTTTTGAATAGCATCGTCCTCAATTCCGCATATCAATCGATCTCTCAACATACTATCAATTGAAGTTCCGAACTCACAATATTCTGTCAATCCCTTTAAAGCAGCTACATAGCCAGCAATTGTCTCCCCTGGAAACCTATTCCTCAAATTGAATTTAAAGCTTTGGCTTCAGGTGGTTTTTGACAATATTTACCAGCTCGTTCGAATCGGGGTTGTTTGGGGACATGAGGCTGCGGATCAGCCCATACATTTTGCTCCCGCATATGGACAAAAGAATCGCCCTCTTCTTGTCCTCCCCCACGCTGTCGTTAGTGGTAAAGAAGAGCACTAGGCCTTCGATGTAATGAGACCAGTCATCGGAAACGGGGTTGAATGGTTCAAGATGCCCAAACCACTGCATACTCGATGACTAAGGAGACTGCGCTTTCAAACAGCTTCAAGGCAGTGGCAAAGTATTGTAACTGAATATTGTAACATAGCTGGTTTACTGCGGCCTTGCTGATTGCCATCAATTGATCCAGTTTATTCTCGTCGCCAGTTTTAGGCTATCAGGCTCACTTTGTCCAGCGAACGCGAGCTGTGCCCTTGATATTAACGCATTAGTTGGTACTTGAAACAATATAGGCAGAGACACCGATTAACTGAATAAACACTGGTGGTTTATTGGAATTAAGAACGTACACTAACAAAACGGGCAGAGCTTTTCGCTCATCAGGCAGGTGTACACCCGACTCAAATGAGCATAAGATGATGCACAATGACACCAGGTGAGAATCCCAATGTCATCGTGCACTTGTTCGATATTTCGGTTGATGGGTGGGCATGAGAGTAAGAGCTGCGCCCACCATTAAGTTAAGGCCCTTGAAAACCCAATTGACAGCGATTTATTGTTGCCCGTGTGATTTTTCACTTGTCACACGGGCAAAACGGGCAGGCGGGCAGCCCACAATTTGCAAAACCTCGTGCACGGGCGGGATAAGAAGTGTCAGCAGCATTGTCAATCTGAGTCACGAGGAGTTTTGGAGGTAACTTGTTGCTGGTGGCTTACTGGTACTTAGTTGCTGAATCTCTGATCAGGGGTTAGCATTTCCACGTATCATTTTGGGACTCATTGGTGTCTCCAAGGCCTCCGGAGGATTTTGACCATGTGGACCCTTCCAGGTATCGGACAGCCTTCTCTCAGCCTGGTAATGGGGATTGTGGCCTCCGCTGGGGGCATCTCCTCTGAGGAGGAAGTGAGGGGCAGAAGGGAGAGGAGGCCACATGTCCCAATGCAGCTTCCAAGGGAGGGACCTGTGGGAGGAGAGGCGCAGGCACAAGGGGCACAGGGACAGCAGGAAGTCCAAGGTGGAAGGGGCCACAGGACTATACTGCTGCCAGGATTTATTTACAGGCAGCGATGCAGCTACCTCAATGTGCCTGAGGTGCAATGCCAAAGGAGGCTCTGCCTCTCCAAGGAGACTGTGACCTCCATTTGTCAGATGATCAGGCCTGAGATCAGCTCTGACTGTGTGGGTGGATACTCCATGCCAGTGGCTCTGAATGTCACAGTGGCTCTCAACTTCCATGCCTCCAGTACTTTCCAGGGTTCAGTGGGTGATCTGTGTGGAGTCTCCCAATCAGCTGTCCACAGTTCTGACAAGTTGGTGCCAGAAGCTCTGCTCAGGCAGGTATTGGAATTCATTCATTTCCGTACGGACAAAGCCAGCCAGGCTGAGTGAGCACTCAGCGATTGTTGGCTTCCCCCGCATCCAGGGTGCCATCGACTGCACACAA
Source organism: Carcharodon carcharias (assembly GCF_017639515.1). Lineage (NCBI taxonomy): Eukaryota > Metazoa > Chordata > Chondrichthyes > Lamniformes > Lamnidae > Carcharodon > Carcharodon carcharias. The sequence continues at coordinate 17,669,855 of NC_054492.1, read as the reverse complement.
GTGGCCATCAAGGCGCCAGGGGGTCAGCCGGGTGCCTTTGTCAACAGGAAGGGATTCCACTCCATGAACGTGTAGATAGTGTGTGACCACAGGATGCAGATTCTGCAAGTCTGTACAAGGTACCCTGGCAGCTCCCATGACGTGTATATCCTGAGACGCTCCCAGGTGCCAAGTCTATTCAGTGTTCCAGCCCGACTGGATGGATGGCTGCTGGGTGACAAGGGTTATCTCTTGAAAAGGTGGCTCATGAGGCCTCTCCGCCACCCAAAATCAAAGGCAGAGTAGCGGTATAATAGGATCCATGCGTCCATATGGGTGGTGGTAGAGAGAACCATAGGTCTTCTCAAGGTGCACTTCCAATGCCTGGACTGTTCAGGGGGTGCACTACAATACCCCCAAGGGCAGGTGTCACTGATAGTGGTTGCATGCTGCGCTCTCCGCAATCTGGCACTGGAAAGGGAGGAGCCACTGGAAGAAAAGGATGTTGACACAACTGCACAGGCCACAGAGGATGAATCCAGTAGTGAGTCAGAAGAGGAGCACGGTGAGGAGAATGCTGAGGGCATGGAGGCAGACCTCAGTAACCTCCAGGGTAGCAGGGACACCATGGTCCAATGCTTCTTCAGCTAGGCTACCAAATAAGAACAACTACCTCATGCCAGGGCTGCTGCCTCCATCATGGATCGCACAAATGACCCTTTCCTTGGCCCCCAAGATACACTCAGTGCCTGTGCAATAAAGGTTCGAGCCACCCATGTCCAGCATTACATAATGGCCTACCCTGCATATACAAAACAAATGAAGCATACTCAAGCCACAAAGCAAATGTAATTTAATATTGGAATTCACATAGCTTTGAACAGAACAATATCCGGTGTTGGTAGTCAACCATTAAAAAAAGAAAACAAAATGGGGGAACAATAGATCTCCCGTGAACAGTTCCTCTTGTGCTTAAAATGCTTTAAACTTACATTTACTGGTGCTGCGTCCAGGTGCTCCCCCCTTGCATTGCAGACAGCCTGCTGACTCTGCTGTCTTGTTGGCCTTGATGACCTTGGCAGGCGTCCTGTGGCAAGTGAAGCCTGTACTGGCCCCGCCTGGGAGGGAATGTCCAGTGCCATGGCTGGCATCTCCCCAGTTGCTGCAGCATCATCAGATGTGGCGGTCACTGGCGGAGGGGTGGAGGAGCTGCTGCCGTCATTCAGAGTGCCCTGAGAGGAGCCCGCAGAGATGACAGGCAGCTCATGCGCCAACATGAGGACACTGTGGACCTCCCCGCTGGCCGTTGATGGATGGACACTTAGCTGGGATACTGGGTATCCCATCCACCTCACACACGAACACTGACTAGTTGAGGTCCATGCCTGTGTGAGGATTTGCAGGTCCAAGTGCAACCCCAGGAACCTCTGATTCTGTTCCTGCAGCAGCCTCTCTATGAGAGTTTCCAGTCTCACTGGAGGAGGCAGTGCGCTCATACTCCGCAGGGACTCCTCCACAATGGAGACCATGACACACAGCCCACATGCATCTCCAACAGATATCCCCCACACACCCTGCTGGACCTCCAGCATCTGCTGCCTAATGGATGACTCCAGAGGCCCATCATCAGCCTTTGACTGAGCATCGCCCTGGTCTCCAGCAGTCCTCTGACTGCCGGTGCCCTGGGCACTCTCTGCCTGCGCCTGCTCCTCAAGTGAGTGTGAAGTGTCCACACCAATGTGCACCAAGATACTAGCCACTGAACTAATTCCCACCGAAGTACTGGTATCTACACTGGTGCTTGGTTCAGAGAGCGGGTGTGACACAGGTGCTTAAGGAGCATGGTAGTCCTCCGGGGTCAGGGGTAGCTGCTTGGTGGCAGACCTAAGGGAGAAAAAGGACATGTCATTAGTTAAAGGCATCACACTGTCACTGTGCATGCCAGGCACCCTGGTGAGACCATGGAGATGTGCATCATGTTGCCATTGTCTTTCAATGATCAATGAGGAATCCAGTCTGGAGGCTCACATCAATGATGAGACTGCACAAGAATGTTTGAACCACTCTCATCTCAGTGCACTGCACTCTTATCTTCAACTGACACCCCAGCCTCACAGCGGCCAGTTGACTGAGGTGCGTGCCACCTCTCAAGTTCCAAGGCCTCCTGCTCATGCTGGGAGAGGATGAGGAGGTGTGGGGGTCCTCCACCAGTCTGCAGCCTCTCAATATTGTTATGGGATGTCTTCGCCTGAAAGTGCAGAAGGCCATTGATTCGTCCAATCTCTATCTGCAGCACCATTGCAGCCTGGCCAATCCCAGCTGAGGAGCTCCTTGCAGGGCAGATCCGAATCTCAGTCAAAGCAGCCAGGGCTCATCCCCTTGGCCAGCTCTGGTGTGATTGATTGTTGGCACTCAGACTCTAACACTCCTGAGCTCCACAGGGGTATGGCCAGCCCAAAACAATTCAACACACTGACCCACGCCAACACGGTACCCAACCTTCCTGAGTGCAGCAGGTCATTGAAGTGCTCCCGGCACCACATGGTGGCTGGTCGCTTGGGCTGCCACCAACCCCCAATGCCCTCTCTGTGAGGTGCGATGGCCTCCTCCTCCCATCTCTGGGGACAAGGGTGGCCCTTCTGGCAGCCACCTCCTCCAGGAGGGCAGCGAGGCACTCGTTGGAAAAACAGGGAGGCCGAGTGCCCAGCTGACCTCCCCTCCTGCCTGGTCTCTGCATCTTTGTTTGCAGCCATGTGGCTGCTGCAACTCCAACATGGGCAGCCTGCCTGGGGCTGCCTGTGCCATTATTGAACCGGCCGCCGGGTCACCATTGGACCTGATGGACAACAGGCCCCCCGACCCCGCCCCACCCTTCTCAGTGGTTCTCCAGCCAGCGTTCCTGCTGGGGGGGGGGGGGGTTCCTTAATTCACCCGCCAGCCTGAAATCGTGGTCCATCCCCGATCGCGGGTGGCGGTTGGCTTCCCAATCGCTCCACCCACTCCCATCCACCCACCCCCGCCGAGCCCAATGTGTACTCCTTCAATCACCTCCAGCTCTAAACTTACAGTGACTCAATAAGCCCAGGCTGTATAGTGATTGGTCAATACAGTCACATGATCAACTAACTACATTCTCTTAAAGGTACATAGCATTCCACTTTACCATAGCCAGCGATAGGCAGGGGTGAAGGAGAGATTGACAAATATGTCATGGACAAATAGACAAAGGGAGTGTTAATGATAGTGATAAGGGCGAAAGGAGGTGCTGATAGTGGCATAAAGGTAAGAATGTGTTAATGGCAGAACAAGGGTAAGCAATCTGAGAAAAGAACTGTGAAAAGGGTGGAAACAGAGATAAAAAGGGGATGAAAAGGGGGATAACATGATGAATAAATGAATAAAAATGAAAGTAAGTGGGTTAAAAATAAAAATAAATTTTAAAAAAGGGAGATTAAAAAGGGAGTGAAGTTAGAGGAGAGAGTTTGTGGTCTGAAGTTGTTGAACTCAATATTAAGTCTGGAAGGCTGTAAAGTGCCTAATCGGAAGATGAGGTGTTGTTCCTCCAGTTTGTGTTGAGCTTCACTGGAACATTGCAGCAGGCTAAGGATGGACATGTGGGCATGAGAACGGGATGGTGAGTTGAAATGGCAAAAGACAGGAAGGTCTGGGTCATGCTTGCGGACAGACTGAAGGTGTTCTGCAAACCGGTCACCCAGTCTGCATTTGGTCTCCCCAAGAAGACTGAATTGGGAGCAGCGAATGTGGTAGACAAAATGCATACCCTGGGTCTGGTCAAATCATTTATTAAGGTCTCTAACATCAATACCCAGATGCCAAATACAACTTTGTATGACAGATGGAAATGCAAATGTTACTTGTTCCTCAGTATCTGCATTTCAGAAAATTTTGAAAAAGGAATTATGCAGTAACTTTTAAACAGTGTGGAGTGCTAACTTCATGACTGCTGTGTTCATGGTCACTGTACCAGCTTTGAGAACACATTCCCATTTCTGAGGAGAAAAGTTCAGCAAGCTACACCCAAAGTACACGATGAAAGACGTGATAACATTTTCCAGCAGCTGGAACAGATGCAGGGTGGGTACTTCCTCAATGCTAAGATTCTTCACAGGGCCACCTCTCAAAAACATTTCAGCACATTGAAGAATCACTTAAAAGCTATGAAAGGGCACAGTTGCCCTTCTAACCATAGCCCTTGAATCAGCAGGATACAGGGTGTGTCCAAGGCTGCAAGCACATTGGCACTCTGCTACTGACTGCACTTGCCTACAATTATTTCTGATAATCTGCACAGTTTAGCATGATAGGCAGACAGATCCTTGGAGTTCTCCGATGCCTTATGTGATGTGGAATTGTAGAAACAACTTTAAGTGCCACTTCACTCAGAATCTTCCAAAGTTCCCTTCTTAATAATATATCCCAAGCGTTGAATCAATACGAATTTCCGATGAAGTTAATTGTTTCATTTCCTTTATGTAGACATTGGGCAGAATTTTTCCCTTGGAGTGCGGGATCGGCGGGGCTGGATGGGGACAGTCGGGAAGCCGACTGCTGCCCGCGATTGACAGCACGTCGTAATTTCACGCCGATGGGCCAATTAAGGCCCGCCCAGTGTGATACATGAACAGCAGTGCTGAGCGCTGTCTGTGTGGGGGGGTGGGGTGGGAGGGTGGGCGGGGTGCAGGAGGGCGAGCAGGCCTAGTGTGAACTTAGCGCATAGCGCTAAATAATCTCCTTGAGGCAGCTCTGTGTCTCAGGGAGATGAACAACATATTGAAAAAATTAATAAACAACGGAAAAGTATAATAAAACATATCCCCTCGTGTGACATGAGCAAGGACGTGTTTTTAATTAAAAATTAAAGTTTTTTATATGACTTGTATTTGCTTTTGGAAACTTCAACCCTGCCCGTGGATGAGGTTTCCAAAAAAATGCAAAGGCCGCTTAGCCTTTTCGCCTGCCCATCAGCTGTTAAGTTGAACGGGCAGTGAAAAATTAACGGCACTTGATAACTTAGTGGCCTTAATAGGCCTTTTGACTGCCGGCTCCGGCATGCACCCGCTGACCGAACCATCGCATGACTGTCCGTTGACGTCGGCATGCTCGGCTGACATCATCGCGTGTCATTTCACGCCCGATTGGGTCGGGCGCACACCCACCCGCCGAGCTAAAAATTCTGGCCACTGTGTTACTTATCTACTGTTGAAAATGTAAATAACGCTCCAATTTGCACCTCTTCAACATGTAGGGTAAAATTTCTGTTTGGCAAAGTTCCTGTACTGATGCTTAAGGCACGTACTATTTTTAGGCAGATGTTAACCCATTTAGAATAAGCAGGTTTACAGAATAAACAGACTTGTAGCAGAATGTAGCACGAGTGCATCAAAAATTTGGGTACGCACCTTGCCAGTTAAAAAATGGATCCCTATTTTTTTTTTCCCAGTTACTATGGATCCACTTGCTTTGGATCCTACTTGCCGCTCTTTCTGAAATGTTGTGGCACATGCTACACTTTCGGCCCTGATTTCTTCAGTATATGCATGGAAGTTGTGTCTGGCTCCATGCCAGTTCATTTAACTGTTACAAATCACTGCATAGTGTGTACTAAATTCATTTTCAATTTATTAGTGTCACTTTAAATCCCTTTTAATCATTTAAAATGATCACTTTGCTTAGATTTCCTAAAATCTGTCCATGATTTCATCATAGCGCATGTTAAGAAATCCGCAGTGTTGTGTAAATCACAGAAGCAGAATATATCCCACATATTTTTTGATTGAGAGCAATTAAATACCTACATTAAATTTGACTTACAACACACATTTTCAGCACACAAAACATACAGAACATGGCAGTGTGGCTACTCCCAAATGATTGGTTTGATTTATGCTTTAATCTATTAATACTGCATATAAATCCATATGGAAGAATTATGTGGTAATCTTCGTCTGTGTTTTATCAATAATAGAAAATACTAGTGGGCATGCCTGGCCCACAACCCCAGTCAGACAACTGCAAATGGGTTGGTAAGCTGGTATGAAGGTTAGGCTTGAGGCTTAACCATCACCAACAAGGAAAGGAAACCAATTGTATATGAAGCACACAGCCTGAGGCTCAAAACTGGAATTGGACGCTTGCAATTGGTTTAAAATGGGTATAAGGTAGTACCCATCAGAAAGGCATCACATGAACCTAGAAAATGGGGAGGACAGGAGCTGGCAGACTGAAAAATGGGGTTAATAAATACAACGTGGTGGGTACAGGGAATTGGGGGATGTAAGGTGATCATTAGGCCAGGAAATAGGTTTTGCGCAGGAAACTGGCATGAAGTGAAGACCCAGACCCACCCATAGCAACAGGAATAGGCCTGTTCCGCCATTCAATAAGATCATAGCTGATCTGGCTGTGGTCTCAACTCCATTTTCCCAACTGCCTCCTATAACCCTTGAGTCACTTGTCTATCAGAACTTTATCTAACTCAGATATCTGCAGATTTGATCTCATTTTGCCAGAGAACTTCAGAGACCACCATACAGGGGGAAACCATTTTAACTTGGCATTTTCTGAAAGTGCAAACACAATTAAACAGTTTTTCCTGGTAGTTGATGTAAAAAGGATATGAAATAACTGTGGCTCAGATCTACCCAGTTATTTGGGTTCTGGCTAGAAAGCGTGTTACACTGCAACTGGGCGTGGAAAGGTGTGCTGGAAGATGCAGTCCAAGGTCTCCTCCAAATTGGACACTTGAACTCAGTTCCATAAAACTGGCAGGCTGTGGACTTATATCAAGTGCACAGGTGCAATTCACTGGCTGGGGCCTTCTCAAAATTGTCCATCTCATATGCCAGATGGCCTTTGGTTGATCCTGGAGGGGATATGGGAGAAAGGAGGTGAGCATTGTACAATAAGGGCACATTCATTGTTGTAGAACCAGGAAAGCATCGGTTAGCACATAATAGCCCAAGAAAAATTTGACAGCAGTGCGCGCAGTGCAGGCTCCAACCAGTTTCTGCTGCTTTTGGTAGCGAGGCCCTAAAACAGGCAATCGGTTCTTTAATTATGCCATTCCAACGCATAATGCTGTTTCAGATAGGTGCCCTGGAATCCCAGAGACTCAGAAATTGAGGGCTTCCAATTTTGTCCAAAGCTCATCTGACCACTTCCCACCCGCCCATACCCAAAGCCCCCTCCGCTCATTCAGTATCCAGACACCAATTTCTTCCCCCAAAAGTAAGTATATCAGTTTTAAAAGCATTTCTAGAAACAGTGAGGTGTTATTCAGATATAACAAAATGTAAAAAAAATCACGACCCAGGCACAACAAAATCATGACATAGGAAGTAAGTGTGACAAACAGGAAGTGCATTTTGTGCAGGACTTTTAATATATGATCGATATAATGCACCAAGTTGACATCTCTTGTGCAGAAAACATGGACCAACGTAATTGAAAAGTGTGACCGAGGCCCGAGTTTTCGTCTGGGTGCGGAGGCATGTTTCGGTGCACAAATGGCCACAAGAGATTCTTTTTTGCAGGAAATCCAATGTTTTTCCGCATCCCCACGTCATTTTCCTCTGGCCCTTTTGTGAGTCAGGAATGCCTAGTGTGCAAAACGCACACCCACCCCTGCTGAGGTCGGGTTTCCTGTTTTAAATGTGGGACAACAATCAGATTTCCTCCAGCACAGCATTTTCATCCAGTGTTACGAGGTTTTGGAAATCCATTAAACGCACACCAGGTTTGAGAGTTTGTGAAGAAAATGGATAGCCCGCTGAGGAGTCTGGAACATTCTAAATGGTAAACGTAAAGTGTTTTCACACCTTCAAATGTCACTATTAGGTGTTTTTAATGCGATGATCTTCATTAGTGATCTGTTCCTCAAAGGTAAGTTGACCTTTACATTGACCAGCCTTGTGTATTTGTTCACATGCATTACAGTACTTTTCCAATTGATCAGTCTGTGCTGTCACATTTTCTACTGTGATTTAAATGTCTCTGGATGAAAAAGAAACTCATCTTGACTGTTGAAAAAAAATCCAACCACCTGCTCCCATACATTGATTGACAGACACTCTGCCTTGAAATTGAAATAAGCACTTTCCCCTTTCCAGAGGGTACTCTATTGTTTGGACAACTGTGGTCAATGCTTGGCTGTGCTTCAAGTGCTAATGGGCTTCAGCACAATGTGTTCCATTCGTCTGAGAATGAATGACAGTTTCAAAAAATTGTAACAACAGATTGTCCCTTTGATGTGGTTTCCAGCTGGTTGACACGAGCGAATAGGATTACAAGTTTTACATGGTTTTTCTTCTCATAGCAGAATGCATTTTTCCTCATTATCAATGATATCTGGAGTGCTGTGTACAGTATTGGTCTTCTTATTTAAGGAAGGATATAAATGCATTGGAAGCAGTTCAGCGAACTGCTAAACTAATACCTAGCTTGGTCTGGTTGTCTTATGAGGAAAGGCTGGACAGGCTAGGCTTGTATCCACCGGAATGAGGGAAGTGAGAGGGGAGATTTAGGGGGACATTTAAACACTGATGGCAGCTGGGATACTGTATCAGAGAACCAAGGTGGACTTTCTCATCAGGCCGCCTCTGTACCCACACTTCTCACACACTCCAGAACAGCTTGCAATCTGCACTGTTCACCCAAGCCCGGTGTGAAAAGAAAAGAATGCCATGTGAAGTCACACATGGGTCAGCTGTGCAGTTTGCGAGCTGTAAAAGTGCATGGGTTGGATTTTCTCAAGCCGAGAGGAAGATGGGGCCCTGAATGTCAGTTATTATGGGGCCCCGTGAGGTGGGATCACGAGGGACAGCTGGTAAGATCATGGGGAGTTGTAACATTTCAACTCTCTGAGCAGGTCTTGACATTGGGGAATGTTAACAAAGGTGGAAAGGCTGCTATTTGCCTCCACAAGGAGGCAGGAACCAAATCCAAATGATCAAATGCCCTATTATGGCCATTTTACGAGGCTGTTGACATTTTTCCAATGGTACATCGACCCCCTGTCAGGGTGAGGAGGCTACCAGCTGAATGCAGACCATGGGAATGGTTTTTCAAACCGCAGAGGAGGTAGTGGACAGGGAAAGCAGCCTCCACAGCCCCACAAGTTCCCTTGAAAGAGTTTTCCCACCATATACTGAATTTTTATTTATTTTGAATTTTTTTTGACTTACCCGCTGTAGATCCCTGCTCACTGACTTGCCTGAAAAGCAGCCACCATTTCAGGTGGTGCTGCAAAGGCGGCTGAGGTGCGGGCCCTCTGATTGGTCCAGCAGCTCTTGGGGGTGGGCTGCCATTCTTAATAGGGCGGCAGCCGCCTGTGAAATTGATGTAGAGGGCCCGTTGATCTCTTGTGGGTGCCAGCGACACGCACTTCTGGCTGATAGTGGGCAAAATTCAGCCTTGTAGATCTGAATTTTCGAATTGGTTAAACCTCTGATTGGGATGGCTAGCTCAGTTGGCTGGTGTGTGGCTGTTATGTGGTTCAGAATCAGACCAGCAGTGCAGGATTGATTCCCATCCTGGCTATGGTGGTCTTGGGAACTCCCTCCTCGCCCTGCCCCTGAGAGTGGAAAGCAATGGTAAACCACCACTGACAAAAACGGCCAAGAACCAGCTCAGACGAAGCATCTACAAACAATGGACCAAGGACCTGCCTTTAGGCAGAGTGCACATCACTCACTCATAGCTCTGATATAATTGGAAAGATGACCAGTAACTTTTGCCCTCTGTTAATCTGCAGTAAACTATAAGCTCAGATATTGTGAAGTGCTTTGTTATTTATTTTCTTTCCAACAATTAAAGTCAACTGGAAGCAAGATTTTTAAGAGTTTTTTAGGACAATGCTGAAGGATTGTAAGCTAAAGCATACAAATCATACTCAAGTCTTTGTTTATAATATTTGTTGTAGCTTTTATTAAACGGTAGCCCAGGTTAAAGCTAATTCTTTCTGGAAGAACAGAGTGTAGAAAACTAATATTCCCAGAGCAGTCAGTCAATATTTTCCTACACCACTTTTGAAAGTCAAAATATTAATTGCAATTGATCAAGATGGATGGGGGCAGGGTTCGTGATTGTGGCTGGATAGGGTCAAAAACCAAACCACAAGGCCTTGAAATTAGGCTCTGCAAATTATAGTGTCCAAATGCTAAAGGTGTTCGTGTGAAATTGGTTTGTCCTCTACCTTAATGGGGGCATTAACCCATTTGGGTTTTGTTAAACGGATAGTGGAATTTCAGTAGAGTGCACTAATCATTCGTATGCTAATCCTCATATAGCATAATTTCTAGGCCAAAGATTAACGTTATGTCTAATGCACTGTGGATTTGTATATGCCTGTGCATGATGATTTATTATTAACTTGAAATAGAAGCTCTGTGTTTGATCTAAGCTGAGCTCATTACTTAGCTCAGAAACCAATGCAAGAACTGTTTAATTAAAAATTTAATTCTTATGGACAAAATTCTGGTCTAAGACGTCAAATTTTTCAGTTCCAGTACTGTGCATATTGAGCTCTGTATGGTCTGGACTGGTTTAGCTCAGACATTTCTCACTTATCTTAGGTTGGCTCTTCCTCAGAAAGCAGCATTTTTGTATGCATCATTTTAAATGCTAGTAAAGAGACAAAAACATTGTAAGTAGCTTAGCTCAACCAAGCAAAGACAATGATTAACTTTCACATGTGTGTAACTGAAAATTTTGATGTCTTATACCAGAATTTTGTGACACAGCACTATGCTATTATTCTCAATGATTCTAGGGACTTCAGCAGGACATGTTGTTCCCAGCACAACCGTGAAGGATAACATACGTGTGCCACTTAGGGCTAACTTCTACTGTTTTTTGCTTGAAATGAAGATTTTAGTCACATTTTAGCCTTGGAAAATAGATCACTGGCTGATGGTGCTTTTTAGGCCTTGAGACATTGGCTCATATTTAGAATAATCCTGAGTTCACATCTTGTCAACAGAAATGGGATGTGAAGACATAAAATATTGCGTAGTTTTGACAATTTAAACAGCACAGATGTAAACTGAGTGGTGCCATGAAGTGATGGGCCCACTAAACTGAAGCACTCTGTTGATTAGTATTTTGCAAAATGGAATATTGAAAAGAAAAACTAATGAAAATATTGCATATTGAGTAAAAATATCATATCATGAACTTAGATACACTTTATGCTGATGTGAATTCAATAACTCGGTTCACTTATTTTGTGTGTAATATCAATTGGCAAAATTACTACCTACTTATAATCTAAGCACTATTTAGCCCAAAAGGAGTGATACGTCCCAGTTGAATAACTATTCATGAACATGTCTGTAGATCACAAGTTTGAAGGAACAGGGATAGGTCATTTAATTTCTTAGGCTTGTTTCACCACCCAATTAGATCATGGCTGATCTGTGGCATAACTCCATGTACCTGTATTTTCCCCTTAATAACTTTGGATAACAAAAATCTATCAATCTCAGATTTTGAATGAACAACTCACCTATCAACAATGTATATTTGTGGAAAAGAATTCCAAATTTCTGCCACAAATGTGAGTGGACTCCATTGACCTTTCGTTATATTACAATGATTTCCCTTATCCAAACTAGGCTGTGGTACATCTCAAGGTGGCAAACAGCAGCCACAGGATGTGTAATCAACACATCACCCTTTTTTGGGAAAAGGATTTTGAATTTGTACAAGTCACATGATGAGAGCCAATTTGTTGTCTGTTTTTAAAATAACTGAAAGAAGCTGTTCTGTAGAGACAAAGTTACAGCAAAAACCATCAAACCCAATGCAAATCATCCAAGCAGCCTAAGAAATACCTTGAAAGTGGGAGAAGGACTTCTTCCAAGCTTGAGTTCACCTGAGAACTAGCCTCCTGGAAATTCATCTACCAGAAGCCTCGCAGTTTACTGAGAATCCTCTGCTTTACAATTGTTATGAGCCCCCAGCTGAGGTTACCACTGGGCAAGGCTGATCCCAGGGTGAAACCCAACTTGATAGATTCTAACTTTATTTGTTTGTTTAGATATGTGGAGAGTAGCTACTGAACATAGTCATCGAAATCAGCTAATGAACTTTAACCAAAAAAAAATTATTCAACAAGAAAAATGAATTATATTACAATACTCCTTTAACCACTATACCTTTACAGACATATACAGATTTATAAGGATAACACAAGTTACAAAAGCTATCTTATACTTTAGTGTTCACAGTAAATACACAATCCATGTAAACTTATAGCACCCTGTGGTCAGACAAACCACGCTCTGAAACCAAGTGACAGATGCCACTTAACCAAATGCTATGGATCTCTATCCCTACCCTCCCAAATGCTTGTCACACCGTGAGTCAAATAGTCTCACTGAACTCCGCCTTTCACGTGAGGGTTTCCAATCTCTAATCTCCAATCTTCTCCCACACCAATGCTTTCTCTCAGATGCCTTCCACAAGTCTTCACCTCCAGGGCTTTGAACTCTCCTTCCAATATTCCTTTTCCCTAGGTCACCACATGCATTCAAGTTGTCTTTCATGCACTCTCTCTCGCTAACTCAGCCATCAACAGTACATGTAAACTTTTCATATGCCCATAGCCAAAAGTTACAGACCTTCAGCCATCTCTTCAGACTTTCTTGTCTCTTGCAAACTGTTCTTGCTTTAAATATGCTTTCTGCAGTTTTTGTTTCTTTTTAAATCTGAAGCTTGGAGTCTCTCGCTGTGGCCCTCACTCTTAACTTCACCTAACAGGACATTTTCCAGGTCCCTGTCCTTCCTTTGACTAGAAGGCCTTCTTTGGACTTTCCCCTCTTCCACTCCTTGGGACTGGCTATCTGCCCCCTTTGCTCCTGGCAGCAATGTAAAAAAAAACAACTGAACTCCACAGCTTCCAAATCAAAACTTCTGTTTCTCTTCCTCGGTGTGTGTGTCTGTGGGAGGAACCAGCATCTCTGGCCCCCTGTTGCTAGGCAACAGTTCAATTCAAGACCTCATTAGAAATGCGAGCACCCTTTTAAAGTGGAACTAAAACTCTGTTTGACCTTTCTTAACACACAGACACAAAAATACAAATCAAACTTCAGCTTTAAAGCTAGAGCTCATTCCTAACACCTACAAATACCAATATAACTTCAACTATTTCTATTTTCTAACATAAAAGAAAATACAGCAGATCCTAGAAATCTGAAACAAAAACAGACAATGCTGGAAAAACTCAGCAGCTCTAGCAGCATCTGTGGAGAGAGAGACAGAGTTAATGTTTCGAGTCTACATGACCCTTCTTCAGCTCTGCAAAGGGTCATATGGACTCAAAATGTTAAATCTGTTTCACTCTCCACGGATGTTGCTAGACCTGCTGGCTTTTTCCAGCATTTTCTGTTTTTGTTTCTATTTCTTAACACATTCCTTTAGAGGAAAGACAGTTTCACAACAGTGAAGGTTTCTTTACAATGGCCTTACACCCACCTCACACAAATTTAACGTCATAAGCCTCTAACAAAAGCTTATTACATATTATATAAATACATTTTCCACTTTGTTTCACAATTAGACATGTTATCGTACACTTACGTACTTAAACAAGTCAATAAATGTTACAAGATTAGCAGAATTTGCAGGTCATAGTATTATCATAACTCAACTCTTATATTTCTATTTCCTCTTACTCCCAGTCTTTAACTCAGCAAAGAATGTTTCATTTAAGTCTATAGCTCAATCATCCTTTTTGTTTTCTGTAAGTGTAATTCTATTCTCAAGCTCATTTTACGAACTAAATGTGGTAAATTCTCATTTTGATTTAACAAAGTCAAAATGGCAGTTTTGTGAATTAACATCTCATTGGTCAAAATCTCTTTTTGCTATTTCAAGAATGTTGTTGAGATGCATTTTATGTTCACACAAGAGTAATTCGTATTCCTGCTTGGTTTGATCTTTAGACTTCTTATGATCTTGTTTTTTCCCCAGATCCCATTTCGAACAGGTCTTTTTGACTTCTGTTTGAGCAGTTTCAATTATATTCTTCCTGTGGAGTTGCATCATTCATTCCAACCCTTCAATTCTTTTGCATAATCCACAAACTTTAGCATTCCACTCCTTTATATGTTTTGAATGATCCTTTATCTGGATTCCAATTGCTATATTTTGTATATTAGCACCAGCAATCACTTATAAATCTGTTTCTCTGGTCAGTGACTTTTCCAGACCATTTTATAATTTCAGTCATTTTTGTTGGCAATTCTTGATTTCCAATTCTGCGTGCACATTAGCTGTATTCATATTGTCCGTTACCCTGAGGTTGACACATCAGTAATTTTACATGGGCTGGTTTTCTGCTCAACTGGACCACAATTCGGCAAAGAATTTTTATTCACAGGATCAACTTTGGAACTGCAACACTCCACATTGCACATCTTCCCTTTCATCCTCTCCAGATTGCTTTGAAGTTCAAGAATTTCATTACTCTTTTCACGGCGAAGTTCTAACAGTTCATTAGTTTTGGTTTTTAATTCTGCATTCAATCAATTATTCTGATTCACTAACAATTCCTTTTCTTTTGCAAGGCTGATGCTTGAAGTTCATCAAATTTTAACTGAAGATTGACCTTCGTTAGTTTGCTTCTACAAGTTTATCATTTAGACGTTTCAAGTCCTCCGTCAAATGTTTTACTTGCTGCGAATGGTTCTCAATTGCTCTCACCAATTCTCTTCTTTCATTAGTAAACTCCTCTTTCATACATGAAAGTTGATTTTCTACATTAATCAGGTTTTCTTCAATTGCTCTGCAACAAGCATTTCATTTTTGGCCACAGTAGTTTCCTAAAGTTTGTTAAAATTAACATGATCAACTGCCTGCTGCAATACAGTTGTTGCCACATCACTGTCTCCACTAGCCAAATTGTTATGCAGAATAAAATCTACCCTTTCAACAGGTGATTTAGGAATAATTCCCACCGTAACAATTCCATTTACAAAGTGACTTTGTAACAAAAACAAAAATTGCTGGAAAAACTCAGCAGGTCTGACAGCATCCGTGGAGAGGAAGACAGGGTTAATGTTTTGAGTCCGTATGACTCTTCACCAGAACTTTGTAAGTTAACTTTGCACAAAAAAAATTCATAAATTCCATTAATACCTCTTATTAATACTTTTTCCTTCATAATACTGCCTAGAACATAAATTGTACCATCAATCACCATCAATGACTGACCTGTATCTTTCAGAATTTTAACCTGTTTTCTTATTTTGTTGGATGAGTAAGGGAACAATTCTCCCTTCGACACAAAGCATCCAGACCCTCTATTAGCCTGATTTCCTTCATCAGTAATCAAAGAAGAATTTTTTGGACTATCCTGAACTATATCCTCTTTCCTGTATGTTCTGAGGGAACACATTTTATCTGTACCACTGTTACAGTTTTAACAACCATTTCCTTTTCTGGTGCTACCTTTCCTGGGGATTCCTTATGTCTTCCTTCTACTGCAGTAGGTCTACTATTTAATTTTCAGCAATCTGCCCTAACATGTCCCACCTTATTACAATGAAAAATTTAGGCTTTCGAATGTCACTTCCACCCTCAGTATCTTCCTTTCTGGTCTGAGGAGAAATTCTCTGAGAACTCCCAACTCTCCCTTCTCTTCCCTGGTTACTTGCCTTCCTTTCACCTTCCCATCTTCTATCCTTCTCAAGTTTATGAGAATGACAGAAAAAGGGTTTATATCTACGGACCAGTTCATAATCGTCAGCCATCTCTGCTGCCTGTTGAACTGTGTTAACCCTCTGCTCCTCCACATAAGTTCTCACTACTGAAAGAATTTAAATTCTTCTGAAAGGATTACCTTTCTAAGGACTTCATATGTAATCTCTACTTTTAATGCATGTATCCAATGATCGAAATTACTTTGCTTTACCCTCCCAAATTCAGTATAAGTTTGCCCAGGCTGCTTCCTTATGTTCTGAGATTTCTGCCTGTATGCCTCAGGGAGTAAGTCATATGAACTCAGAATAGTCTTTCTAACTGCATCAAAATCCATTGGTACCTCTTCTGAAAATGAAGCTTAAACCTCAAGAGCTCTACCTACCACCCTACTCTGTAAGAGCAATGTCCAGATTTCTTTTGGCCATTTCATTTGCTTAGCCACCTTTTCAAATGAGATCAAGAATCCCTTTCCTCAAACTTTGGCAGAGCTTGCACAAACTTTAACATCTCATCACTAGATTTTAGGTTGAAGTTTTTTTCCTCAACATCTGCAATCTCTTTTTCAACTTCCAGGCTTCTAGGCTGGTATTCATTCTGTCTTCCATTGTTAACTTCTCCCCCTGGAGATCAAGTTTTCGCATTTCCATTTCTTTTTGAAATAGTCTCTCTTTTTCCCTTTCCTTTTCTGCTGCCCCTTGTTCCAGTTTGTTTCATTTCCAATTATTTTTCCTTTACATTTGCCTCCATTTCCGGTTTTCTCAGCTCCTTTGCTTGTTCAATTTAAAGCCTCTTCATTTCGAGCTATGACTCACTAGTGTCAGATGTCACTTCCAACTTTAAATGTTGTGTTTTCTACTTTTCTCACCCCTTCAGGTAATTCTAACTCCAGCTTATCCTCCAATTCTATCAATTCAAATCTACTCTTGGTTACTTTCTGTAAACCAGTCAGAGCTACGTTTTCCATCAGTATAAAAAGTTTGAGTAACCTCCAATGCTATTTCAAATTCCAACCTATATAATACTTCACAGCAACTCCAATCCTATATCCAGTACCTCTTTACCTCCATGTACTCATTAAAGGATCCACAGATCCCATCAATGTTTAAGGATTACCAATCTAAAAACCACTTATTATTCTGCATTCAACCACCCGCTGTCCAAGTTTCAATCCCCAGCTGAGGCTACCACTGGACAAGCCTGATCCCAGGGTGGAACCCAACTTGATAGATCCTAACTTTATTTGTTTAGCTACGTGAGGAGTGGCTGCTGAACAGTCACTGACGTCAGCTGATGAACTTTTAACAAAAAAAAATTATTCAACAAGAAAAAAATGAACTATATCACAATACTCCTTCACCCACAACTATACATTTACAGATATATACAGATATGTAAGTATAACATAAGTACAAAAGCTATCTTATACTTTAATTTTCACAGTAAATACATAGTCCATGTACCAATAGGCACCCTGTGGTCAGGCACACCATGCGCTGAAACCGAGTGACAGATGTCACCTCAAACAGATACTATTCATCTCTCCTCAGCTCCCACACCCACCCCCATCCCCCAGACACTTGTCACACAGTGAGCCACCGTCTTTTACATGAGGGTTTCAAATCACCACTCTCCAAGAACTCACATTGGAATCTTCTCCCAGACCAATGCTTTCTCTTGGATGCCTTCCACAAGGGGTCACCTCCAGGGTTTTGAACTCTCCTTCCGATGTTATTCTTCCCTAGGTCACTACATGCATTCAAGCTGTCTTCTATGTACTTCCTCTCACCAACTCAGCCATCAACAGTATACCACTGTTTCATATGCCCATAGCAAAGAGTTGCAGACCTTCAGCCACCCCTTTAGACTTCCTTGCCTCTTGCCAACTGTTCTCACTTTAAACCTGCTTTCTGCAGCTTTTGTCTCTTTAAATCTGAAACTTGGAAACTTTCTCTCTGCCCCTCACTCTTGACTTCACTTAACAGGACCTTTTCCAGGTTCTTGTCCTTCCTTTGACTAGAAGATCTTCCTTGGACTCATCCCTGCCTGCCCACCCCCTACGACACCCCCCCCCCGCCCCCGGCTCTGCCCTGCCCTTCCGGTGTCCTGAATTTTTGGGGTTTTCCTTAGCTTGGGACTGGCTTTCTGCCCCTTTGCCCCAGCCTCTTCTGGCAGCAGATAAAAAAAAACTGACCTCCACAGCTTCCAAATCAAAACTGCTGTTTCTCTTCCCCTGTTGTGTCTGTGGGAGGAACTTGCCTCTCCGGCCCTCTGTTGCTAGGCAACAGTTCAATTCTTCTACCCTTGTTTGTTGAACTTAGTTGCAACAGTCATAAAAACCTCATTAGAAATGCAAGCACCCTTTTATAGTGAAACTAAAACTCCATTTGACCTTTATTAACTCACAGACACAGAAATACAAATCAAACTTTAACTTTAAAGCTTGAACTCATTCTTAACACTGACAAATACCAATATAACTTACTTAAATTATCTCTATTTCCTAACATAATACCTTCACTTCAACTAGAGCATCAATTCATCTAAGAAACTATAGGTCTGCCAAGGAAGAGACTGAGATAATCATAAGTTGTAATTGTATTATTTTACCTTCCTCTGTATCTAATCCTTGCGTGTGATAGTGTGTGTGAGATGATTGAGGGAAACATTGTGCTTCAAACATCTGGGGTAGGTGTGTGATAAGAAATTACCTTCTTTATTTTTAAACTCACAAAAAATCTTGCTGCTGGAATTATTTAATTGGGACAATCACTCTGAGGGTAAGAAAACAACCCCCCCCCCCTCCATACAAACATATAGATCATGGGTAATATAGAGAAACACAAAATTTGACGTTGACACACACACAGTTGTATGAGGGATAAGAAAATGAAATGAGAAAGGAAAACATATGAATTTCAAAGCAACGTATAAAATAATTACACTGTACACCCACACAAAAAAGTACTGCAGACTTTGTCTTAAATAATGCGTTAGTTACTGTGGAATCTTAAATACTGTGTATTGTATCAGAGGTCAGGCTAATTCAGAGAGACTTATAGCACAAGGCTATTGTGGTTCTAAAATAAACCACTGAAAATAACACAATTGTCTCAGGGGTTGAATTTAGATCAGAAGAACAACCTGGCATTATTTTGGGATCCATAATTGGAGCAGTAAAGTAGTGTATCACCTTCATTTACTGTTGGAAATCTGCAGTGTGATAGCATAGGTGACATTCATTCAGCTCCTTTGTCAAACATTATCCTCAGAAATATATTTAGGAAGATGTTGGTTTCTATTAATTTATAGCCTAACACATTCTAACATCTGAAATAACAGCAATTGTAAAAATGTTAACAAAATCACACAATTCAGAAATAGAAGTAATGAGAATTGACAGTGCTTGTGATCAAGAGGCTATGGTAACTTTGAAACAGAATAACATAAAACAGAAATCCAGAGCTGCTTACTTTAAGTGATATGTACCAAATCACCCAATCGTTCGTAGAATGTGGCTATCACTGCATTTATTGTGTTACAGATATGAAGTTTGTAAGATTATGTTTTGGGACTGTCTCTTTAATTTAGGGTAAAATGGAGGAATGAAGTGGGTCTTACTGGAAAGAAGGTGCAAGGTATTCATGGCTGTAAACAATGACCAGGGCAGCTGTGCTGATGGTGGATAGACTGCTGGGAATGTCAGGTTTCGTAAATGGTTATACTTTAAATTGTCTATTTAATTCTGAGATAGAATGGAGTTGGGGGGTGGGGGCGCGGTGGGTCTAGAAAATAGCTAATTGGCATTTTCAGCTGGATACAAGGCCATGTGATTCATGTTACCATGGAGATGGGCTTTGAGAAGGGAAGAGTCCATTGAAGTATCATAATATGGGGCTATAGGGTTTTTTCTTAAGATAACCCTGAATATCACAGACAGTTCAGCCTACAAGAAACTGGGAGACAAAGAGAGAGAGCACAGAGACAGTGGCAGCCAGTTTCTATTGTTCACCATGCAGAAGTTGGTTTGAAAGCTCGTGCTCAGATTGAAGAGATCAAATTTGTGAGGATTTAAATGAGGCTGGAAGATTTGCCTAGCTTTGGCTAGGGAGAAGAATCTCCAGGGCAGCCCTCACTGTGAAAGCCAGTTCAGGGATTAGAAGTTTTCCAGCAGGAAAAGGAAGCAAGCTATTTAGAGCTGAGAAAGCTTTGGAGTGGTTCCTGAAACACAAGGTCTCCACTTAAGGAGAAGAGTAAAATATAACTGGAGGTGGATTTTAGATGCTTTAAAAGTTAAATAGGGAATGTTTTAAGTAGTTTTGAGTATAAGTTGCCTACTGAATAACATTTAGATTATGTTGCTTTTAGTTTGTTTATTACAGTAAGAGTCCTACAACTTGAAATCTTGTGTGATCTTTATAGTCAGTCACTGGAATTCAAATATATTTTTAAAAGTTATCGGTCTGTCTGGAGATCATAACAATTGTCCATCCCTACTAGATCTGTTAGTGGTGGTGGGCATTCATTCTCAAGCAATTCCATCTAGCTGAGTGGCTTGCTGGCCATTTAAGAGGGCAGTTACGGATTGGTGTGGGTCTGGAATTACATACGGGACAGCAGGTTTTCTTTTCAAAAGAACATTTATCACCCAGTTAGCTTTTTCACTACAATCCCATAGGTTCATGGTCACTTTTACTAATCACAACTTTTTATTTCTAGATTTTTTTTGTAACGCAATTTGATTGCTAAAATCACCATTGTGAGATTTGAGCTAAAATTCTCTTGGCTCTTAGTCCAATAACATGAACACACAACCATGCCTAGAAACCGTAGGAAGTATTATGAAATGACCACCACAAGGACTGAAAAGGACGTGTAAATTAGAGTGGGTGAATTCAATGTCAAATCAAGTATGGAAAGAAAATAAAGGGAGGGAAAGAAAGATTGAGTTAAGAGTAAGCGAAAAGAAACAGAAATTAAAAGTAACAAAACATATTTTTTAAAATCTCTAGTAACAATTAAAACCTGAAGGAATGAGACTCTATACTTCTAGTAATTTTAGTGCCAGAGAGATTAACTGGCAGTAATTAACACACATCATATTATTAAAAGAGTGCTTAGATTTGAAATGATTTGACTTTATGTGGACTGTTTATTTTGTATCTACAAAGCAAGAACAGGTATGGCAGCTTTATAGTGCTCAATGTATTTGAATGGTGAGCCAGGCAGTGAGACGCTCTTTTTGCAAAGTTAATAGTGGACTAGCTTATCTCTAACAACGACTTTTTGATTTCTGTGCTTAATTGTGTATCTACCCTCACCTGAAGTTTCTGTAGTATTTGCATACAAATAATGGTGATGCTAATGGCCTTGTTTCTGTGTTTAATTGTGCATCTGCCCTCACCTGTAATTGCTTGGAGACATTTTAAAATTTGCTTTTCACTGACTTCAGCATCACCCTGACACAAGTATTAAGGTATAACTAGGCCATTGCACAGTTTAATTACCTTCAGAGCAAATGTCCATTCATTTCAGTGCTCCCAAATTCAGGGATTTGTTTCTAAAGCAATAGAACAAATCCTAATCCTGCTGTTGTAGCTCTCCTGAATCTACTGGGAGAAATGCAATCCCCATAACACCTCCACTTTCCTGTTAGTTTGCTGGCAAACATGGAGATATATGGGCAGACTGCTGTCTGTATTGATTGGGTGTAAAATATTGTCTAGCCAGACTGTACAGCAGAACATTTGAATAGAAAGAAAATTGGATTGACTTTGTTATGGGTACACAATCCTCTCCAGATGATTTTCTGCTCTACCTTCCACCTAGATGATAATTTACAGTCTTTGTGGTGTAGACAACAACTAATCCCACAACCTCTTAGATACTATCAATGAACAGATACAAAAATGCTAGATCAATCAGACCCCCAACATACCAGTAAAGATGTATCTGTAGTCCAAACTGCTGTTTTCCTGTGGTTACACAGCATTGTGTGTTACTTTTACAGAACAGCATGGTGAGCATAGTCTTCATCGATTGTACAGGTCTACTCCAGAGATCTGATTCAGAAACAAAAAAAATCTGTTCATCACTCTGTAAAGCATAATAATATGTTAGTTGGCTGAGTAGAAAATGGAGCACTTATTCTGGTGGAATTCCCTTTGGTGTAGTTTACATTGTTGATGATGAGCTTGTAATGCCTATGTCGTCACAAGCAATTATGACATGATGATGTCTTTTCCAGGCTCTGCATGTTATTGTAGAGAAGACTCAGATAAAAGGGAGAAAATATACACTCGATGCAACTTAGCAAATTTGCTTTATATTATAGATTTAATACATCATCCGGTGAACGGTCTGTCTGATCATTATTTACTTTAATACTAATCCCTCCCCAACCTACTCCCTGCCTCTAAGAGCAGCATTATGGATGATCCTGTCTGCATTTTATTGCCTTTTGGATGAAACCATTCCATTACCCCAGAAGCCAAAAAACAGTCGTCATCTTGCTCACTGTTTCAGAACTACTGCACTGCAACTAATGTTGCTCCATTAGTTTATATTTTTGGACTTCTCCCTGTTTTAATGTACAAGGAAGAAAGTCTCATAAGAATTTTGGACATTTTTTTCGGAACTCAGCCGTCCAGTTCTTTGTCATTTTAATCAGATCATCATTCACCCCAGTTATAGTCTTACTCAATGGTGGCTTTGAACACCCAGCTTACATAGGCAGTTACCAATCTGTTTGTTAAGCCCAATCTTGATGATTAAGTAACAACTTTATCCTCTTAATATACCTTTTTCATTTTTCATTCCTTTAACCCTAGTGTTAGCTCTGACGTGGGCATATTGTTATAGGATGTGTTGATTGGCACACAGAATGTCAATGACCTCTTTTAATCACAAAGCCTCATAGCTGTTGGTGAGATAATTTTCATTTCACATCAACTATAAGCTGTTAGACACTTGCAGAGGTTAACGATGATCTTGATTTCAGACTAAAATAATCCAAGATATATGCGTATTTATTCTATTTATTTGAAGCATTAATTATTAATTTTAATTGGGGAGGTAATATGTTGTCTGACATTTACATCTGTTCAAATTGCTTTGCTCCAGAGATGAAAGCAGTGCACATTGCATTCCAACCAATCCAGTTCATCTCCAAATAACTAGAGTCCCATATTGTCATCCTACATCTTATAATTCTTCAAGAAGTATCTTTTTTTTTTCAGTTTAGTCTAGAAAACATACGCCTCAGAGGAATCATCATTATGACTTTTAATATGGTTACATTAAAAGACAGCATGCCTAACTAATTTAGCAGATTGACAGCTGTAAAAATATATCACACAGCCGAGATCATTGGGCTAGCGTAACGGATACCATCTGCCAACACAATTGATCTGAGGACTCTGAGAATCAATTCAAATTGGCAGATTATCATTGTTCTGCAAACTGATTTTTGTCCATTACCATACACTGTACAAAAACATCAAGTTCTCTCGTGTTATAAATGGCACTCTGCCAAGGCTCTGTGCAAAAGAGGCCGTAGAGAGTGTCATTAATAATGTAGAATATGCCAGGTAGTCTTTTGAACAGTGAAGTGCTGAAGGAACAATTGAACCCAAGGACGCTTTGACTTTTTGCCTACACATCACAAGGACACTATATGACAGTGCTGTGATTTAACTCTTGCAAGCCCGTGGTTTTTAAGCTTAGCTGTTAATTTTGGCAATGTCATGTATGTATCAGTCTACTAAGAAGACCACTTAGCTGAGTAAAGAGGGAAATGAAAAGCAGATAAAATTGTATTTGCTTCATATTCTGGAATGGATTATTGTAGAGAGAGAATTTCTTTCTCCATGAATATGTTCAAAAAAGTAGTGAAACTAAAATACAGATACAATCTGATTTTGGTATCATCA
This sequence comes from Carcharodon carcharias, assembly GCF_017639515.1. Lineage (NCBI taxonomy): Eukaryota > Metazoa > Chordata > Chondrichthyes > Lamniformes > Lamnidae > Carcharodon > Carcharodon carcharias. Next base: position 17,646,225 of record NC_054492.1, on the reverse strand, counting down.
ATATTCCTGGAACACGTGCTTTGCATTGACTGCAGCATATTGTCAGCTCAACGGAGCATACTTTTGGCTCTGAGTCAGGTTGACAAACCAGTGCAGTACTGAGGGTGTGCTGCACTGTTGGAATGAAGTGCTGTCTTTCAAATGGTCCTGTCTTGCCTCACAGGTGAATGTAAATGATCTCATGGCAATATTTTGAATGAGAGCAGGAGAGTTGCGCCCAGCTTCTTGACCAATATTTATCCCTCAATGAACATCACCAAAAAAAAAATTATCCCATTGCTGTATGTGGGATCTTGCTGTGCATACATTGGCTACCAGGTTTCCTATTTTACAACAGTGATGGTGCTTAAAATGTACTTCATTGACTGCAAATTGCTTTGGGACAACCTGAAATCATAAATGGTACTATACAAGTGCACACCTTTCTTTGTTATACAATTCCAGTCATATTCATATCTAGAGCATGAGGCCTATTTACTAATATTTAGTGGATTGCCCCGGTTCCCTCAAGCACCACTTAAATTTCTGTTTCTTCTAAAATCGTCATTTTCTGAACATTTGTAATAAACTGTGCCACTCTGATCACAGAATCTGAAAAGGTCTGGGGAATACCCAGCCCAAGAAAGCTGATTCTAAGCTATGTATGCATGTACTTTTCCAAAGTCTCCTGCTTTGTTTCTGTCACCAAGTTCTGGGTCGTTACAGTATGAAATCGTAATCAAATGTTTCAACTAAAGCTTCAATAGAGTGGTAACACTCTTACCTCTGTGTTAGAAAGGTTGTGAATTCAAAGCTTGCTGTAGAGACTTAAGCAAGTAATCTGCTGACCCTACATTGCAGTACTGAGGCAGTGCTGAACTGCTCTGGGCATATCATCTTTCGAGTGAAACATCAAACAGAAGTCCCATCTGCCCTCTTAAGTGGATGTAAAAGATCCCAACCTCCTTTTTCAAAGCAGAGAAAGGGAGTTCTCCCAGTGTCCAGGTCACTAGGTCACCTGGTCTGACTTGGAATGCCACCGTTCTTTCACTGTCACTGGGTCAAAAATCCTGGAACTCCATTCCTGACAGCACTGGGGGTGTACCTACACTACATGGGCTGCAGTGACTCAAGAAGGCAGCTCACCACCATCTTCTCAAGGGCAATTAGTGACGGGCAACAGATGGTGGCCTAGCCAGTGATTCTCACAGCCCATGAAACAATAAATTGAAATATAACTCAATAGATTATCTAACTATTTATCTAATTTCTATTTTTAGGCCTTGATGTGCACAGATTAGCTGCTGCCTTGGCATATATTACAACAGTAACTTCATTTCCAAAAGGTGCATCATTGACTGGGAGACATTTTTGGAGGACATGAAGGTGTTGCATCAGTGTAAGCTCTTTCCTTTGCTCTTTAATTTGTGTGACCCACAGGTTTTAAATTTCAAGTGGTGAAGCTCATTAAAATAAGGATCCGATGAAAAAAATGTTTTGAAAATTTCTTATTTACATGCAGGGCAGGTTTGCAGTCAGAGATAGCAGTTCATCCAAGCCTGCTGTGGCCTCAGCACATTGTCTGTTGGGGCTCCTTATGGATATAGCCAGAATCCGACAGATACCCATCACCAAGAGGGAGCCTGCCTCATGCAGAATCAAAACACAGCAGCACCCCAGTGTGAAAGAGCAAAAGGCTGGAATAAAGAGGACAAAAGAGATATTTCTCCCCCAAATTTTAAAGAAAAATTCTCCATGAGGTGCAGGCCCTTCACAAACCTGCATGGGGCTTAAAGAGCTAGAGATATACTCTTTATTAGACCTTCTCCATCCAAAAGAATCCCTACCAGTCCTCATTTCGGCCAACAGGATGAATCGTCAACTCTCATCTGCCAATAGCTGGGATTGATATTAACACAGGCAGGAGGCAGGCAAAATGACCAGTTTCCTTGTTCCTACCCTTCCGCACTCCATCCCCATGTCACTCTATTACTTAAATATGGCCGGCTTTTTTAGTGTAAAGCGGCCAAGTTCCCTGCTTGGGAGGTAGCTGCGGTGGGGGCTGGGGCAAGTGGTGGGTGGGGTTGGTGGCTTTGGAAATACTTCTGGCTGCCGGGTCCCCTCCCCCATCACATTTCCAATCTCAGGCGGTAAAATGGAGGAAAATCCATCGGATTTTCTGCTGGGTGGCCTTGTCAAAAATGGGACAAGGTTCATGGCTTTTTTGTATAAAATTGTTCCCTCATCTATGGTTGTAAAGAGCCAACATTTTCAAGCATAAATAAGACTGGCAGAGCAAAAAGTAGAAAATTGAGTTCCTGTCCTTGTTAGAACAGAAGAGCAAAGATTAAAAAAAAAGAGTGATTGCTCAATTTTTCTTATGTTTGCTGCATGCTGACATTGTGTTTTTATGCAACAAATAAATAAACACCAAAGAGCCTCAAATACTCCTCTTTCATTTTAATATGATTTAAATATTGCTTTAGCGCAGTGCTGCAAAAGCTGTGAAAATTGCTTTTTTGAGAACTAATTTATGGCAGGCACACCAGTTGCCAGCATGCTGCTCCTAAGCACTGGCGGCATTGGAATCTCTGTATTTATAATTGCTGCAGTGTTTTTTTGTTCTTGTTCCCTCTATCCCAGCCTATTTGCTGAGGCAAAGTCAGCAGGATTTAACAAAATAGTCCCCAGATCAGTATTAGCAAGGGGACCTTGCCAAGAGTCAAGGCAGTCACCCAGCAGAGAGATCCCGTATAGATATGAGGAAACGTGAATGACCTGGAGCAGGGCATTAAAGAAAAGACAATAGGTCACACCATATGTAAACAGGAAAATAAATGGCTCTGCCGGGTTAGGTAAAACAATACCTACTGTGATAATGCCCTCGCAATCCACATTGAGGTGATGACATAGACGTATTGATTATTAAGCCTTCCAGGACAACTAATCCATAGCCTAGAAATTATTCCTGTATATAGCCGTGTGAAAGCCAAATTTTTGAGACCAATTAAAAAAAAACGTAAGGGTCGACTTTTACAGGGGTAATATTTTTGAGGGTTTGACATGCCTGCTTGATTTGGGCCCACACAGCATGGAACGAAGATCAAAACAAAACCTTGAACGGAATCTAAAAATGACCCTCGCACCTTCAACTAAAAGTACACAGTTGTAGTCTCATTTTCAACTGTTAGCAGTCGTTATTTTCCTTGTCCGTTGTATGATAAGATTCCACCATTGGTTTCCATCTTTTAAGGAATCAATGGAGTAAAATAAAAACCATTTATCCTTCGGCATCTTTTCTAGTTTCTTGGATATCTTCCTGCGGTCTCTAACTATTTTGTCGGAAACATTAAACTCTCGTGTTGTTGAGCAACTATTAGCTCCAATTTTCATTTTAAATTGAGCTGCATACTTGTTATCCTCTCTTCAAGACATCTTGATAGATTATGTGGTCCACTTGGATTTCAAGGTTATGGTAACTGATGACTTTTTTGCCTCAATTACTGAATAATTTTGTGATTTTAGCATCTTAAACATCTGCAGGGTCACACTTTGGTTCTGAAATTTTTGGGCTTTGTTCTCTGAGAAATGAAGGTTGACTTTTACATGAGATTTATGGAAATGTGCAAATTTTTAAGCCAAAATTCACGGGTTGACTTTCACACAGGTAAATACAGTACTTGTGACTGAGTAAAAACACTGAACTGATTTTGCACGGCACAGACCTGCCCGCTATTTTAAAAGCAACATTAATTCATTTCATTAAAATAGCAGGTAGATGAATCTTGCATGAGCTTGTTAAGCATTTGGTCGCTAATATCGTCCAATGACCATTTTTAGGTGCCAGTCTTAATTTGGGAATATACCCCCTGTTGGAACTCCTTGCTGAATGGGTGTCATGTAAGCAGTAAGGAAACAAGAGAAATGTAATTGTTCATAGTACACTTTTGTAGTTTTGGTTGTTGTGGGTCATGAGCAGCAACCTGAACTCCCTGTAATTTGTCTTTCTTTGAGGTATCATTTACACATCATGTTAAAGCATTAGCTGGTCCAGGTCTCAGTTTGAATGGTTAGTAGCTTACCTCACTATTTGCATGTTGTGTCCTCATTATGGCCCAAATCTTTGTCAGAGAGTGGTTTTGCGACCCAAGGTGCACGTGGGATCCCATGGAAGTCCTGACACGCTTAAGCTTCACCTTCTGACTGGCAATTCCCTTGTGCCCTGGGACCCTCTGTGGATATCTCTGACTCTGAGACAGGTCTGTGGTACTTACCCAGGAAATGTTAGACAGGTTAAAACCTAGTCTAATTCCTGGGTAACTACACAACTAACTCCGTAATCATTCACAGTGATCCCCATCTATATCTTTGGTTGCCTGGCCACCCCACCCCCCGCTAACTCCCCCACCCCACCCCCCCGCCCCGCCCCCAATCATCCCCCTGACCACTTCTCCAACCTCCTGATTACCTCCCCAACCCGACATGACTGGCCCCCACCCCAACTCCCCTCAGACTCCCCAACCACCACTCGTCCCCCTGACTACCCTTCGACCTAGATCTCCTCAACCACCCACCCCTGATTATGCGCCCAACCACTCAACTACACCCCAACCAGACCTGAGTATCTCCATCACCTGACTACCCGCCTGACCCAACTCAACTACCACTGCGACCCAACACCCCTTACCCACCTACCACCTCACCCACCTGCTACCTCATCCACCTACAGCTTCGCCCACCATACCCACAAACCCACCTACCTCACCCACCCTATCCACTTAACCACTCACCTCACCCACCTACCCACCCTACCCATTCACTAACATTCACACTGGACCATTAAACTTACCATACAGCAACTAGTGCTGTAAAAAGGGGGGTACGTTCTTTCTTGACCTGACTCTACAGTGCTGCGATGAAGAGGTACACTGCATTCCGCATTCCTGGTAAAGCTGGGATCGGAAGACACGGCAAGAATTGTGGAGCAGCGTCAAGCTGGGGGTAAATTTGAATGGAGTGGCGACCTGACGATGATTGTTGCTCCTCGGAAGATCTGAGCCTATGTCTATTGCTTGTGTTGAATGAAGTGTAATCACCGAATGTTACAACATGGAAGGCCGTCCTAATCACCAGGCCTGTGCCAACTGTCCATTTCGCTGTTCTTTCATGTACCTTCTAAATTTAAATTTTTTCTTATATTCATCCACTTTTTCAGAGCTTCCAGCACTCTTTCTGAGCTGGTCCATGGCTCAACAGCTTAATGCAATAAAACTGAAACTCTGCTGGAAAGTGTCACGCTAATAAGCAACATTATGGTACTGTCTCCTCTGAATGTCCAGTAGATGCCTTGATAATGGTGTTGTGAATAGAGGTCATTGCATTTGGGTCCCATTGTAACCACCAAGGCTAACGAAAGGATCTTCCTTCAGATCTTTTACTGAAATCTAAATTATAATTTAAAGAGAAAAAAAACATTTTGAGACAATAACCTATGTTTCCAGCCACCTAATCCCCCCCACCTCTGCTTTTCCTGGCACCACTGCTCAGCTTGGCAGGATACCAGTGCAATCACTGCCAAACTTCTGTCCTGGTTTAGAACTGTAGCTTTTCTCCTCCAGTTTGCAATGAATGACACTGATGGTATTTTGTAGCAACTAATAAGATAAATGTGTAAGTCTAAAAAAAAATCTTTTCAAATAAGATATAAATGATGCAAATCTATATAAATACCCCAAGCTTCCTCATACTGAAGTAAAATAACAAGTGTTTGAAAATTCTCCAGTGCGTTTACTCTTTGAGGGATTGAACTGAAGAGAGCTATGTGGCACTGCAGCCCATATAAAAAATTGTTACTATGACCAATTCAGTCTCGTGAGTTGTTAAGCAAAAACCTTGTATTTCCAAAGGGAGAAGGCATCATCTCAGGCCACTTTTCAATGTCCTTTTTGGCCAGCGATACAGCATTGGGAATAAGTCACCTTACATGGCTTTTTGGTGGGACTGGGTGTTGACATTGCAATGCTCAATGGTCACTGTTTAAAAATAAGGTGTCATCCATTTAGGATAGAGATGAGGAGAAACTTTTTCTCTCACAGGGTGGTGAGCCTTTGAAACTCTCTTCCTCAAAAGGCAGTGGAAGCAGAGTTTTTAAGGCAGAGCTAGATAGATTATTGATAAGCAAGGGGGTGAAAGATTATCAGGGGTAGGTGGGAATGTGGAGTTGTTTTGCAATCAAATCAATCATGACCTTTTTGAATGGCAGAGCAGGCTCGAGGGGCCGAGTGGCCCACTCCTGCTCCTAACTCATATGTACATAGGTAGTACCTGTAACCTTGGTGCAAGCAATTGTATTACCAAATGCTGTGTGTTTTCTGTACAATGTGCAGAACAATGTAGTGTAAGTACACCTGGCTGACGCCCTGTTAACTAAGCATGAACTAGACTCACTAGATTTCCAAAAAATGTCAGTGAGGATTCTTGCTGTACAATGCCTCGACATGGCTGAACAGACCAATTATATTGCTGATGAGCCCCCCAGTGCCATCCAGGCACTGAGACTGCCATTGCCCCAGCCTTACAACAACATCAAGGAACAGCACAGCATTTCTCCACAACACTGTTTCAATGAATGAATTAGTGTGGATGAATGAGGGGAGGGAGAATAATGAACAAAACATGGTACTAGCCCTAAGCTTGTTGGAGGCTTCCAACCTTATCCTTCCCTGCTCCCTCAATTATTTCCAGAACCTAAACGTGTACAACTTTCTCCCTATAAAGAGGCAATTGTCTTATGCATGCTATGTCTCATCCATTAAGTATCTGTATGTATAGCCTTCCTTTGCAAGTAAATAGGAAAGGGCCATATGTTGGAGTGAGGAAAGTAAGAGAAGCCTGCAGCACTGTTCCTACCTTATGTGAATTTCTGAATGGATTACATGGAGGTCCCTTGTATTGGCAGTGAGCTTTTTGTTTGCACTTTACCACATTTCATGAGCACTGAGTAAATGCATTCACATGGGAGCAAAACCATGGGGATGCCTGTGCGTTTTGGGGTTGCACAGTTGGCCGAATGCTGGTTATTCTCACTTTGCACGGCTACACTCTCTTGAACAGAAAACATAATCAGAATTAAAGTCCCAATGCTTGTAAATACACAAGCACTGGGTTTGTTCGTCTTTCTCTAAGGTTCATGCCCAATAATAAATGAGGATGTTGATGTCTTCACCCCATTCAAGTCCTACATGGGAAGCCTCAGTTTATGACAACCATAGAACCATTGAAAAGTTACAGCATAGAAGGAGGCCAATTGGCCCATCTTATCCATGCCAGCCCGAGGACACCCAGGTGCCCTTTCTAATCCCACCTTCCCGCACCTGGCCCATAGCCCTGCAGCTTACAGCACATAAGGTGCAGATCCAAGAGTTTAGAGTTTCTGCCTCTACCACTAACTTGGGCAGTGAATTCCAGACACCCACTACCCTCTGCGTAAAAAAGTTCTTCCTCATGTTCCCCCTACACCTTCTGCTGCTTATCTTGAATCCAGTCCCCTGGTTCTAGAATTCTCTCCCAAGGGAAACAATTTATCCTGTCCACTCTATCTATTCCCCTCATAATTTTGTACACCTCAATCAAGTCACCTCTCAGCCTTCTTTGTTCTAAGGAAAATAACCCCAACCTATCCAATCTCTCCTTGTAGCTACATTTTTCTAACCTTGGCAACATTCTTGTAGACCTCCTCTGCACTCTCTCCAGAGCTATTATGTCCTTCCTGTAATGTGATTACCAGAACTGCACACAATACTCCAGTTGTGGCCTCACCAGTGTTTTATACAATTCCAACATTATATCCTTACTTTTATATTCTATACCTCTGCCAATGAAGGAGAGCATTCCATATGCCTTCTTTACAACCTTGTCTCCTTGAACTCCTGCATTCAGGGACCTGTGTACTTGTATGCCAAGATCTCTAACTTTATCTACCCCTCTTAGTATATTCCCATTTATTGTGTAATCCCTGTAACTGTTTGACCTCCCTAAATGTATGACCTCACACTTCTCTATGTTAAAATCCATCTGCCACTTTACCGTCCATCCACCAACCCATCTATATCATTTTGGAGATTATGGCTATCCCCTACACTATCCACAACTCAGCCAATCTTTTTGTCATCTGCAAATTTCCCAATTGTGCCCCCCACGTTCACATACAAATCGTTAATATATAACACAAACAGCAAGGGTCCCAACACTAAGCCCTGTGGAACACCACTTGAGACAACTTTCCATTCGCAAGGGCATCCATCGACCGTTACCCTTTGTTTCCTGTTACAAAGCCAACCTTTTATCCAGTTTGCCACATTACCCTGAATCCCATGGGCTTTTACGTTCCTGACCAATCTGCCATGTGGGACCTTGTCAAATGCCTTGCTAAAATCCATGTACACAACATCCACTGCACTACCTTCATCAACCCTTCTTGTCACTTCCTCAAAGAATTCAATCAAATTTGTGAGGCAAGACCTCCCTTTAACAAAACCATGCTGACCATCCCTGACTAGTCCATGCCTTTCCACATGACAGTTAATCCTATCTCTCAGGATTGATTCTACTAATTTGTTCACTACCGATGTAAGACTAACTGGCCTATAATTGTTTAGCATTTCCTTTGATCCCTTTTTAAACAATGGAGCTATGTTTGCATTTCTCCAGTCCTCCGGTACCTTCCCTGTATCTAGTAAAGATTGGAAAATCATCCTCAGAGCATCTGCTATCTCCTCCCTGACTTCCTTCAGCAGCCTCAGAAACAATCCATCTGGCCCTGGTGACTTATCAACTTTCAAGGATTTCAACCCTTTGAGTACTTCCTCTCTCTTTATAACTATCCCGTCTAATATCTCGCAGAATTCCTCCTGGACATGTCTACTTTGTACAATTAGGATCTCGCTTTTTAGTGCTTCCCCCTGTTTTGCACTGTTTTATCCTCCAGCAGTGCTGTCCAGTCCACCTCAGCCAAGTCCCTTCTCATTTCTGCAAAATTTGCCTTCCCCCAGTTCAAGACTTTTACTCCTGCCTTATCTCTGTCCTTTTCCATGGTAATGCTAAATCTAACTGAATTGTGATCACTGTCCCCAATATGGTTGCCAACTGTCACTTCACCCACTTGCCCTTCTTCGTTTCCCCAAGACTAGGTCTAGAATTGCATCTCCTCTCATTGGGTTTGTCACTAATCGGTTGAAAAAATTTTCCTGGACACACTGCAGGAATTTTTCTCCCTCAGTGCCCCTTATATTGTTTGAATCCCAGTTGATATTAGGATAGTTGAAGTCTCCTACAATGATTTTCCTCTTGTTCTTACAAGCAGAAATTTGCCTACATATTTGTTCTTCTATCTCCCTTTCACTATTTGGGGGTCTGTAGTATACTCTCAGTAGTGTGACTGCCTCTTTTTTATTTTTAAGCTCAATCCATAAAGCCTTGTTTGTTGACCCATTTAGTATATCATCCCTTCTCACAACTGGAATTGATTCTTTAACCATTAGTGCTACCCCACCCCCTCTTTTTTTAAATCCTACTCTATCGTGTCTGAAGACTCTATAACTGCTCCCCCACGTAGGGATATTAAGCTGCCAGTTTTGTCCCTCCTTTAGCCAGGTCTCCGTTATAGCAATGACATCCTGCTGCCATGTGTCTACCTGTGCCCTTAACTCATCTACCTTGTTTGTAATACTCATTGCATTGCAGTATAAACAGTTTAACCCCATCAATTTCCCTTGCTGGACACTTTGTAAACTTTGCTTCTCCTGTAACTCCATGTCTATCACAACGTATCTAGCTAATGTTCTACCTCCATTTTTCTGATCTGAATCTGACCAGTCTGATCCTACTCCTGGGATTCCACCCCCCTGCCACACTAGTTTAAATACTCCCCAACAGAACTAGCAAAAGCCTCCACAAGGACTGCCTGGGGGTAGCCCGTCCGATTTGTACAGGTCCCACCTTCCCCAGAACCGGTCCCAGTGCCACAAGAATCTGAATCCCCCCCGGCTACACCATCTCTCCAGCCGCGTGTTCATTTGGTCTATCCTCTTATTCCTGCTCTCACTAGCACATGGAACTGGGAGTAATCCTGAGATTACTTCATTTGAGGTCCTGCAATTTAATTTATCTCCTAACTTCCTGTACTGAGCTTGCAGGTCCTCATCCCTTAGTTTACCTATGTCGTTGGTACCAATCTGTACAATGACAACTGGCTGTTTACCTTCCCTCCCCAGAATGTCCTGCAGCCGCTCAATGACATCCTGGACCCTGGTGCCAGGGAGGCAACATACCAGCCTTGATTCACATTTGCGGCCACAGAAGCGTCTGTCTGTGCCCCTAACTATTGAATCCCCTATCACTATAGCCCTGCCACTTGTTTTCCACCCACCCCTCTGAGCAGCAGAGCCACCCACTGTGCAGTGAAATTAGCTGTTGCTGCTTTCCCCTGAGAGGCCAACCCCCGCCCCCAACAGTATCCAAAGCGGTATATCTGTTAGAGAGGGGGATGACCACAGGGGACTCCTGCACTACCTTCCTGAGTCTTTTACTGTTCCTGGTGGTCACCCATTCCCTTTCTTCACCTGCGGTGTGACCAGCTCGCTAAACATGCTATTGATTGAGTTGAGTGCTCCCGTTTCACGTGGTACTTAAGCTGCCATAAGAAAGTTGCTACCTTAAGCATAGTTTTAAGCAGTTGACCTAATGTCATGCTCTTGGCTGGTGGTTTTTCCCCCACAGTCAGAACTCAGATAGAAGCTGGGAGAAGTAGAGCAGTATTGTCTGTGTGAAGTGCAATGTTGTTTATTTCCATGGAGCCATTCTGAAATTAGTTTAAAAGCGACCCTTCTATTATTTTGTTGATGTTAATGAGCAGTGATATCACTTAAGTTCTGCAATTTGTTTCTTTGATTCACATCCTTGTCAATAAGATGCTGGCATCATAACAAATAGGGGGAAGCATGCACACCTATAATGCAGCAAGTGTGGAATGGGTATTAGCATGTTGTTTGCCATGGTAGCATACAGCCATGAAGCAGGGATTACTGCACAACAAATGGATTGGAAAGTGTAATATATAGTTACCAATTTTTTACAGCTTTAGCCAGAGGAGGAAAAGCTAAAGGAAATGGAACTGTGCAAAGCATATCCCTTGTAAATTCTTTTGTAGCCTGAACTTGTTCTAGTCTGTGTGGATTTCTAAAATTTAAAGGATTTAAGAAGAAATCCTTTTTACAGTATCAGTTGTAGTAGGTTTTTAACAAGCGCAGACAACATAACATGGTTTATCCTATTATGAACAATCCTAGCGTCACACTGGATTTTTAATGCGCAAGACCACCGTACAATACAGCCCATGGCGTTTTAGCTTCAAAGCCTAGAGAACCTGTCTTGTACCAAGTACTCATTTTGGCATTAATTTCAGCCAATAGACTTATCAGTCTAAAAAATTCTCATTTCAAGGGGTACATGAAAAAGATATGCTTTGTGATGATGTAAATCACTGGGTTCTGTGGGCATGTTGTTGTTATGACAAAACTCACACACAATTTGCTGAACAGTTTTTCATGAAGACAGAATCTTTTAAAAAAATTCATTATGAACTATTGTAGTGTCGGCCATGACACCATTTGCCAGCGTTCTCACATCTGAGTCAGAAGACTGTGGATTCAAGCCCCACTCCAAGGACTTGAGCCCAAAGTCCAGACTGACACTCCAGTGGAGCTGCCGTCCTTTGGATGTCATATTAAACCAAGGCCCTGTCTGCCTCCTGGTAAGCTATGTTGCAGAGGAGCTGAGCTCCCAGTGCTCTGGGCAATATTGATCCCTCAAGTAACATCAATTTGCCTTAGATTCTGACCAAGAAAAAGAGAATATAGAGCCTTTAACGTAGTAAAACATCACAAGGTGCATCACAGGAGTGTTTTCAAGTCACTAATAATATATAATCTGGTCTGTGTTTGACCCTGCTCTGTGCAAAGTGGTGGCTGTGTTTCCTACATTAAATTCTAACGTGTTTTACGATGTCTTGTGGCCATGAAGGAAGCTGTCTGTATGTGAGTTCTTTCTCTTTCTTAATCCATCTATCCAAGAAATTTGGGGTGCGTCAATCATGTTCTTGATTGGGCAAATTTCCATAGCCCAATAAGTGCGAAAAAGAAAGCCAGTCAATTTCCTGCTTGTCTTTTCTACTCATAATTAACTTTATGATCAGCCTAAGAATAATTAGCCTCAATGAGACCTTAGAGGCAACGACAGTTAAACATCAGCAACAAAATAATATATTCTGTACAGTGTGATAATCTTGTCCTGATATGGCTGCATAATCTCCAATTTAAGGTGAGCAATTCCACGGGCAGCATTTTACAGCCCTATCGGGGTGGGGCTGGGCTGCAAAATGTGGCGATCCGTTCAAAAGTCCATTGACTATGGCGGGACCGTAAAATCCCACTGGCATAAAATTCCGCCTCATGAGAGACCTGCTAATTTTTTATCCGTCACAGAATAAATCAAGAATCTACGGAACAACCCCACAAGGTGCATATGACATGGTCGGCAGTTGACTGGGGATGCTGATTGGAGCCACTTTCTGCCACTGGAGTTATTTGGGGGTAAATTATTGGAGAGTTACTCCTGGAGTGAAGCCTAGTTGGTTTGGCGTGTGGATCAGAGGATGGGCCACAGAGATCCGCTCCCCTGATTCATGGGTCTAAGTTTTAGTACAGGCTTCGGGACCCCAATTAAAGAAGGTGGACAGGCTCCTGATCCTGCCACCACTAACAGCTAGAAAGCCTCTGCAGCAACAACGGGAGAGGTGGTCATTGCTGAGACAGGCAGGCCACCTTGGAACTCAGGAGTGTAAATAGAAAAAATTAGAATTTCAGGGGCCATGGATTGGAGGGAAACTCTCCCAGGGAGATTGTTGGCATCATGGGGGCTGCCTCCCATGCCCAGGGCCCCACCTTAGGGCCATGAAGCCTCTGGCTCTGAACGTCCCCCAAGGCTAGCGCAAGGGGGCTGCTCTGTTATCAGGAAAATGCTGACAACTTCATGAAATGGCCCTTATTACGGCCTTTACGTATGGAAATTGGCTGCCTGTCTCCTTGGAGCAGGCAGCCAATCTGCCTCACCGCCAGCCACTGGGAACATGTCCTGCCAGCGGGACTGCGTTGAGTAGCCAATTCCCTGCAGCTCTTCCCTATTTTACTGGCCAACCACCCACCTCCTAGTCTGCCACCTGGGGGCCATTAAATTCTGCCCAATGGTGGTCCTGATTTTGTGACCATTGCAGCCAGATGAATGTGTTTATGTACCAATGTCCAGCTGTGTAATTGTCAGCCATTCAGATTTATAATTTATCCCTTTCTGAATAAACAGTATGAGCAAAAGGTAGATGCACAATTGTACCATGCGTGTGCTGCCCCTTTTTAAGCCCATTTAAATTTTCTCCTCATAATTCTACAATGACAAAAGCAAATGTTAATTGTGCTTTTTTTTAAATAAAATGCCTACCTGCTGGTTACCAGCTCTGTAAGTATGCAGTTAGCTATCTGGTTCCCAGCAGTGCTGGGAGAATGCCTGATTACTTAAAAAAAAAAGGATAAATTAAACTTCTAAAAAAATATAGCACTGTTAATTCAGTAGGGTGTGAGGTAAGGAGCTATATTGTGATGTGTTTGTCCAAACTCTGGAGTTCTCTGGGGAGGGGATGCAGTCTCAGTGTGGTGACGCGCATATCTAATCTCTAGCTGTCTAATCTTTAGAGCAGTGGTTCTCAAAGTGTGGTCCGCAGACCAGTGGTGGCCTGCAAGGGTCATCCAGATGATCCGCGGGTTGGCCCAAAGTTTATATCACACTTGCCGAGGCCATACGAAGAAATAGGTCAGGACCCTCATCCCCACCACTCAATCTACCCCCCCCCGTCCCCGCCATCACACAACCAAACTGGCTTCTGCATGCACAAAATGAGTTGTCATAAGCACAAGCAGCAACAATGTAGTTTTATAAGCGAGATTTATATGTCACTGTTACAGCATGCAGCTGCACTGGTGGGGCTGAAAACATAGAAGTAGAACCAGCTGAACGTGAAGTCTGACATATGAGACTTGGAGACCCTCCAACTTGGAACCAGATATCATCCCATTAATTCTGATGAGTCTTCTTTCCGCAGTGGCAAGCAAACGTGAGTGGGGTGGAACCAGTAGGTGGTCTTTTGTCCTGGTTAAGAGATCCACAGTTCAAAAAGTTTGAGAACGACTGATCTATAGGAGTCAGGGCCATGGAAAGATAGAGGAAATATGTGCAAAATGGTGATTCTTCTTTCTGATGGTGAAATTAATGTTCTGTGGTTGCTGCAGCCAATCCGAGGAGCTCAAATTTTAAATGGTTGCTAAAAATGAGGAGGGAGGTGAGGAGACAGGGTTGTTGTGTCATGGGGCAGAATTGTCTCAGATTTGCACTAGTGGTAGCGGGAGGGATAAACGACGCTAAAGGTTTCTCACACCGTATCGTCCCAATTCAGCTGCATTGATTATGCATTCCGTAGGGGGCGGGCTCTCATTCACCCGC